>NC_056705.1:14963133-15277299 GCF_018831695.1 Puntigrus tetrazona | reverse complement strand
AAACTTTCCATACTTGTTTGGTATTGGTGACTGGAATGATCTCTGTGCACCTGATAATTGACTATTCTAGCTTTGTTTGAACAGGTGGCTGTGAAGATTGCCGAAAAGACTCCAGATATGCCATATATCAGAATTGTGAATAGCCTGTGCTCTTTATAATGTTGCTTCTCAGTCGTTGTTTTCAGTTTCGAACGTCTTATATCACGTTAAATCTAAGAAACCGCCTTCAACTAAACATCATGCTTTCTTTTAGCCTGGCCATCCCAGTCGCCTCCCCTTGGAGATTGGCCTTACACTTGGCCAATGAGGACCCCAGCGTTCCATACATAATCAAACTCCTGGATTGGCAGGACAACCCGGACAACTATGTCATGGTTTTGGAGCGACCCATGCCTAGCATGAGTCTGTTTAGTTTCGTGGAGGTCCGTGAAAGGCTCAAAGAGGGGCTAGCACGACATTTTATGTTGCAGGTCGTTCAGGCCGCTAACATTTGCTGCGCAGCGCGGGTCTTCCATAGAGACATCAAAATGGAAAACCTCCTGGTGAACCCAGACACATTGGAGGTCAAGTTGATCGACTTTGGATGCGGCGAGCTCATGAAGGACACTGAATATGTGACCTACAGTGGTAAGTTTTACCATTTGCTAGCAGGTCGTTTAGCTCCCGGAAACACATCTAGCTGCACACGCTGTAGAAATGCATTAAATATCCAAACCCCTTTCTTCCAGGTACAGAAATATTCTGTCCACCAGAGTTCTGGAGCAACGGCAGCTACTATGCAAAGCCGGCAACGGTTTGGTCTTTAGGGATCCTGCTGTTCGTTATGGTGTGTGGTTATTATCCAGACGACGAAGACCTGCAAGAGATCAGCAAGAATACGTGGTCCGAACCTGATCTGTCAAAAGGTAAGATCTTCATCAAAGAAAAAAAAAGAGGTGGATTACCAAATATGAATGTATACTATTTAGAAACTTGATTATAAAAAAGTGGAACATACAAGTTTGTAATCATCTCTCAACTTTTTGACCAGAATGCTGCCAGATGATTTGTGATTGTCTGCAGCTGGATCCCCAGCAGAGACCTATTCTGGAGGATATGCAGCTCCATGACTGGTTTATGGTACTAAGATTAGAATTTGCTAAATGTTGTTTTTTTTTCATGTTTGCTCCAAATGTCACGTATTAAGATAAATAACACTGATTTATGTTTTTGTTTCAGGTCGTGGAGTCAGAAAACTCCCTGCCCGTCTAGAAGTGCCTGGCACCTTGAAGTGGCATCATTTATATTTAGAATTTGTGTTAGATAAATATGTGTTAAGACAATTGTTTTAAAATATTATCAGAGATAAAGTATAATATAGTAACAGTTACATAAGTATAATAAAAATAAAAAAAATGTATATAAGTATAAGAATAGAGCAAGTAGATATAAGTATATCTTTATAATTATTTTATTTAGATGTTAAGTATTAAGATATTTGTAGTTGTATTAAGACATGTGTTCAATGTGTTATATTACCCGAGATCTCTCTGTTGAAAGCATTTGGAAATACCAAAAAAATAAAAATGAATAAAATCAACAATTCATTCAGCACTACAGTCATCCATGACACAAACAATCAGTGTAGAATGTACAGAAATATTCAGAAATGTCAAAATGACATAACTCATGTACACTTCACACAAAAACACATCCCATGTTAGCTTGACAGAATTTTGGATTGGAGTTGAATTGTTCCAAATTAGACTAAAAGATTTATAAAAACATATTTAGTCAAAACTGTGTATGCTATGTCGGTTGACAACACATACATTGTACACACATTATGACATTAGCCACTTCCACAAATTTCAGTACAACTGACTTGATTATAAAACAGTTTCAAATTTCATAAGTCATGATGGCTCATCAACGATTTGTTTTAGCTAAGTTTACATTTTTCAAACTTGGTTTGATCATCTATTGTCACAAATTAAAATAAAAAGGCAATAATAAGGCTTGAAAATGTCACTTACTCTAATACCAGAAATCTATAAACATTTTGGCTAATATGGTTCCCTCAACATTAGTTGTTAATGAAGCTTTTGGAACTGTGCCCATTCTTGTGGTGTATCCAGGGGGTCAACATTATGCATGATTAACATGACCCAGTTAACCCCTGCTGGTAGATATCATAACTATCTGGCTGCATGTTCTTTAAAATTAAGACCTTTTAAAAGTAGACATGCATTCTAATTAAATACATTAAAGGCAAATTTTAACCAAATAAATAAAATAAATAATATATATATATATATATATATATATATATATATATATATATATATATATATATATATATATATATGTATGTATGTATGTATATATATATATATATATATATATATATATATATATATATATATATATATATTTGGAGTTTTGTTTTAAATAAGAAATATATTGACATGGGAAAGAAAACAGCAACTTTAGAGCCATTTCACTGAGTTTTTAATCATCAGCAAAACATGCAGGAATCACATGATTTCCCCTGTGATTACAATGAATAAATACAAAAACAAGTTTTAATTTGTTTATATTCTGTCCAGTAATATAGTTTTAACCTCACAATATGTAATATATTATGTAATACGCATAAGCAAGCACCATTTTTAATGAATTACTTAAAAAAGGATTAATTCACATTTCATTTAAAAATTCTGATACTGCAGTAGAAGGTCCTCAGTGTGTTCCTTGGCAGTCTGAAAGAGAAAAGACCAAAGATTAAACAAAACACAGCGACATGGCGTAAAGACCACGAAACTAAATAAAATCCACAAATAACTTGAAGCTGACTGTAACTTCAAATACATATTCTACTGCAATTTATAGAAAATACTGTAAGTGCTTTCTAAATAGTAACAACTTGGAAAGAAAAGGATCTTCAAAAGGGGCAAAAGCACCACCTACACTTACTAGGATGGTGTCGGTCGTGGCCTTCAAGCTGTTCCGGAGGTCTCGGTGACTTTTATCTCCTCCTCTAACTCCTCCACACCTGCCTGAGTCATAAGATCAGAGATGTTCTTCTCCAAGTCATCGATTCGCGTACTCATCTCATCGAGTATTAGAATTAAGAGAAAAGTCATTCTGAACAAGCTATCATCCCAAGCATAAACAATCTCCTAATAAATGAAGGTTTTGAGCGTGTACACAAAAAACACAGCTAGCGCATTCCGCTCAATTAAGCTACAGTTCGAATTAATCACATTTACACTGACAAAAACATGCATATTTGGAAGGATATTTCGCCCAATAATCTGGTCTGACATGGTCTGGAACTTGTCCTGCATCTGCTGCAGTAAGGTCTGTACCTGAACAGATGAAGAAAAAAACAAACAAACAGGTTTAAAACTCGGGAAAAAATTGTGAATGAACACTGCGTCCAACAAAGCATAAATGAAATCTATCTGGAATGGTGTGGGTGGTGCGTGGGCCTCCCACACAGGAGTAAAAACAGCAGTTTAAGGGCATGCTCCCCGCCCACGCGTGGAACTGAAACCATAGTAACAAGGGAAACCTCTCAACATCGTGTAATCACTCAAGATGCCCAACACTGAAATAAAGAAATCCTCGTTATATAACCCTTCTGAAAATACGTTCCATCTACGTTTTAATATAATTTAGCTGTAGAAGGACGTCGAAAGAAACCATTTGAACGTACGTTGAACTCACAAGAGCGAGCGATCTTTCAGTGCAACTTCACGGCAGGGCTATTAATGAATGGTGACTTACAGCGGCGGTTAACGGCGCTTCTCGTTATACGGTAATTCACTTCGGCTAGAGAAGTGAGCGTGACTGAACACTAGGCGACTGTAAGTGCACGACCCAGTATTGTATCTCGGTAAAAATCAAATACTCACCACAACAGTCAGGTCCTGAGATGTTTTGGGGTCCTTCTCAGACATGTCTTCTTCAAAAAGCCCTACGCGCCTTCGCCCGATCTTTATGCTTGTGCGATCAAGAGCCCTGTCAAGGCTGTACAGTACTGTGTGATGTATTCAAGGTGGAAACTGCCGTAGAAGCGGTAGCTGATTTCGTTGTTAAGGGGTTTGGTCAGTGAACTGAAATCAGCAGAGCGGCTCATGCTCTATTGGCTGTTATCCTTTTTAATTCCTAAAGGGGGCGCTCAGTGGCTCAGAAAGAGGCGAGTCCCAGTAGTTAATAATTAATGATTATTTATTTATTTATTACTTTTCTAGAATAAACTTATTCGTAGAATAAATTATATTTTTTAATAGTTAATGGAATAACTAAAATACATTTAAAATGCTTATTAGGTAAACCAAGACTTCAAATTAAGAAAATGTATTTATGATTATGTCACTATTTCTCCATCCTTAACATTTAAGCCTTGTTTTGCTAAGATACTTTTAAAGATATTTTAGACATTTTATAGCGTTTTGATGGTCAATTTTGAAAACGTTTTAAAATATTTTACTGCAGGTTTTTTTGTTATCCTTCCAGGCCTACGTAAATGTAACCTGAAATCTTTGTGAGCCGCCAAGCGCCCCCTTTCGCAAGTAAATGTTTATTTCGTGAATACAGTAGCTTGGCCTTTCCACGGGTTTAATGGTAATACGTCAGTGGCAAATGAAATGACCAGGAACGCTGCCTGTTAAACTACCGATCTTATATATTTATCGAAATGTCCAACGATCTGCATAGAAATATTAAAGTTAATAAATGTACCGGTTTTATTTAAACCATTGTACTATACAAACACAGAAACACAAGCCATAAGAATTGGAACAGATAAACTCAATTTCCCATGAACATAGCAGAACTACGCTTAGTGCAATGGATTGTGGGTATTGTTGTTTATTCGTCATTGCGTTCCACGTTGTCCTGCCAGCAAATCTCATTTGTTGAACTACATCTCCCATGAACCCTTGAAGAGAAAATTTTACATCGCAACAGCAATTTGACCGCAAGGGGTTTCTGGAGTCAGTTGACATCGTCGACTCTAGTGAGGCGCGCCGGAGGCGACACGCACACGTAATTTTTGAGCAACTTTGGTCCTTTTCCCCCCACTTCGTCGAAAAGGGATAATAGCGCGAGCTCGGAGTGTATGTTTACTAACATTCGTTGCGAAAACATGCTGGATCCCTGGTTTTATCACTGGTTCTTTTTTACTTGGTGGTCCGTTAGGTAATTGAATTGCCAGCTGGATTATTTTTGCAACGCTGCTTGCTGGCCGAAATTAAGTTAATTAATCTGTCCAGGGATTTAAGATCCAGCGATATTTAATTGGACTAGTTTGCAAAACGAAGTAAAATCGTCGTTCGAATCATTCCGATGCCCAGCTAACTAGACTATAGCTAGTGAGCCGGGGCTTGCTGCGCCCAAGCCGGGCGAAGATTGACGCTGCACGGTGTCATCCAACTGAAGAGGATCGAGTTTATTAGGCGACAATGCTTGAAATAATGTCCGAACACCAAGGTAAGGCAACCCCAAGACTTCAATTTCAAATATCTAAACTTTAACTATGTTGTGATAGGCAACACCCATCATCATCATCATCGTTCAGTTTTAGCAGAGTCAGTTAGCCTGTTAGCAGCTTTACCGCTGCAGTAACTTTGCATACCCTTTTTTATCAGACTGATTTCATAAGTAAACCCGATTCATTGTCAACCGCATTGTAAGATTTGATAGTGTTAACGAAGCAGGGGACATTTTACTGCGCCGACGGGAGCTGGTTCGTGCACGGATTAGCCGAGCTGCTATCTTGTGCAACGGAGTGAAATTCTCAAGTTGATTGTAGCCATTTGTTAAGCAGTAACTCGAACGTGTTTTAAAACATACCTGATATCCAACCACCGCTTTTCGTTCAAAAGATTTAACGGGCAGGTTTACACAACGGCAGTTACGCAGCGTTGCGCATTTTGTCCTCGCTAAGTAAAACGGCTAAGTTTCAAATGAGTTGCCGCTATTAAACCCTTTCACCGGGTGCCAGTTTAATAGTTTTATAAGTACGCAGCTCGGCTGTTTCTCTGGTATTTTAGTGTCCTTCAAAGCAAACATTTTGCCTTTTGTTAAAGACTAGTCACTGCTTAGCGTGATAGCATTTCGCTGCCTGACTGTAAGTCTTTGTTATGTCGTGGTAAATGCATTGCCGAGGGTGTCTGTTCCCGCTAAGCACTCACAGCTTTGGTCAATGTAACTATATCATGATCAACCATATACGTTTTTATAGGAGTTCCCAAACAAGAAAAGTTATCTTGGCGTGTTTCGACGTCGAGAGCCAGGCTTAAGCCATAAGCTGCCGCGTCTTCTCGTCTTTTCCACCGCTTTCGCTTATAGTGTTTGTCAGTACATTAATTTAGTTTTCTTCAAAATTAAAGTCTCTTAAATCGCGTGTATGTTTGGATGTAAAATGGTGACTTGCGCACTTGAATTTTACGCCTCAATCAACAGGGAGTCGCAAAGAATAGCAGTTAGCGCGTTAGCTTACCGTCGAAAAAGCGCTGTAACCGGGTTTGTACAAAATGAAAACCGCACCGAGCTATTTCAAATGCTAAGTTTTCTCGGTTAAACCCGTTATTAAGCAACGAATTAATGTTGTTCTCTCTCCTCTCTTTTTGCTACGTAGATTCATTACTGAAGTGCAAAGCAGAGACTCTGGTAAGTCAAACAAGGAAATAAGATTTTCGTCCTACAGATGGCAGTGCTTGTCCAAATTGCTAATAAATGATGTTCATGTCCAGCCATCAGAGAGAAGAAAGAGGACAGTGGAGGACTTCAACAAGTTTTGCAGTTTTGTTCTCGCGTATGCTGGTTACATCCCTTCTCCAAAGGAGGTAAGAATAGAGAATTATTTAATTTAGGTGTGGTTTCCTGCATTAAGCCCTTTTACACATCCTGTTTCCAGAGATGAATTAGATGAATTCGACACCCATTGATCGCTTTGGGCAGGAGTTTTTAAAATCTGTATTTGTGTTTTGGAGTTTAATGACACACGTTTTATTATGTTAATGATTTGCTTCAACCATGATTACTTGAATCATAATCATCTAAAAATAAATCAGATTTAAAAAAAAAAAATCTCTCATCACACAATTATATTGTAGAAATAATATACAGAAAAAAGGTATTAAATATACATCATACCATGCTCACTTTTTAGATGTATCTTTTTAGTATGTAACTAGTTTAAAACAAACCAAGCTCTTCTTTGCACTTTTTTTTTTAAAACTGTCCCAATAATCGGTAGTTCCGATAATTAGCTTTTGGTGCCATTAAATAGATTAGGGAGACGTCCAAAATGTGCGGTGTTAAAGGATTTGCATTGAGAACCACAGGTTTACATAGTTTACTTCGGGTCTGCCTGCTTCCTGAAGGGCACTGTCCTGCAGAATTTAGCTCCAACCACAATTAAACACACCTGAACCAAGGTAATCAAGGTCTTCAGGATTACTATCCTCCGGGCAGGTATTTTGGGACTTGTTGAAGCTAAAATCTGCAGGATGTTGGACCTCAGACGGACATGATTTAGCCTGTGCTTTCAGTGTATCTTCTCCATTGAACATCTAATGTCAGCTATTTCGTGACCAAATATCATCTGAGCCGCTTTGCACGTGTGTCTCTGTCTACAGGAAAGGCCATGGTCCCCAGCATCCTCCAGTTCTCCAAACAGCTCTGGTGCTTCAGGTGAAGGCAGCGTTTTAGGTGGAGCGAGTTCTAACATGGCTCCCAACTGGAGCCACGGCACGTCGGACCTGCACACCATCCACACTTTCGTCCGCAAGGCTCGTGCCAATAAGAGCAACAAGAGCATGCGGCGGCTGTCTTCTGACAGCACCCTGATGGACAAAATGTGTTTAAAAGACCCTTTCTATGAGGGACAGATGGCCAGCAAAGCTGAGCGCAAAAAGGACAAGAAGCTGAAGCGTCTTTCTCTCGGTTCAGGCGCTGGTGACAGCAGCAGCAGCGGTGGAGAGAAGCGTGCAAGGATCAAGCGCAGCAAAAACCCCAAACAGTCCAAAGCCCTTAAGAAGCTTAAGAGCTCGGCCCAAAGCGAGACAGACTCGGAGAATGGTCTCGGGCATGGAGAGGAGCATTTGGACCAGGGAGCAGCAGCTGAGCGCAGACTACAGGCCCAGGTGAAAGAAGAAAAGGAGGAAGCCACCAGAGAGGCAGATATGAGTTCCAGTGAGGGAGAGACCTGGATAGCGGATGAAGACATAATGGTGGAGTCAGGTGAGTTTATTAGGGACGGAGGAAGATTTAGATGGTTTGAAAATGCTCATAAATATTAATTGAAGGATTTAATATTGTGTGTTGTTACAGAATTGTACATCAGTAATAAAATACAACATTTATTTATATATATATTATTTATTTATTTATTTTATTATTTATTTATTTATTTTAGCAGCCATTACCCATTAATATGCCAATTTGGTGGTCAGGAAACTTTTTTATTCTTATCAATTTTAAAAATATTGGAACAGTTTTTGCTGCTTGGGAGCCATTATTACACTCCATTCAAAAGTTCTAATGTTACAATGTTTATTTTTTTTTTTTTTTTTACTTCCTGTTAATCAAAGGAATATAAAGTATTTATTTAAAAAAAAATAACTGTTCTCTATTGCTCATAACCCTTAATAATAACTAAAGAAATAAAAAATTAAATGTCTATATGTGTGTATATGTAAAAAAAAAAATATATATATATATATATATATATATATATATATATATATATATATATTTTTTTTTTTTCCTAAATCATTTTAGTGATGACTTTAAATGACATTATTACTATTAATTTTATTTTTGAAATAATTTCATGAAAAGCTAACATTACAATTTAATACAACTTTTATAATTTGTTGCTTCTTTTCCTTTATAGGGGATGATTCATGGGATCTGATCACCTGTTACTGCGGTAAACCATTTGCTGGACGGCCCATGATTGAATGTAGTCAGTGCAGCGTGTGGGTGCACCTCTCTTGCGCCAAAATTAAGAAGTCTAACGTGCCCGACATATTTAACTGCCACAAATGCAGAGACTCTCGACGGTCAAGTCATAAAAAAGACACTTAGATGAGGGTGATCGTTCCCTCGAAGCTCTGAATGTTCCCAGTTCTCCAGTTTTTGTATCCAAAACCATTTTCCGTTTCAAAATACATTTTTTCCCTCTCTTTCTAGTTACTCCTTACATGTTTTAAAGTCAGTAGTCTCCATTACCGAGTTCACTGAGAAATAATGTTTGAACTGATCTCTTACCTCCAGAGCTGGTAATTGATCTTGGCTCGTTTGTAACTATGCGTAAAACTATTCTTATTCACATCAAATTGTCATTTGTTTAAAATAAGCAGCTTGCGTATTTAGTAAGTGGCGCTATTTTTTCTTTGTTGGGAAAGTTAGAGAACACAGCCACACTGCATTTTCACACATGTATACTGTGCTGATTACTTTGGTATTACGAGTCTATTTAAAAGTAAAAAAAGATAGATAGATATATATATAACTGCTCAAAATCAAGAAAAAACATTGTCCTGATATTGCCAAAGAGCTGCTATGAGAGATTGTATTGACACCGTTGTTACTAAAAAAATGTTATTTCTTAGTGAACTGTCCAGTTGATCTTTTTTTCATTGCGATAGATGCCTTTGTTTGAAGACTAATAGATGTTCTGTGTTAGTCTGAATGCAATTACCTGTTGATGATCATAAGACCATTTGAATTACAACCTCTTAATTGGGAATTTATGTCAGAAATCACACCCAAATGGACTTGACATGTATTAGATGTTCAAATATAAAGAGCTATAAGTCATTTAAGCAGGGAATCTTTTCTGTTGCAATTATTGATTTCAAACGTTAATTTCTTCTAATTATACTGGTAATGTACAGTATGTTAACCCATGTACTTTGTCGAAGAAGCTATCAACTGTTCGGTCTTTAATTACTTGCACAACATAGTGTTCTTTTTCTCAATGTGTTCAATTTTTGGAAGATTTCAGTTTAATAAGATGTGAAGGCTAGGTTTAGGAGCTTTGCTGAAGCTTTCCTTAAGTAGAATGGTTGTAAGTATTGTTTTCAAGACGCGTTTGAGGGTTTTAAACTCTGAGAACTGGTAAAGATTACTCATTTATGCTACAAGCTCTTTCTTTTGAATTAGTTTGGAGACTATTGTTTAGATTTTTATTTTATTTTTTTTCCTTTCTGGTTTATTTGTGAAGCACGGGAGACTGGAAATCCCCAAAAGCCAGACATCTCTTGTTTCACCTTTGTAAATATCACAGATTTTGAGAAGTGTACATATGTGAAAGTGAAGAGAAAAGCAAAGCAAATGGTATATTTTTTTGCATCTGATATTGTTTTCCTTAACTACCTGGAGAAATAAAACTTTTCTTTATTGGGCTTAAAATGTCTCATGTAATAATCTAGCTCTTGTGTTGAGATGCCTCGTGTTTTTGGGATTTATAACCGGAAAAAAAACAAGACTCGATAGTTTGTCGGTGTACATTTTATTTTGCGGCAACACCAGTAAAGTGTCTGTCAGTTTGCACCCCACTAGATGGAGCTGGTAAGCTAATATTAGAAGGACATAAATACAAATAAATAAATCACAGTTTATAAACCTGAGATGCAATGACTTAATAAACATCAAAAGTATTAAACACATTAGTAGAAGAAGAAACCACTAAGAGAAAGGATTGAAACTAATCCGCGTCCTTTTTAACAATGTATGTTAGTTTGATCACTTTGCATTGTGTTCCTTAAAATCTTCAGGTTCCTCCTGAGGGGGGAGAAAAAGATTTTTAGCAGTGATAGGATATGCAAAATGTTTAATTCAAATATATGTAGACAAACCGCTGTGGTTTTCTCTCTATGAAAATACCTTTCTGGTCCTGGCAGACAAGTGGGAGCTGCCGATGGGATCCAGAGGAGCAGTGATCCTCCTCCTATTAGAGGGGAAAACGTGGGAATTAAAAACATCTACAGAGAAGTAAGTGTTCCATAGAGAAGAAAATGTTAAATGTCTTTGCAAATTTAAAATATTCAGATGAGGTTAAGTGTAGCAATTAAATATATATATATATATATATATATATATATATATATATATATATATATATATATATATATATATTCTATTAAGTCATTTATGTTTACTAACTCACAATAAAATGAATACAGTGTTTCTTTTAGTACGTTCACGTGAAATAACAATAAATATTCCTACTCGCCTCTTATCCTTGTTTTTGCCACGGTTGCTGTTTGCTGGTTGCACATTGATGTGTTCCATAGGGGAAAAGAAATCCGGAGTCTTGGCTGGATTGGGGTCCCAGTCCCGAGTCATTTCTCCTTCATTTCCTGGGAACAAGTCTGCCAGATCAGAGAGTTCATAGATGTGCTGTGGCATGTCCTGATCCGACCTGAAGTTGCTCTGCAGGGAATCAGATGCGTTTTAATATATGTGGCACGTAAAGTGTTTTTTTTGTTGTTTTTTTTTTTTTAATTCCAATGCTATATTAGAAACTGTATTTGGGTAATTGATGTATCAATATCATATGATGTGACAACAAAAAAAAAACATTCATTTCTCTCATTTTAAGTTAAGTTTATGTTTTTTTTTTTGCTACATCACACCATAGGACGCAGTTAAATGTTTTTGTCAATTACCCTTATAAATGTACATTCTCTCAAAAAGAAAATTAATATATTTACTTTTTTCACTCGTAGTCTGTTTGGTATCAGAAAAGCGCAAAGCTCGTCCATCAAGAAGTAGACAACCAGAATAATTAGAAAACACCTGGAGCACATCATCTGAGGGCAAAATTTGACATGATATTCAGAAATATTTTATACAAACATATTTATATATTTAAAGTATTATGTATTAAGATAGCATGATAACTGCAAACACTGATTAACCCGATTATAAATGGTAAAAACTATTTTGCAAAAAAACTGAGCAAATTCATTACAGTTACTACAAAATTCAACATTAAACTGAAGTGTATTGTGATTTTAATATTTACCTTCTTGGTGAATTAGTCAGCCCTTTAGAAGTTTCTTCAGGAGTTCACTGACGGTCCTGCCTTGTCTTCTCGTGTGTGTATGTTGCCTTGCCGTCCTCTTTGTCAAAGGCATGTGTGTTTTGGGTATTTGTAGACCTGAAGCTGGGGTGGGTTTATATAGGATGACAGAGAGATCATGGATAAAGGGAGTGTGTGATAAAGGGAGCATGACTTCACCCACCCTCCAAAAAGATTAGAACATGATTAGAGCATCATTTTGGTTGTTGTTAGAATGTTCTAGTTCAAACTCAGGTTAACAGGTTGACAATTTCTACACTGACAATCTTACGAGAGAATGAAAAATCAATATTTATAAAGACGTCTTAAATATTTTATGTATATGTTTATCTATATTTAAACTATATAAAAAATATTAAATGTATTTAGAAATATATAAAATATTTACAAGGCTTTAGATGTGTTATTTTCTAATTAAACAATAATGTAAATATTGGTGTGATTTCTGGTTTTAAAAGTCTGGCAAGTACGAATAATCAATATTATTTGCATTGTATGATCAAAAATGAATAAAATAATGACTGATGAAAATAAATAAATAAAATAATAATAAATAAATGACTGATATAAAAATCCTATATTGTCATGAAGAAATAAAAAAAAAAGCTAAATATGCTACATTTTGTCCAAAGTACATTTATGCATCACAAAATTATAATACACATTTTGAAAAATGTACATTTTCACTTTGAAATTTGAATGATTACATTTAAGTGTCATTAAAATATTATCATGTTTAAGAATAACTTTAAGTGTTGAATAATATTGAAATAGGAACGATAGGAGAAATATTGAAATAAGCATATAATATCGATGAATATGGATTAAAAAAAATGGTACTGGCTAGTAAATATTATGGTTCCCAAAAATTATGCATCTCTTAATTTAAATTACATTAAATTCATTTGTTAATTGTATTATTTTATGAGAAATGTGAGCCTGGACATGGTTCCTTGATATTCATATACTCTGTGAATGTTCTGTCACTCTGTGTGTGGCCTGGTCAGGTATCAGATAATCTTGTCTCGCTCAATTTCATTGTTTCAAAACATTGGATTCCCATCCACGTACACCAAAACGGTCTCTCTCTCTCTCTCTTGCTCATTAGGGACGTTCGTAGTATTATCAGAGGAAGCACACACACCTACATAAGCAAATTGAAAAAAAGCTGGAGCGGCCTCTGTGGATGGCTTACCAGCAGTCTGACACGTTTTCTCTTTTCCTCTTTTCCCTCCCTATCCTAATTATTGCTATTTCTGGCAACTGGGGCCACCAGACATAGTCTAGCTGTTGACAGACATCCCATGGTGAAAATAAACTACTTTTACTAAACAAGGCCGATGCAATCCGCCCAGATGTCTGTCAACAGAGACTGAGAACAAATCGTTGCCGCTGATTGCTCTAATTAGTCTAAAATGAGTGTGTGATCATTTCTGACAATCCCGCCTTCTCATTTCTGCCCTATAAGTACCCAGAATGTTCTTGAGTTCCAAATTTAGAACAATGAAATTCTAAAGACCTTAGACCATTGCCTGCACAAATATAAGACATTTTGTAGAGGTAATTCACGTTTTTGATTATTGTGTGTTTTGTGCGTGTATCACAATTCTTACACTAACATATAACATATGTTTCTGATAATAAAATGGGATTCAATAAGAATATGAATAACGATTTTATTCTGTTATTGTACTCTATAGATCAGTGTTTCTATAATACTGTGGTTCATTAAATTCAAAATATATTTGTCTGGTTTACAGACTGCACTTAATTTTTTCTCATGAATGCTGAGTGAGCCAAAAGTGCGTGCTATTTATTTATTTTTTTATTTCAGTAACTATTGAGTGTAAAATGCAGTCAATTAGTTACTAGTCAAGTTCCAATTTAAAATGCATTTAAACAGCATTACCTAAAGCACGGACATTATAGATAGAAACTATGTAAATGAAACTATGAAAATATCTGGGAACAAGATTTCAAAATTTTGAGCTGTTTTGCACTGTTTGTATGAGAAAGAGAGAGAGAGAGAGAGAGAGAGAGAGAGAGAGACAGAGAGACAGAGAGACAGAGAGAGATTATATTTTTCCTTAAGCAAAAAAAAGTTTGTATATCAATTCACAAACCCCCTTAAATATGCATGAGGCACTAGTGACATTTTACCAGACACTGCAATCTGGCTGTAACACATTAGGCTGTAAATGCAGTTAATGCCTTCATTAATTATATGATTATGTGAATTGTTTTTGTCAAGAGGACATCATTTATATTCACGAAAAGGTAGGTCTTTTGGAGTCAGAGAAATACTAAACTGACCAAAAAAACTAAAAACAAAAACAAAAACTGGAGCTCATACAGTAATTGTGAACTAGTTCAATCACCTCCTTGTTATTAACATTTTTAAGTGAATTATCATTTTTATTATTATTCTATTTTCTGATGGGAAATAAACAGTGAACATCCGTTGGTAAGAGTAGTCACAATTTCAACCTGTAGCTGAATTATTTAGGGAATATCATATTCAAAAATTAATTTCCCTAAAGAACCCAAATGTTAACTAAGACGTTGCTTCTGTGATCAGTAATTAATTGAATATTCGTTATTAATTGGTTCATAGTTCACAAGTAGTTCTCATTGAGGATATTGTTATTAAATAATTATGATATATCTAGTAAGGAAATATCTTTGTCCTATATTTGCTACTACTTACTGCTTACTTCTTGCTTCTCTGTTAGTTTTTAGTATTAAGCGTTAGTGTAGTAGGCTACTACTTATTACCTCCTGCATTACTTTTTAACAACCGGACATTATTCTTAATGAGATTTTCCTACAAAGGCCACAAGGTGGTGCTATCACAAAAAACATGCGCGTTTCTCTGCAAACCTTTGAACTAGACCCTCACCCCCCTAAAAAAAAAAACCCAGCCTTTATCATCGTCGTTTGTAAACTACAATCCAAGATATTGTTTTAATTATTTGTAATAATTAAATAACAACAGGGGGATTTAATCATTTTAGCCAATATCGTGTGTGTAATGGAAAAAGTGTGATTAGCAGCCCCAGTTTTTTCAGATATCTGCTCATTTGTGCCTCCTATCGGCGGAAATAATGGCCTGTCAAAGAAAATATTTGTTACCAAAACATCAAATTTCCACTTTGCAAAAAAGCGAAAGATTTAGCAACCGTGTTTTGACCAGTAAGCCGTGCCTTTGAAAATACATCGGTGCTGTTTGTTTAGTGAATCATTAGCCTGTATTTTTTTTCCATCGGCAATGGCAAGCCAACCGCCTTAATGATACTTTCCATTTACTAAAAAAAACACCTACAGTTCTTTCGAGGTTGCAGAGCCGTTTGGAGGTGTTGAAAAGTTGAAATGGTGATAGTGTTGGTGTTTGTGGTTTTCACGAGTGGGTCCGTCAGGAAGTTTAAGCGATAAAGTATAAACCAGGGTATCGTACTCAATCCGGGTTGGACAACGCTAGTATGGTTTAGGCTATATAAAACCCAATTACGAATACATTAAATAGGCCTAACTAAACTCCCCAAACTTCAAGCTCAATAACTAAAAACATTTTTTTTGTTTTAACTGTTAATCTTGTTCCTTAATAGGAGTCTTGGGTTACTAATTTATTTGCGTCATATAAAAGGAGGAGGAGAATCATAGAGAAAGCGAAGGCTTCGTGTCTGGGTGTAGTGTTCAAACGCTTTCTGACTCTAATCGCTGTCGTCGTCGTCGTCGTCTTTCTTTCTTTCTTTTTTAAAAATAAAAGTCAAAACCGAAAGTGGGTGAAATAATAGAACTTTATTCTTTCCACACATCCGAATAATCACTGCAACGAGAAGTGCTCTGTGGAAATTGTGTTGCCTGAGGCTTGTTTGAGAACCTGCCTCTCAAGAGCTGAGATGTAAGTCTGAGTTTTCATGGTGGGTTATTTCTTCCCCCTTTTGAGAAGTCTCGGATATACAGAGTGTGTTTATTACCGTTTTGCAGCATTTTTGTAGTCTGCATTGTTTCTTATAATAGATAAACAGCGGGGAATGTGACCGTCGTTATTCATTTCGCTGGTATAAACATGATATTTGTTGTTAAGCGTGTAGATTAAGCTTTTGTCAGTTCCGCGAACCCTTGGCCGTATTTGCCGTTGTCTTTGTCGAGAAAGACCCCATACGATAAACACAATCTAATATCGCCACACCCACTTCACATGACGTCATGGTGTTATTGCTTCAGTATGTTTCTCCTCAAAAAAAGAAAAGAAAAAGTGAGCAGTACTCTGGACGAGAATTAAAAGACCGGCGCCTATCCCGCCGACAGACTTCCTTTAATATCCGGTTGGGTTTGCGTACTTTATTGCTTTTGTAATGCTGCCTAAACATTTAAACACGGGTCTTTTAATTTTAAGTTGAACTAAGTTCTTTTTGGACCTGTTCTGCTTGTTTCCACAACTTACACAACTTTCCCACATTGTCTTCGTCCACATAGTGATCGTGGCGCTGATAGGCGGACGTTGGCTCTGAAAATCTAAGATCTGTGTTCAACATGTCTGGCCCAGGTAATTTTTTTTTTCTTTTCCTTGAAATGCAACAGTGCATGTTTGTGTTTTTTTTTTTTTTTTTTTTAGGAATTGCAACGCATGTAATGTATTAACCAGCTAGTGAGTTGCATTAGATGCCTGCATTACATACTAAGTTATGCAGGTTACAGCCCCTGTGCTGAAAATTGTCTGCACGGTCTATTTATTTTTCTCCTAAAGTGAGATGCATGCAATTTAATGCGTGTTGAAGTGAAGGTGTGTGTGCTTTGGTGGAAATTTTACTTTTCTCTAGAGGTCAGGGGGAAAGGAATGCAGGAAGTGAAGCCTACAAAGTGGCTGTGTTCCACATTTTTACAGGCCATGCCGTTTTAAGAGCTGAGAATTGTTCTATAGAAGCATCTGTGGCTTTAGCTTTACCTGTAATTTTTGTTTTTGGTTTTGTCTGAACATACAAAGTGATATCTGAAAATTAGTGATGGTCTCTTTAGGGCGAGACACAGCTCTAAGAGTAAATCTGTGTGTGCGTGTGTGTGCACGCACGCAGATAATTATCACTTTAGACTTTCTTACTATTAAAATATTTCTAGTCCAGACCACACTGGACTGCATTTTGTTGCTGAACTCGCAGTCAAGTGATTCCTTAATGCTATTAGGACTAATAGCGCCATCATCTTTGGAGCAACTGTTTTCTTAACAAGCTGGGGAATTCAGGCTAGTAGTTACCAAACAGACTGACACCATTTATGTTGAGTGTCATAGCAGCATTAATTATTTTCACACCAAAACTACAGATTTATGTATTCCAGTCGTGTTCATGTGCAAGTCGTTTATATAATGCATTAATCAAAAAAAAAAAAAAAAAAATCTGTTGCAAAAGGGCTTGTCTCATCCTTTGTGCTGGTTAATGAGTTAAACAATGTTTAGCACTGGAAAACTGGAATGGCAAGATGGGAGTGTGCAATAAATACAATGACAAGACATAAATGTCAATGGTTTTAAGGAGAAAAGGTCACCAATTGTGGCCCTAATATCCAGGAAATGGTTTGCTTTCAAATACATGCATTTCTCCCATAAAGATTCTGTTTTTTTGTTTCAAAAGCTTTAATCACATTTCTCACAGATTTTCTTTTGATTTACTATAAACATTTACTGTTTTTAGAAAATGTTTGTGAACCATGTCGGCAACCGTCATGACTACATTTTTATTGACCGAGTCTGAACGATAATTGTTTTTTTCCCAGCACTTAACTTAATGCTTTGAGCCTTGGACACATGACCATGAACAGCAAGATAACATGATGGAAGCGGGATGCAATTCCATGTGGCAGGTCTTGAGAATCAAATTAGCAACGATTAAGAGTCTAGATTCAACTTAAAACCACCAGAATTATTTTTACTTTACCTTACCTTACCACACAAAAGGGGAAATGGAACATTTTTACAATGAACGTGGATTCCAAAACATGTCACCAAACAACGCCCTTCATCGGTAAGCTTCATAACTTCACCAGCGAGCAACCTGCCATGAATGCTCTTAATTCAGTAATTATCCTGAATTATTCAGTGCAGTCAGGAGTAGTTGGTGGGAATTTTAACTGCATTTTAGTTTCACTTGAAAGGAAACAAAAAACCACCACTCCCACAAAGTGTTTCGAGGACCTCAGGCATGTTGATGCACGACAGGGTATTGATGCACACATCTGCTGTCAATGATGTTTCTCCACCTTTTCTGTCAGTCTTAAATAGACTGCTTTATCTTTGCACTTTTATTTCTGTTTTATCATATATGTATGATTTATTTTCAGGTCAGATCATACATGTATAACTTTAGAGGTACAGCATTTAATAAATATTTTGAAGGAGTCTTGACAGTATAAGATTATGTGTCTTATAACATCACATTATCCTCTTGTCTCACTAATGGTATGGGTTGTGCCTGGACAGTTCCTAGATGATGGGCCTTTGTGATGAGAGAGTTTAATTCCATTCAAACACATGCCCGTATACATTTTTTTTTTTTATAGATTTGGGTAGCTCAAATGAAAAGCCTTTTCATATGAAAATGATGCTTTTGGATTGGATCAATAGGAGGATTAAATGCATCGTAATACACGTTTACTAAGCTACACCTGCTGTCACTCCTGAGGTACACACCGTTCAAAAGCGTTGGCTTTGTTTATTGAAGAAAAACTTTTTTTCACAAGGGCTGCATTTATGCAAGCAAAAAGGAATTAAAACAGCAACATAGTTCAAATTTTTAATAAACATTTTCTCTCCTTTTTTATAATACTGGTGTACAACAATAAAAAAAATTACTTGGTTTTTAATAATAATATCGCACAATTTGAGGATGCAATATTTGCCCATCACTATTGCTGAACCATGGTTCTGCACTAACTGAACCATTAAAAAAAAATCTGAAAAAGCTACAATGACTTGATTTTAATAATACATTTTAATATAAGTAGTTTATTATACAACTATCCAGAAATTACATATTTGACGTATTTTCTGACGCTCAGTTAATGCTTTATTTTCATATCTGGTTTTTGTGGAGCCGATGTGAAATAGAAAAGGTGATAAATATATTAAAATACAATTGCATGTATTGTTCATGAGCAAATCATTTACATCCCCTTCCAGTTACTGGTGGCTATATTTATATCTTTTTCCATTGGAATGCCTCACATGTATGCTGCGGTCTAAAATAGATCTGTCCTACCGAATATAGGAGGTCTATATGAACCACCTCTTATCCTACAAGAACACGTATAATTCTGGGTGTCTGTATTTATTGATTTTAAAAGAGAAGAATAAATCAGTGAGTTGTTCCAGTCATTTCATTATGCATGACTACACCCTGTAAATTCATGTTTACACACTGCCTCCGAAACATTTGTCTGTCATAAAAAAAAACAATTGGATTTTCGCATCTGTAGCAAACATTTTGATAGGAAAGGAAACAAAAAGTGCATATGAATAACTGTGTGCAAGGACCTTTACTCTGTTTTTGAATTTTTACAGTATTGCCTAATATCTCATTAGAGTAAACTAAGATTTTTTTTTCTCTTTTGCATATTAATTTGGTTTATACCAGGCTACCCATCTCCACACCAGCCTCCTTATCCCATGCCCCAGCAAGGCGGGCACTCCATGCCCCCCTATCCCATGGGAGGTTATGGAGAACCTGGACAATCGGCCCCACCTGCAGGGTTCCAAGTAGGATACCAGCCAGTTCCAGATCAGCCGGTCATGTATCAGCCTGGTCAAGTTAGTCCAGCATCTCACCAAGGCCAACCACATGGAGGTTTGCATGTCTAAATTTGAACTTAATTACAAAAATGGTCAACAATAAGGCAGGGGTGGCAAACGTCAGTCCTGGAGAGCCGCAGCACTGCAGATTTTTGCTTCATCCCTGATCAAACACACCTGACCAAGCTTATCAAGGTCTGCAGGGTCAGTAGGAAGCTACAGGTTTAGCGAGTTTTAATCAGGGGTGGAGCTCGCTAGGACAGACGTTCGCCACCACTGCAATAGGGTATGGAGCAACTGGTGTTGAGAAATGTGACTACACACGCGCCAAAGTTGCATGACATGAATAAGATTCATTTACGTGATTGTTAATACAAAAAAAAACAATGCAACATGTTAGTTAATGATCTTCATCACAACCTTTTCTAGCTCCTGTAGCTCCTGTTTCAGTGCCTGCTGGAGTACCACCTGGTCTGGAGTACCTCACTCAGGTATTGGTACATGCAAAGTCAGATAGTCAGAAAGTTTGTATTAACATTAACTTAATATGACTAGTATATTTTTTGCATTTCAGATCGATCAGATTCTTATTCATCAGAAAGTGGAGTTGTTAGAGGGTGAGATTTCCTCTGTGTTATGTGCATGTGGTAGAAGTTGTTTATTTGAAATATTATTAAACTTCTCTGTGTACTTTTTGGTCTTCTGCAGCAATCATTGGCTTTGAGACCAACAACCAGTATGAAATCAAAAACAGTCTCGGTCAAAAGATCTACTCTGCCAAAGAAAAAAATGACTGCTGCACACGCAACTGCTGTGGTGCCCTGCGCAGCTTTGACATGAAGATCAAAGACAACGCAGATCGAGAAGTCATACGACTGATCAGACCTTTCCGTTGTGTGTCCTGTTGGTGCCCCTGCTGCCTGCAAGAGGTATAACAGAAAAGCCATATCAGAGCTCTGCGTCCAGTTGTTTAATGTTAAAGGGCTAGTTCACCCCAAAATGAAAATTGTCATTAATCACTCACCAAAGCTGTAAGACCTATTGAGTAAATCTGATCCAGGTCCAGAAACATGGTAACTACATTGATAAATCAGTAGCTCAACTCAGTAGCTCAACAGTTTTACTATGCTACGAGAATCCTTTTTGCGCAAAGAAAACAAAAATAACATAATTTACTCAACCATTCTTCTGCCCAGAGTTATGTGTTGATCCTGTGCATCTCGTCAGTAAGGCCGGTATTGTGTAGCTTGTCACTGATCCTCAACTGTGTATGAAATGCAGCTCAATCTGAAAGCAGGTGATGGAGATTTACGACTAATTATGGAACCAGCTTTACTGACGAGATAAGCATGACATTCAATATATTGTACGACATTCGATATATTGCACAGCCCTTGGCTGATCTGTAGGAATGCTTTGTGACCCTCTACATACATACGTGTGTGTGTGTGTGTGTGTGTGTGTGAGACCTATGAGATGATGAAACAGTGTGTCAAAATTGGCCAGACAAATCCAGCAGTTTATGGGGAACCAGTGCAGTGTCGTCAAAACCCAGTTTTGCAAATGCTAGAAACATATTGGTCATTATGTGTAGAGGTTTTGGTCCAATAAACACCTCTGTTTTTTTTAGAATTTAGCAGTAAGCAATTATTAGTCATCCAGTTTTTTATATTAACTATGCATTCAGTTAGTTCCGTTATTTCATTATATCATATAATAATATATTTCAGTTATATCTTAATTTATCCGTTGAACACTAATTATTTTGAACAGTAATGTATGTATTCATCCATTGCTTCTAGAATAGAAAGCAGTTTGGGCATTGCTTTAATTTCTAATTCCTTTTGTCTTTAAATGGCAATATTTCACCTTCAGATGGAGGTCCAGGCACCCCCGGGAACGACTGTCGGGTACGTGAAGCAGGACTGGCACCCCTGTTATCCAAAATTCTCCATTCAGGGGCCAAACAAGGAGACTGTGATGAAGCTCGAGGGGCCCTGCATGGCATGTAACTGCTGTGGTGATGTGAACTTTGAGGTAACTTTTCATTGTTGCTTTGTTAATATACAAAAATATAAAGATACACATTATACTAACAACAAACAAAAATCATTTTGAAATTGGCAGGTGTGTGTTTTTAATCATAAATTTGTATTTCTCTCTTTAGCTTAAAGGCAAAGACGGTACTGGCAAGCCTATCGGAAGAATCAGTAAGCAGTGGAGCGGCCTGTTGAAGGAAGTCTTTACTGACACTGATAACTTTGGCATCCAGTTCCCTATGGACATGGATGTTAAGATGAAGGCTGTACTTATGGGCGCTTGCTTCCTTATTGTAAGTATCCAGCTAATGACATATTTACTGATCCGCAAATGTATGAATGCTTCATAATGCCCTAGTGGGCATTACGGTTATATTACTAACCATTATTGCAACCACAAACCATCAGTATGAGTGTGAAGCTAGCTTTCTACCACTTAATACTTTTTCCAATATTCATGTATATGATCCAAATTTGTAGCCAACAATAATAGATTGTATGTGTCACAATTATTGTTTTTTTTATGCCAGAAAAAGTAAAGATCAGTTCCATAAAGATATTCAGTCAATGTTCTTATCATAAATATCCTCAATTATTTTTGGAATGGTAATATGAATTGCTAAGGACTTTATTTGGACATCTTTAAAGGTAATTTTGTCAGTATTTTGATTTTTTTTTTTTTTGGCTCCCTTATATTTCCGAATAGTTATATCTCAGCCAAATATTGTCATAGATCACTGAGATTGATGTAATAAATGTCAGCACCGAGCTTGCCTTTTTAGAAATGATATGAAGTGTATTTTGTTAACATAAATATAGTAGTTTACACTTTTCATAGTCCAAATTAAATAATATATATAATTAGCAACTACATGTCAACTAACTAGTTTTAGCAGAGTTTTAGGTTAGGATTTGTAGAAAAAGCTGACATACACTTGCTTAGTAGTTGGTAGAATATCTGTTGGGAGACCATTAAAGTAAAGCAGATGTTAAGCAGACAGTCTGCTAATACTCTAATAACTGATAATTGAAATATTTTTGCAAAGTTACTTTACAGTTAGTATATTGTCTAACGTGTCAAAATAAAAATGTTACCAAATATTGTAATACACCAGAAATTAGAGCATATTCCTCCCCTAATAGGTTCTGTTCTTACTCCCTTTATCTTTCTCTTTTTCTTTTCATAGGATTTCATGTTCTTTGAAAAAGTGGGGGACACAAACCAGCGCAATACTGTATTTTCTTAGAGCTCCTGATTGACTAACATCGTCTTTCAAGTTTGACGTCTGAGTCTGGACATCCCTTATTTTCTACTTTTTTTTTTTTTTTTTTTTTTTTAAGCCATAACCAAAGCCATAGACAGCTGGCACTGCAGTGAGAACAAGAGACATGCTCAAGGTCATTTTGTAGCATTCACGTGACCAGCAACATTTACAGTGACAGGCGAGGTATCATGAGTATCTCTTCACTTGTGCCTTTTAAACCATCAACCTACAATTATTACAAATTGTTGCAATGGTATGATAAACTAACATTTATCTTTTTTGTTACAAATTTTTCTCTCTTTTTTTATTAGAAATAAAGTATAAAATGCAACCATATGTGTGTATTTCCAGAATTATGCACAAAGTATTTTATTTTTTTTTCAGTCTTTTAGGAGGAAATTTATTTTTTATTGTGCATTTTAGTTAAAACATATGGATGTTCTTGTAGCCAAGTATGATGGGAGTTACATGCTAGTTACTGATACTGGTAACGGATGAGAAAAGGAAAAAGCAAGCAAGTAGTTGCATGTGTATAGACCAGAGACAGTAGGGGTAGAATGCCTTTTTTTTCTCTCTTTCTTAGAATAAAGAAAGAGTCCTACAGGGGGCGCTTGTTAGCGTATAAAAGACAGCCTCTCTGTGAGCCTATTAATTAGCCAATTCTTAACATGGTTTAAAATAAGAATCTGCAATTAAATCCATGTGTAGCATGAAACACTAAAAACATAAAGTCCTACGAATAGGTTTTAACATTAATATCCCTGTCCTCATAAAATATACATTATATACCACATGTGTATATATATATTTTTTGTCTGGTTGGTTATATAGAGACTGGCCTTCTATCAGTAAGAGAGTATACTCAATGTATAACTTGATTAAAATATACAGACTGAGGAATGTTGAAGCTGTTGTGTTTAATGTCTGTGTGCTATGTATTTCAAACGTACATGTTCGGCGCATTTATATGCTGTAAATGAAACCTGTTCTCTATCACTAACAGGGTGAATTATAACCATATTAGAAAACGTGGGCATAATTTTAAATTTAGTACATATTCATTTTGTTAATCAAAATTATCATCCCGTTAGCTATCTACTAATTTGTTCAACTTGTAGTGTTACATTCTCTGGTCTCCCAATGCATAATAAAAGTGTGTGTATATGTGTGTGTGTATATATATATATATATATATATATATATATATATATATATATATATATATATATATATATATATATATATATATATATATATATATATATATATATATATGCATATGCATGTGTCATCTTGTGTATATGTTTGTATTTATTTCTATAATATTCAATATTAGTATAACATAAGTTCATGATACTGTTATGTTGGTGGTGTGTGCGTGATCATATTACTGCATCTAGGAAAAGGTTAAAATCCTCAAAGGTACAATAACCATCATTTGCCATTTTATAACACCTAATCTAAAGAAAAGTAGTTTCTCTCACTCTTGCGCAAAATCTGAAAAGAAACATAAGCTAAAAAGTACACTCCTTGGCTTACCTTAACACACACACACACAGAGCAGTGTATATGATAGACAGTTTTGCATTAAATCACAAAATGATTTACATTTAAATTATGCTTGAAAATTCAACAGTAGCTGATGTCAACAAGATGCGCTTGTTTCTGTAAGACCTGGGTTCTAATTTCCTGGGTTCATATTTTACAAAATTATCACAAATGAAGAAATAATTCAAAAATTCATTGTATGTGTTTTGGGTATCCAATTTGACCAAAATAAGAAGAGATCAAGATTTTACATCAATGCTTTATGTAACATTAAATAACAAATTACGTTAATACTGCCTGCAAACAAAGACAGATAGTTTGTGTGGGAAGTATTTTGTTGTGTGTGGGTCCCATTTTATCTACTAGGTAGTGTACTGCTATTTGAGCTTGGAAAAAAATACCTTTCTCAGTTTGTTATTTTAAATATGTAAGAAAAGGGGAGGAGATACTATTAAAACAGAAACCACACATGCATATTAGAGATAACGTCACAAACACAGGTATCTGCACTCTGCATGTTAAACAGAAGAAAATCTCAAAATATTATTGATCCGAACAATCATTCCGAGAAACACCAAGCAAGATCTCTAAAGAGCATTTTATTTGTGGAGCATCTCAAGAGGGTAAGACTCCATTCAGGGTTTAAATAGGTAAGTAATAAATTGCCTTTGTTCTTTCTAGTAGAAATCATGCCTTTTCTGTTTCTGAAATGATCGGAACACATTTTTTTTGTGGAACTTTAATAAACTTATTTTTTCTCCATCACCATAGTGATTTGTCTAACAAAAGGTCTTCACCATGTCAGAACCAGGTACTGAAGTTTTAATAGTTTAAATTACATAATAATTATATTACCTGTAATTATTCAGTTAGCAGTCACAGATTTACTATGCCAGTTTATATATTAGTACTACGTGATGAACATCGATTTATCTTGTTTGAATGGCCAAAATATATATATTTTTTCAATGTGAAAATTTTGATCAGGAAGATGAAGGAATAGAATGTGCAATGACATGTTTGACCACATTCTATAGACATGTTATGAGTATGTTTTTTTTTTTGTTTTTTGTTGCCAGTCTGTGCCTTAAGCTTCCCTTTTTATTGTTTTCTTTTGTGTATATGCACATGCCTCACTGAACAGCTTGGAAATCCACTTTTAATCAATAAGATGTCCAGAAGTGCACACTTTTTGGTTTCAGTTCTAAAAATACCGTTTAGGGGAATTAAATTAGCTCCTGCGTCTTAGTTAGGGTCTAAAACCATAGAACTATAGAATTTCAAAAAGCAGGCAAGATGAAAGCTTTGTTGGATGAACAGACGAAACTGAAGTGGTTATTTACTGAAAAACGTACCCATTACCCAAACTCATTTCTATTTCACATTTGTGAAGATTGTAAAAATGGACGTCTGTGATCTGAAACCTAGAGATGTCTGGTCATTTAGTGATCACACGAAAATCGAGTGTATGCAGTTTTATTGAATGTTGTCTAAAATTTGAGTACCACCAAAACCATCTAAATCCTATGCCTCAAGCAGAAAGTTCAGCTGCAGAGAATCTACCACCTCCAGTTCAGCTGGATTTGAATCAGTCTGATCCAAAAACTGACCAAGTTCAGCCATATGGAGGTAAACATACAATAAATGTACATTTGAGTGTACTATAATGTCTCAGTGAAGGAAGTTGAATTTATTAATGTGATAAATGACCCAAACAGCTCAGCCAAACGAAAATTGAACTTCCCAAAACAAACATGGAAAATTTAGTCTAATGAGTAGTAAAGTTAAAGTTATAGTAGATCAAACAGAAAAAAAGTTTTCTTTACTCACTTTTCTTTGTCTTTTTACCTAAAAATATGCTGTCCATCCCAAAATGACCTTCCAAATCCTCAAGGACTCCAGCCAGATGATCAGTCTGAACCAATTTATGAAGCTGTTCTCGAGGATCATGAAGAACATACATACATGTGTATGTATATCTGAGTATTTTACAATTTCAATTCTGTGGTCAGAAATGAAATGTACTCGCTGTTATTTAGTAATCCAGATTTTATACACAAATAAAAACAAACATTGGTTTAAACAGATGAATATTTGGTTATGGTTGATTTATATAGTCCACATTAGACATTCTACTAACTTCTATAAGTTAGTAGACATTCTATAAGTAACTTTGTTAATATGCCAACTACTTAATTTCCAACTACATGTCTATTAACTCCTAGAGTAAACTGTTAGGGTAGGTTTAGGGTTAGTAAAATAAGTTAATACTGTATATACTTGCAGAGTTTCTGATAGTCAGTATGTTATGGTCCCATCAAAACAAAGTGTTAGATGATATTAGGCAGACAGTCTACTAATACTCTAATGACTGCTAGTCCGCTTGTCAGTTAGAATGTGAAAGAAGGTGTTACAGAATATTTGTTACTCTTCTAACTGGAAAGTTTAAGGTTTTCACTCTCTTTAAGGTCCTGATCCAGTTCTTCAACCTGCTGAGAGTCAACCAACTCCTGTTCAGCCCGTCATGGATCCATCCGTTCAAATTAACACAGTGCCCTGCATGATTCAGCCATATAAAGGTAAACCATACAATAAATGTACATATCTGAGCGATGCATAACATTTAATTAGTGCTGAAAACTATATGCATTATATATACATATATTATGTAAACAAAAACGTTTATTTTGGATGGAATTAATCGTAATCATTCGACAGCAATAGTTCAGATGTTTAATTAAAAGGCTCTGTTTTTCAAAATAGATAATGAAAGTTCATATTTTCAAATGCAACACATATCACATCAATACAAATGCTGGCACGTAAACATGTTACCACGCTATCTTCAGTCTTAGAAGTGTCAAGATTTTCACTATCACTCTTTCATCTTTGTTTTAAACTAGGCTATCCAGTCCAGAGCTACCTTCCAAATGCCATACCTCAGACAGCAGGTCCTGGACAGGTTCCTCCAGTCAACAGTCAACCAGTTCCGGTTCAGACAGTCATGAATCCATCTAGTCCAACTGATCCAGTACCTCACAAGTTTCAGTCATATACAGGTAAACATAAAACAATTGTATATTTGAGGGGTTTGCAATATTTAGATCTTCAAATGTTCTAAAAAGTATTACTGGAATGTCGTAATCAAAGCAAAATAGATTATTAAATCTAAAAATAAAGCTTGCAATTTGATTCTGTTCTCAAGCTTATTGATTATTGTTTTAAACTCTATCCAATCCAAAACTACCCTCCAAATGCCATACCTCCGACAGCAGGACCCGAGCCGGTCTCTCTAGCTGCTTTTCCAGTTCAGACAGTCATGAATCCGTCTAGTCTAAGCAATCCTGCAGCTCCCCAGGTTCAGTCATTAACAGGTAAAAAGAAAAGTTTGTAACCTTTAGATGTTACAATGCTATGAAAATGATATTGTTACATTCATGAATTCATCTATTCCAAGTAATCCTGCTCCTCACAAAGCTCAGTAATACACAGGTGGTAGTAATAAAAATAATAGTAATAATATTAATCATGTTTTTTGAGAAATGTATGGGTTCTAAAATGTTATTATTGGTAAAATAAACTTGTGAAATGTCACACATTGTTGATTATTGCTTTAAACCTGGCTATCCAGTCCAAATGCCTCAGCTGGGACAGCACATATCCGCCTACCCTGTGGGAGGTAATCATCCACCTCCTGTTCGGACGGTCTTGGATCAGTCTAGTCCAGGTAACCCAGCACCTCACCACCTCAGAATAAATGTGTATATGAATGTTATATTTAGACGTTCGCATGTTCAACTAAAACAAGGCCTTTTTCTCATATTCAAATCAAGTCAACATGATCTTCTAGGAACATGGGTGCACAATAATACAGTGATTTAATGTTGATTATTGTTTTAAACTTTTACATTTGGAAGTAAATTAGGCTTGACAACATAATCTTAAGCTTAACACCTCAACGTGTGCTTCTCAAAACAGACTATGAAATAAATACTTTGTTGATTATAGTGTGGATGTACTTAATAAACATTAATGCTGTAAAGACAATGCAAGGCTAATGAAGGTGTATCTCCATCTTCCTCACAAACATCTTTAGCACCTGTGGTTCCTCCAGCAGTTCTACTTTTTGGAGTACCACCCGGTCTCGAGTACCTCACTCAGGTGGGCTAAAGTACTTCTCTTGCTCGATCAATGAATCTTTCTGGAATTGTTATGTCTGGTTCCTACTTGTTGTTCTTGGTGCATTTCAGATCGACCAGATACTTATTCACCAAAAAATGGAGTGTTTAGAGAGTGAGTCTTCTTCTCTTAGTCTGTTTTTTTTATTATTATTAAGTATGTTACTGCCAATGCTTAAAAGCATTTCTGCTAATGCCATAAAGATTTCATACGTTCACTATTTTCAAACCTATATTTTTATCTGACAAACTTTGATCATACTTGTTTACAGCTTTAACTGGCTATGAGACTAACAACCAGTATGAGATCAAGAACAGCATCGGGCAAGAGATCTACCATGCCAAAGAAGAGAGTGACTGTTTAATACGCAATTTATTTGGTCCAGCACATGGTTTTAAAATGCACATTAAGAATAACATGGACCAAGAGGTCATTCAGTTGCACAGACCGATGCGCTGCTTCCTGCAAGAGGTAGAACAGACTTCATCAGCCTTTATCAGGCTAATATAACAGCTAAATAAAACATTTTTACTTAAATGTTGAAAGAAGTTCCAACACGATGGACTTCACTCCAAAGAAAGTACATTTTTGACCTAAAATGACTGACATTATACATAATTGCTTGTTAAAGATTAGCATAATTTTATCAACAGTCACAGCTATATGCTGTAATGAAGGATGTTTATATTATAAAAAGATATTTAATTCTCACAAACCTATTGTATATCTATATATCTCCAATATAAACAAAAAATGATTGATGGTTTAATGAGGTATTCAGCTGCTCAAAAGCCTAAAAAAAAACTAATTCTGCAGTCAAAGGCTTAGAATAACAGTTTAAAGGTGTAATTTTATTTTTAGATGTGATTTAGTTTTGAAGAACATGCCTGCAAGCAGCTGTGCAGGAATTTGAGCTTTTTCTTTTTCCGGGACAGTGGTACGGGGGTTAAACTTATTTAGCGTGACATGGTCAGTGCTCTATTTTTAGCTGTGTGTTTACATGCTTCTTAAGCTCATGTCTATCATGCGTCTATCAGTATTTATTTAATGCACTATTTAATACTCTAGAACAGTCAGACTCTTTAAATGTATACGTAATTGCTCATAGTAGAGAACGATTTGGCATTCCTGTTAAGAAATTTGAAAACTGCTATAAATTTATATTCAGTGCTCTTAAAACGCCTGCCACTCTAAAGTGACTTAGAAATGAGGTTGTCTGCTTATTGTACATCTTTTGATATACTTTGTTTTCTTGTTTATTAATTGATGTACATTTTCCACCCTTAGATTGAGGTGCAGGCTCCCCCTGGAGTAACCATAGGCTATGTGAAACAGGAGTGGTCCTTTTTACCAAAATTTTTCATCCTGGGCCCCAATTATGAGCAACTACTGAAGATTCAGGGACCGTTCCTTCCATTCAAGTGCTTTGGTGAAATAGACTTTGAGGTACCATTTCTTTCAGGCGAGATAAGTTTAAGGTTTTTTTTAAGGTGTTTAGAGTTTGATCTTAGGATCACACATATATTTTGCACCACTAAGAAGGTCTGTTTTTAGGTAATAAGCATTATTGGTGAACAGTCTATTGGTCGAATCACAAAACAACGGAGTGGTTTGTTAAAGAAATGCATTAGTGATGCCAGCAACTTTTGTATCCAGTTCCCTCTGGATATGGATGTTAAAATGAAGGCTATACTTTTGGGTGCTTGCCTCTTTATTGTGAGTATTAAGCCAATGGTTTCAACTCCCAATAAATATTGTGTGCTAGGAAAGTTCATTCAGAGCTGATATTTTTAGCTGAAACAACTATATATTTTTAAAATGACATCAGTTAAGAAAATATCAACAGTACACAGTTATTAAAATATTATTATCATTATAGTAGTAATTGTTTGGTCTGATCTCTTCTTTTTCCTTTTCTTCTTACAGGACATCCTGTTCTTTGACAAAGGTGGATTTGTTTTACTGAAATTTCTAAAGTAATACAAGTAAAAATATATATACATATATTTTAAGGGTGTCTCATCGTCTCTGAGAGGCCGGTATGGAGTCTGTTACAATTAATCAGGATCTGGAGCTGGAGATTTGATTGGTCTGCTTTTCATAACCTTGTAGTTTTATCTGTACAGCACAAATTAACCTAATGTCTGTTGTCACAATTTTTGTTACTCTCATAATCATATTTAGATCTAGACAAAAATGTCAATCATATATACATATATATATATATATATATATATATATATATATATATATATATATATATATATATATATATATATACATAACGTTCGTGATTTGTTGTTACTTTTGCATTTTTCAGGTTTCACAGAATTTGTGTAAGCTTATTTTAAAACATATGTACACATTGCAACAATATTAGACCTGTTTAGTATTTACTGTTACAAATTTGACTTTCATAACATAACATAACAAAGCAACTAATGTTTTTTACAGCAACTTGCAATGAACCACCATAAAGAAACTTCAGCAGTTTTTTTAAAAACATGAAAAGAGTTTAGCATTTTATGCCCACCAAAATAAAAGTTAAATGCACAGCCATGCAGTCAGGACCCAGTGGTATCACTTTAGACAGTCAAGGGCTACGTGACATAAGAAGTTAGCAAGAGAAACTTGTTCTTGACCAACCTGTTTGCTTACATTACAATCCCTTTACCAGATTGTGCAGTCTTAAAGGTTAAATGCAATCAGCAAATTGGTGAAGGTCTTATTAAAATGTTTTACTAATAATATCTTTAATAAATAAAAAAAGAGAAAGAAAGAAAAAGAAAAGACACATATCATTTATTTGACTGTAAATGTTTTTAATGTTACTAAAAAAAAAAGTTTTATATCTTAGTTCAGCCTTCATGAAAAGAGTAAAAATAAAAGAAATAACTTATGTAGCCTTCACTTTTGCTAGTATGCTAGTCATTTTTTTTAATCTGGTATGCACTATACAGTATGCACCATTTTTTTAACTTGGCTTCAACTTTCAGCCATCTGGTTCCATGATATTGATCATAATATCTAATCCTCACTGATGTGTATTGTAGACATAACTTTGAAGAGTAAATGTAACTGTTATCTATTCATTGCTTGAATAGATGAACGTTCTAACAGTATCTTTGCATCTCCGAACAGAAAATACAAACATTCCCTTTTATGTTATTTTGCTCCTGTGAAATAAATAACATTAAAATTAGAAGAAAAAATAATAATTTAAGGGACAAAATAAATAGTTCTTCAAGACAAAACACATAAATGAACGTCCATATCTTTGTTGATAAAATAGGTCCAGAAGATGCTACAGGGAACAGACTACTTTTCAGACAAATCTTCCATAAGTACCTGTCCTGGGATATGCCTTCTCTACATTGAATTAGATACGAAGTATAATTTTACCAGACAAAAAAATCACACTGTAATTTTTCCCTTTCGTTCTGGCTCACAAAAAAATTATATTTGCATAACTGGAGTAATATGCTGCACTAGACAAAAGGTACAAAAGCTTTCATTAGGGCGGTGCCCTTTCAGAAATTAGTGGTTTAATTATGTACCTTTAAGGTACTAAAATAAGGTATAAATGTGAACGTTTAAACAGGCACTGTCTCAACGACAGCTTTTGTACCTTTTTATGAAAGTGTGGCAGAGCCTTACGGTATTTTTTCCTTTCTTCTTCTTCGTTTTGTTTGATAGCCTACTACGTATCAGGTCGGTCGGGGCTACAAACAATCCAATGTAGTGTCGATATATTTTCTGCCTAAATGTCTCGGTCTGGTTGTGTTTTGAAAACAGCGAAGTTTCCGTAAAATGGTTCCGCTGTAAGCAGACATGTTGGTAGCAGAATGTTAGCGGCTACATTCATAACTCATCGAAAGACTGCGTTCTGTCAAAGATATGACTATGACTAACTATGACACACTGTGGTTATTTTGGGTACAGCAAAACAACTTTCTCTCTACTTCTCTTTGGGTAGTTTAAGGTCTTTTCAATCGCATGTCTCAGAGTTGATGACACTTCACAGGACATTTACAGGTTTAGCTTTAAATCCGCACAAACAGTATTGATTAGTCTATAAAGACATTTTCATCTCAATGTATAAGCATTTCACATGTCTTTTCACTAAATATACCCATTTGTACCTTAACACTGTCACCTGGAATCAATATGTAATTGGTTTCAACACTAAACTGAGACATATCTTTGTGGAAAATAACATGCCATAAAGTGTTGCGTTTTAAATTCTAATAATGAATGAAAATCTGAAGACAAATAAAAATGCATGACTTGCTTTATTAAACAGATGCAAACTTGTATAACACTTTGTATTTACAAATTCATCATATACATTTACACAGTTTTACTGATTTACTTTATTTAAAATGTAAACAACCCTAATTTATATACAAAAACTGCAAACTAGCAATAGTCACAGTGGCAACTGGAATGCATTCTGCATTTAATAAGAATGATTATGCTGTCTTTTCAAACAAATAACTGATATCACAAGTTTAATAAGCACATAATACAGAGTCACTATAGATAGCTTCACATCGGAGGTGGATGGAAACGTACATATATTTTGACCTCTTGACAATTTATCTGTATCACAAAAACATGAAATCCTCAATGATTATAAACCATCTTACAATTTAACATTGTCTTGCATTAAACTCTCTCTCCTCTTCTATCGAGTGCAGCTCTGTCTCTGTCTTGTCGGATGATGTAAATTCCTGCCTGCTGCAGGTCCCAATTGTACCGGGAAAGGATTTTATGACAATCTTCTCGAGAGTACTGAGTCATGTAATACAGCTGGTCCGTCTGATGATGTAAAGGAAACACAAGAGTTCAAGTAATGCAATGAAATATTTGAAATGATTTACACTGAATAAACAAGAGGTAATTGTCTGTTACCTTAAGCTGCTGCTCTGCCCGTACAGGATTCCAGTCATTGCGATTCAGAGCTTTCTGAACCTGCTCAATGGTCACTCCATGTACTGCCTCCTGAACCTGATGAGCAATCAGTATTGGTATCTCAATTAATATATTAGCAATAGCATCAAAGAGGAACTGTGCTATTTAAAAAAAATCATTGCAAATACAGTAAAAACAATATTTTTAAATATAATATAATTGTGAAATATTATTGCAATTTATTTTATTATATTTTACAATGTAATTTATTCCTGTGATGGCAAAGCTAATTTTTTAGCAGCCATCAATACAGTCATCAGCATCACATAATTATAAATCATTTATTATGCTGATTTGGTGCTCAAACATTTATTATTATCAATATTGAAAACAGTAGCGCTGCTTAATATTTTTGTAAAAACATTTTTTATTTGATGAATAGTATGTATTATGGATAGTGATATAATGAAATTTTAGACAGACCTTTGACTATGTATGTAGTCAGGGAAAGAGTGCAAGCATAAGTGTCTAACATAATTTTGTATTTTTAGCCAAGCAGAAACAATCTTTTTATTCCTTAGAAAGTATCACTATTCATTCCTTATATAATACAAAATGTAATAATAGCATTTTAATTTGCAGTATTTTTGTATCTCTTTACCATAAGCCTATCTATTAGTCTATTATATTAGTCTATAAGTCTATTATATTAGTAAGTTGAAGTAAAACGAAAATCAAATAAAAACTGTAAAACAAGTATATGTGTGTATATGTATTTGATTAATTGGGATTAAGCATTTGACAGTAGTCTATATATAAGTTGTTGGATCTGAGGAAAACTGCATACTTGCGCTATGAATGCTTCCTTGTCAACTTGTGGCGGATACCTCTCCTTTGGCTTCTCTCCTATTTCTTTCTTCTGATCTTTGTCTCTCTCCTTCTCTTTCTCAGGGTCATCATCTAACTGAGGGCTTGACTTGGCCAGATGTGTCATCCTGCCGAGATTGCTATTCGCAAAACACTGCTGCTGTGGTTGGAACTGAAATTGTATCGGTGTATGAGATAGAGGAGCCCAGCCTGCTGGGTTTACTGGTCTCCGATCCTGCATCATCATCTGGGATTTGACGTTTTTTAAGCCAGTGTTTTGTGGGCTAAGGCATTTGAAGTTGGGGGGTGGTGGCCGTGCAGGTGGGATAACAATAGCATCACTAAACCTCCGTGGATCTTGTATTAAATTGCTCTGCATGAGTCTGCGCGGGTCGGCTCTCTGAGCTGCATTCCCGCCGGGACCTCGAACATTGTCTTGTGGACCGCCAAGAACAGACTCCAGACTCCTTGAGATGCCTGAAGATTGAGAGTAAGACACGAAACGTGACTTGATAAATAATCATGTGATCCTTTAGAAATCATTCTAAAATGTTGATTAAGTGCTCAAAATATTATCATTATGTTGCGCTATTCGACTGTTTGTAAAAATCATTATTTTCATTAGGATTTAGCATTCTCTGATGGATAGAAATCTTCTGTAACAATGTGAACATTTTCCCAGTCACTTTTAATCAGTTTAATGCACCCCTTATGAATAAGAAAAATTATGTTTTCAAAAGAAACCTCTTTTCAGGCCTTGGAAAATACTCTAATTATAATGTGTATTATAAATAAAGTTTGTTACAGTGCGTTTTAAGTTCTAACCTGCCATTTTCTTCAGATTGGAGCCTTCCTTCTCTCTTGCTAATGGAATCCTCCAGCGTCTGGCGCTGAAAGGTACACAGAAAATCGCAAAAGTCACACAAACAGTCTAATTAGAGTGACAGCCTTTTAGTGAATTCAAAGCTTATGGTTTATAAAATTCATTTAAAAAGTCAGTCACTCACTCATCTATTCGTTCTGGGTTGCCCCAGCTGCGTGCTGGGTCTGTGTCTCCATGGCCAGTGTGCTGTAGACTGCCTTTAACAGGGGAAGAGATAAGAGCAGGGCCAGATGCAGGAACGGCTGTTGCTGTGACAGCCGGGGCAGCCAGTGCAGGGGGAAACCAGCCAACACTTAGAGTTCTCTGGTTTTGGCCCTTCCACTCACACATTTCCAGCCTACAATAAAACACAAAAGCATAAAAATACAGACAACAAAAAGGCAAGTCGTTTTTATTGTTTCTGATGATCACTACAAAACCCTATTTAGCATCTCTCTTTTTACTTCACAAATAAATTTATATATAGATAATCTACAGCACCTTTCCATTTATTACTAACTTTTGGTCTCTGTGCTCTAAATTTGTGCTTAAAAATTCAGTTTATTGTAAAAACCGCTATTGCATATTAAACATAGTAAGTATTTGAATTCTTTGAAGTGTGGTTCGCATGAGCATATGAAAAAAACGGATGTAGGTTGAGGTATGAATAATGCTACTAAGTCAAAGTGAGGGGAGGTCGGTTAATAATTAGCCACAACCTTTATCAGAGAGAGAGAGAGAGAGAGAGAGTCAGCAAAGATTTATTGGCATGACTGATAACAACTTTTACCAATGCCAAGGCTGTAAGGTTAGGAAACTGACAATATAGAAAATTAATTAAAATAAAGACAGAAATAGAATAAAAAACAAATTGAAATAAAATTTTACTTACCCATGATCTATTACAGTCACTACATCGTTCGCCTGTAAAGAGAGTTTTCTGAGCTCTGTGAAGTCTTTCACTGCTCGAACTTCCATAGGCTGAGCCTTAAAAAATACATTAAAAAAAAGGAGGAACGTGAGAAAAAAATAGATTCTGTGTGTATCGTTCATTAATCATAATACATATACACAATTGACCGGGGAAATGCTCCTGGTTTTAGATTAGCTTTTTTTTAAATATCTAAAGCTCAAGAGCACAAGCTCTTTTACTATATGTATGATTTCTTTATTGCTTTTGAAAGAAGCGTCTTAAAGTTCCTACTTGATCAAAAATACAGCAAGTGATAATTTGGTTAATTATTATTACAATATAAAATAACCGTTTTGTTTTTTTAATATCTTTTCAAATGTAATTTATTCCTGTAATGGCGGAGCAGCCATTTCTTCAGTATAACCACAAACTTTTAAATATGACTGTAGTGAATATTAATAAGATTAATGAGAAGCACAGCTTTAAAACTGACCTCTGCTACCATGGTGGTGAGCTGAGAAAAGTTTGGTCGGTCAGCAGGACTGCAGGCCCAGCATTTCCGCATCACAGAATATAACTCTTGCGGACAGTCTGAAGGCCTATCCAATCGCTCACCTTCCCGCTCAACACGATATAAGATCTATAAGGAACACAACACGTCACTTATAACAGCTGCAGTTGATAAACAGAACACAGCATTTTTCACAATTTTACTGCATCAAGATATCTACCTGTCTGCCAGACAGCCCCAACCAGGGCTCCTCACAATAAGTGAACATTTCCCATAATGTGACACCAAACATCCAGACATCTGAAGCATGGGAGAAAGTACCCACACGCAAACTCTCCGGAGCACACCTGTAGGAAATAAGCAAAAGGTTGGCATTACTATCCTCTGGAATTATGCAGAATTCACTGTTTTTTCTGTTTCTACAAATCCAGCTTCTCACCATGCGAAGGGGATGCGTTTGTGTGCCGTCATGATATAGTGGTCCCTGTCTGGTTCCAAGCCTCTCATTAGTCCAAAGTCTCCGATCTTCACTAGCTCTCTGGAAGCCAAGAGGACATTCCGGGCAGCGAGGTCTCTGTGAATGAAATGTCTGGACTCTAGGTACTCCATACCCGCAGCAATCTGTGTGCTGAAGAGCCAGAGTCGTAACAGAGGATATTCTCCCTGTCGCAGACGCAGAGTGTCGTATAAAGAGCCGAGGGGTGCCAGCTCCGTTACCTAATAAAAAGAAAGTTTAATTATGTCCTCACATCGCCAGCACTGCAACAACATTACAAATAACACTACAGATCAAAAGTTTATTGAAAAACTAGCTTTGGTCAAAAACTTTACTTGATTTATTTGTAAATTAAAGTCTTTATGAGGGAGTCATTGAATAATTAATTTAACAGATTCGCTCAAATACACTGGTTCATTGATGAATACACAGGAGTTAATTTCGCATTGTTTGAAAGTAATTTCATTAGTGGTGCACACGATTCTGCAGTAAAAGGGCAATATTGTGTCTAAAATACATGTTACTAAATATTAACTTGCTTACTGAACTGGGTTATAAAACCAGTTATATTACACTCACAATCACATTTTTGCTCTATGAACAATTTAATGAACAATAAAACAAATATGAAAAGGAAAAATTCATTTATTTTTCTATACATAAAACTACCAAAAATCAATTATTAGTACACAATAAGTACACACACAAAAAAAGGTAGCAATTACCATTTTAAGAGGATGAGTAAGGACAACACCATACAGGTGTATAATGTTGGGGTGGTCCAGAGACTGCATGGTCGAAACTTCCTGGAGGAACTCAGTCACCACATCTCCGTATCTGGATCCACCCCCCCTCAAGGTTTTCACTGCTACAGGCAGCTTAAAATAGGGAAACGAGACAGTTAGTCTAGTATTTATTCCTATACTCCTATACATACTCATATTTGGTGTAAAGCACTCACCACTCGTCCAGTCGGTGTTTGCCATTCTGCTTTTCTAACTACTCCAAAGGAACCAGAGCCTAGCCTGTCCCCAAAGACTAGTTCACTGTCCTGAATAAGACAGGGGAGTGCTCGTCCTGGTTCTGGCCCCTGGCCTGACCCAACACCATTAAACTGCTCACTTCCTTCTGGGGTGCGACCATTGAAGGCCTAGTAGAAAATAGACAGTGATGATCACAGGTAGGAAAAGTGCAGGAATAAAAAGACGGGGTATGTGTAGATGTAAAATACCTTAACCATCCACGACCGTGGTCGCATGATGGTTTTGTGTCGTCTGACAGCTTCCCATAATCGCCTCTGTCCTGTTAACAATAAAAAACATCAATAAACATAAAGATGTAATGATACACAAACCATATTAAAAGGCACTAACTGATTACATTCACCACTGTAGGGGCTTTAAGTACACAACGAAACCTTCTAATAAAAAACCTTACATACCTGGTCTACTAATGCCAATCTGTTCAAGGTCTGCTTCTTTAACATAGTTCAGGTGCTCAATACGTGTAACATTGAGTCCATCTCGCATCCTTATGTAGAATCTCTCGAGCTGCACACTAGCAAGGAGCTGGTACAGCCACTGAGTGTCATGATCCATCATTATTAAACTGTCACACGGCAACTCTAAAAGAGACATACAGAGCAATGAGATGGGATCAGAAATGATGGTATAATAAACCTAACAATCCACAGAACCAAGCTCTGTACACCTAGACTACTGTATGTTTTCTGAATAGACACAATATGGCTGTTCCTACAAGTTGAGGCCTCACTAGGTTGCTATGGATGCCTGTTGGGAATTCGCTGGAAGCCAATGAGAAATCAAACAAACAAGAGACCTGAGCTGTGTTGAGAAAGCCCTCTTAAAGTGCATGGCACTCGAAAATACTTACTCTTTTACTTGATTCAGTTTAAATGTACAGGGCTGGTGCACATAGTTCATTTGTATTTTAAAACTTGCCAGTTTAGGTGTTAGAGATCATTTTTAACTGCACTTCAACTGCAAATATTACCAATTAAATGAAAAATAAATACATGTTTATATGTTTCATGTTATTTTTAATACAGGTAAAATGCTGAAATGAATATACATGCTAACAAACAGCCTAAAAATCAAAGAAACAGGGGAGTTTAAAACCAAACAAACTACTTTTTTTTTCAGCGGACGCCAGTGAGGAGAGCGGTATGTGGCCAACCACTTCAGGCATGTGTGTGTAAAAGAGAATAATTTACCTGCTCAGTAAGATTAAACTCATAAAGCAATTATGCTGTGAATGACCACTGAATACCTCTCTGAAGAATTCTAACTTGTTTGTGTTGGCAAGGAAATCCCCATTTAACAGTTTCATAAACAAATATGCGAAGCAAGGTTTGGTAAGTCATGTTCAGAACAGTAAAGGTTTTTTTGCCTGCCAAACACTGTGTCATTGCCTTCACGTGTCCGTGAACTTCCCAGTGTACATAGAGACAACTAGAAACTCTCTGCACTCTTGTGTTAACAGATCCATGACAACATAAAGACCAACTCAGACACATGACCTTTTAGTGAATAATCAGCCAGTACGCCTCAGAAGAGACCGCTCTAAAACTATGGGGGCTTGTCTGAGCAGGTAACATGAGAGCATCAAAATAAGATTCTCTAAGACTACACACCCAAAGTCCACACCCCAAATGGCAAGAGAAAATGATTCTGTGTGAAACTCAAGGCTCTGAAGTTCAGTTAACAATGTACGCTCTAAACCAGATCTTACAATTGTAGTAACTACATGATTACTGCAATGAATTGTTATTTAAAAATATCTTCAGAACACCGTGAAAGATTACGGAGCAAGTTTGTTCTAACAGGTTGCAACTTTCAGGTTGGTTTTCCTCAAGCCAGCTTGTTGGATAGATCTGTGCTTCTGTTAACATCTGATATAGTCTCCTCTGAAACCGGGTGTGAACTGACAGATCAGACAAGTTTTATTGTAATGAAATACGCTTCAAAACTTTTGAAAGTCTTAAAAGCAGAAAACAGTGGCCTTTTACAAAGCGTTATAAAGGAATGTACACCCAGTGTATAGAAACAAATGACTACTTGTCAAGTTTTGTCAAAAGGCGTGACTTTAATACTTCATGTATAATTAATGTTATAAATGTGTCAAACATATGCAGTTGACCTATGACCGAGTAGTTAGTCACAAACAATATGCAGGTCATTATTATTACAAATTCCTAAGTAATTTAGAAATAACAGTATTATTTGTTATATCACAGTTTTTTGAGAGATTTGAATATTAAGTGGCTGCCTGGCCACTTAATATTCAAATTTACAACAAAACATGTACAATTATTTGTCATGCATTTTCTTAGCAGCAAACAGTATGGTATCTTATTAATAATTAAAAAAAATAATTAAAAGAGGAAATGTTTACAAAATCAACATCACGCGAAACAAATTTTCAACAAATATGAAAGAATATTCTACACTGAAACTGAAACTACCCACAGATACTTACAGATAACACTGTAGGAAAACTAATCTATCCATCTATATCTATCTATCTCTAATATATATATATATATATATATATATATATATATATATATATATATATATATATATATATATATAAGGAAGGTGAGCATGAGCCACCTCCTGCCTATGTTGACTAAAATATATAAGTTATGGCTTTGTTTGTTTGCAGACCCATCGGTGTGTGACATCGGTTCATTATGTTTTCAAAACGCTCTCGATGTACTTTGAATCAAAGCAATACAGAAATCCTGGCAAGGACGAGTCCGGGGAAAATGGCACGTATGGTCGCCCTACTTTATTATAAAGTATCTGAAAGCAAACTAACATATACTCTTGGTTTCACCTTGTGCTATAAATCACCCATGATAGCAGATAAGGACGACCTGGGCCCAGGTGAGTGTTTAAAGCATAACAAAAAAAGCGGAAATGACGCTCTTAAAAATGAATTCCATGGCAAATCGTTACTTTTCACCAACAATCCTTTGGTTTAGACACTTATACACTTTGAATTTATATATTGCTGATTTCAAGATATAATTCACTTTCCATTGCAAAATAAGGTTGCTACTTGCAGTAAACAAAAGTTTATACTTACAAATAAACGCTCGACGCAGTCGAATCACTTTCTTTAGCTCTTAAGTCAACTGCACTCCAGGTTTATAAACCATTCCATTATAAACCATTCATTTTCAGTGAGTTTCACTGAAACGGTTTATTATAATCCGCCGTGCTAGAATATAGAAAGGTGGTTTAATCCGTCTGTCGTGAATCTGTAGTTCATAAATAGTTCACGGTCTAAGCAGGTGTTTTATAGACAGCGTCCGGCGTCTCTGCGACTCCAAAGCAGTCTGTCAGTTGACTTCACTCCGCCTCTTCTCCTCTCGTCCTCCGCCCTTAACACCAACATTCACCACCTGTTGAATTTATGCCATTACATCATTCTGTTGTTTTTCCTCCCCAATTTTAACAGTCATGTAGATTTTAATGTTAATCTTCTTTTCCTTTCCATTTTTTTCTTTCCAAAAAGCTACGTATAACGTGTTTGGGGGCAAGAAAAAACATTATTACTTGTATACCCCATTTGAATCTGTGCACAATATTTTGTTTATATATATATATATATATATATATATATATATATATATATATATATATATATATATATATATATATATATATATATGTGTGTGTGTGTGTGTGTGTGTGTGTGTGTGTGTGTGTGTGTTACTAATGAAATGATTATATTTTAAATGTGGTGCTGGCAGTGATATAGGTTAAAAGTAGTTATTATTCCAAAGCAGCCTTGTGTTTTTTACAGGAAATTTTACCTTATTTTCTTGTTATTCGTTTTTAAAAAAAATGCAAAAAAATGGAAATACGGGTCATCAGCAATTATTTAAGGACAGATGTCTATAAGTGGGTGTGAAAGGAAGCTTATAAATATTGTATTAGTACACTCAAAATGAAGGAACCTCACAAATTACATAAAGCCCTGCATCATCAGAGGCACTTGAAAACAGAGACTATTTCCCTCAGTGCCCCTTTCAGTCATGCCTTTCTGATCCTGTTTTTCCAGTTTGACTGGATATTTACAGACTTTCTTCTTCTCACAAAGACACACGCACACGCACACATATGCAAATGCTCACGTGAAATCATGTATTAGATTACCCTTAGTCAACCTAGAAAAATTATCCTTTGGGTAAAAGGTACTTTTCATTAACAACTCACTTCCTGGTTCTCCATTTCCTATTCTGTATATTACCATCAGTGTTGAAAAGTAACTAGTTACATGTAGTGGAATTATGCAATATTTAATTTAAAAATAAACCCACTCTGTGACATAGAGAAGTGGGGGCATGTTTAAACGAGCCATTTTAGAAGTGGACAAGTCATACCTATTATAAAGAATATCTCTGGTTTTGAAGCATAAGTCTTTGCAACTTTAGGGATCTTATCTAGGCACTGACAGCTAGTGACACTCCAAAGAGAAAGGAAAATTTGAAACCGCATCATATGACCCTTTTAAAAACCAATTTCAAAAATAATTTTGTTTTGTAAACTGTAATGTACTGTAAGTACTAGTACTTATTTATGTGGGATGTATGCACCATGTCCCTTAAATGTTCATCTAGTTTGAACCTGCAGCTTTCTAGCAACAGCTTTCTTCATGGAAGCTTTGTATACAGTGCTACTGTAAAGCCTAATTTAAATTTTTCTAAATGATTTTCAGTTAAAAATATTAGACATTTAGAAAGGTCATCAAAAAGTCATCAAATGTAATAAGTTACATTACTTCAACTGAAAAGATACACTACTTATTACATTCTGAAAACGGTAACTTGTAATCTGTAACCTGTTACATTAACAAAGTAACCTTCCCAACGCTGATTACCATAAATAACTATTGAAATACCATAGATTGGCCATGCTAACTTTACCAGTAGAGTTTTGATGACCTATAAAATGTGCAATTATGACAACTAAGTGTATATAATGGATTAATTTGATGAATATCAAAATATCAAAAAGAAAGAAAAAAATTGCCTCACTGAATTTAAAAAAAGTGATTTTATACATATGGAAATTAAACTAGCTGTATTATACATACTATCAAAGCACTATACATACTATCAAATAAATATTTTGTCTGTGAGCAGTAATTTTATTTGAAAATAAACCAAATAAACAGATAAGTGGGAATCTTTGTATGCAGTAGTGAACCAGTATGGTATTAGACGTTTAAGTGCTGAGGTCTGAGAAATCCCATCAACTGTGATTACGCTGAGTCAACTGTGCGCTGCAATTGAAATGCCTCATCATTTAGTGTTTAGTCCAGACTAGTGCAATATTTTTCTAGTACAAAGTTTTTCCTTCCCATCATTTTGTGACTCAGGCCTAAAATATGCAGCCTGTAGGCTAATTAACCGTAGTGTCTTATGTCAGACTTGAAACATATACCGATGTTAAAAATGAAATGGATAAGAGCATATAGGCTACATAGCATATCTAAAATGAGACCGCTGTTTGAATTTAGCCACAAAAAATCTTTATATATATAGATTTTCAGTTTGTGTATATATTTAAACAAATAATAGATACTTGCTAGTATATAAATACTAGACAAGTTTTTTATTCCATCAGTTCATTAGAAACCGCCTTTTACATTTACAGCTCATACTTATTTTACTACTTTTGCTTCATCACACAACTTGATCCGGTATTAGTATGTTAACATGTTGAAATTATCTTCACTTTGGTGTAAATTCTATTGCTTTATCATTTTGTCAGTAACGCCATTACGCGAGGACAATGATGTCATCAATTGCGCGCAGCGTTGCTGTTTATGCTTTCGTGCAAAGAGCGCGACTGTATTCATTGATTGAGGTGGAAATCCTCGTAATGCACAATTTTGTTTATTTGCAAATTCGTGGAAAATAAAGGTGAAGCTGCCACGTGTGCTATTATCTTACACTGGTGTAAAACTACACGTAAAAGGTGAGTGATATACGAGCACAATTGAGGCTGTAGGCAGCTGTTAGCTCTTCAGCTAATTAGCAAATTTCCACATGCCTGTAAACGAAAAAACCCCCCAAAGCAACCGTGAATTATAACGTCAACCCTTATTGCAAAACGTGTATTGTTTTTAGATGTAAATGGCTTTTAAAAGGCTTCGTATGAAGGTGCATGAGGCTCTTTTCTCACCGTCCATTTAGTCGTTGATACTAGCGTTTTACAATTAACTTAAAATCTCTTGAATCGTGTTTGGTTATTAAATTACTTGGAGATACATATTGTCATATATCGCTAATACCACGTTTCTGTGTGAAGGGTCCTGCTCCTACGCATTTGATACGTTTAAATTAAAGTAAATCAGAGCAGTATTTACAAGATCCTATTGTATATTTAAAATGCCCAAATAAACACAAGATACCTAACATCTGCTTTGCTTTGCCAATCACCATATAACTGATTGATAGCCGGTCTTGTATAAGTACCGCTGCTGTATTATGCTGATTACCCGCCTGGATAAGAAACAAAATTTAGGGCACTGAAATTACCATTATTCTCACTTTTGCAGGCGGCGAGCTGGCGCAGGTAGCAGGTTGCCAGTGGACTATGAGAGACAGCGGTGGAAGCCTGGCCCAGAACCGCTGGCAAGGGGAACTCTCTCTGACTGTGAGCCAGGAAGCCACCAGTGTTGGGGGCATGGGAGGAGGTCTAATGGATCCAAACTCCCCTCCTAATGCCATCAGCCCCATTCACCTCAAACTAGGTCACAAGGAGCAAGTCTGGACTGGAGAGTACATAGAACCAGTAGAGGTTGATGAGGAAGCTGGATTTGATGAGAATGAAGAAGATATGGAAGATGAAGAACAAGATGAGGAAGAGATTGATTCTGATCCGTGGGAGGAAAAAGATGATGTGGAAGACTGGCAAATGCCATTCGAATCACAACCGCAAGCCATGCTCGCTAATAATTATCGGCAGCAGGTGTCCTCACGTGAAGGGGAGGCCAAATTCCAAACCAGAGACTTTCCTGAGCACCCCTTCCAGATTCGGCTTCATGGACTTAGACAGCAAAGGCTGAAGCGATGGCGAAGACTACGGTCTAGTGCTAGATTACGCAACCGGCTTGTGCAGAATTGGAAAACGTGGAGACAGCGGGCCCAGTGGGTCGGCACCTTAGGGTATCGACGGGCGAGGAGGTGGCGCCAGTATAGCCTTTATGCCAACAAGAGACAGGATGAGCAGGGATGTGACACCATGGGTTCATCACAAACAGGTTTGGAGACAAATGGAAGAGAAACAGGTGAGACTTTTTCTTTTCTTGTTTTTTAGAGCAGTAGTTTTCAACCTTGGAAATGGAAATGGAACTGTAAAAAACAAAAAAAAAAAAAGAAAAAAAAGAATTTATACTATTTCAGCTATAAACTTCTTGATTTAAATTATTTTGAAATTAAAACTATATATATATATTATACTTAAAGTACATCAGTACAATATTATTTCAAAGGGGTTCCCTTGTATGCAAGTGAAAATCACTGAGTAAATAGAATTACAGTCAATACCGCATTATATTATATATTTGTTCTCTCCCCACAGAAAACAATTTCTCCGGGTTCAATGGTTATGGGAATTCTCAGTCATGTTCAACAGTCAGTGGAGGTCGGGAAAATCTTTCTATGCCCCTGAAGTCCACCACACAAAGGATGGAGATGATACTTACAGAGGAGCACAGGTGTTATGTCCAAGGTAGAACTCGTGTTCTTAAAAGCTGCAGAAACTTATATTATATTTTATTTCTTTGGTTATGCTATGAATGTATGTCTAGTGACGGTATATGTAGATCTTTAGATCTCTCCAAGATTGCAATCTAAAGTGATGTTATATTTGAGCTGTTGACATAAAACTGGCATTAGCCAGATCATTAAGGAGATTTTTTTAGAGCTTTATTTCATTCCCCAATCATCCAGACTGCCTGTTGAAGTAGACGTTGGGTATTAAATGGATGGTATGTTCCAAATTCCTCAGGTCTTCTTGATGAGTACCTTCAAAAGTATGGAAGTCTAATTCCTGTACATTCAGATGATATTGTTGAGGAACTAAAAGGTGTCTTCAATGAGGACTTCTCTCAGCCCCACAGGTCTCACACATTCAGAACCACAAATACAAATACTTTGTGCATACATGCATACATCTTTGAAAGGTCCTGAAATGGTTTTTCTGTACCATGTGTCCACAGGAAAGTCATGGTGCAACATTTAATTCAGTCCTACCACAGATCTCCAGGGACTGCCATGGTGAAAGGGTTTCGGGTGAATTACAAGCGCCATGTTCTGACAATGGATGATCTTAGCACCCTCTATGGACAAAATTGGCTTAATGACCAGGTTAGTTTTGAGTTAGAAATGCATAGCACTACTTTTCATAATTCTGCTTTTCTTTGTCTTTTGTAATGCAGACATTGTTGTTTGATCTAATTTTTTAAGGTCATGAACATGTATGGAGACCTTGTGATGGATTCAGTGCCAGAAAAGGTGATTATTTTAGCTTTTTCTAATTTCTCCTATTCAATTCTATTGTAATATTGGCTAACCTGATCCTAGTTCAACCTTAGTAACAAAGGTTGGGATAAATAAATTCTGCACTGCTGTTGTTGATTGTCAGGGAAAGTTCATTTGTATTTAGTTTTAAATTAACTTGTTTAGTGCTTTGTTATATCTGTTGTCATCTCTATTTTCAGGTGCACTTTTTTAACAGTTTCTTTTATGACAAGTTGAGGACCAAAGGCTATGATGGAGTGAAACGATGGACAAAGAATGTAAGAAAACTGTGTATCAAATAATTTGAGATTAAATGTATACTACTGTTTAACATTTTTGGTAACAAAGCTGCTTTATGTATTTCTGAAAATTGGTATGAAGATGAATAATTTAGCATATTTAAAACAATATCTTTGATGAATAAAAAGTTCATTAGAACAACGTTTTTTGTTATATATTATGAATGTTTTTTACTTTTGATCAATTACTGACTCTATGCTTTAGAAGTGTGCTATCTTAATGATACATTAATTTGGCTTTATTCTTAATTATCCTTAAAGCAAATCAGCACTACATTTCTTCTTGCTTTTATTTATATAAGCACAAACATGTTTCAGGTGGACATCTTCCAGAAGGATCTGTTGTTGATTCCCATTCATTTAGAAGTGCATTGGTCACTGATCTCTGTTGATATTAAACAGCGCTCCATCACGTACTTTGATTCTCAGCGAACCCTTAACCGTCGCTGCCCCAAGGTAAAAGCCAAAATATTGTTTTCTGTAGATTCAAAATCATCTTCACAAGCTATGAAATTTTCTAAATTATGTGTCTAAAACATTATAGTAAGTAATACATTCTTAACTTTTGTTTTTGTAATTTATCTCAACTAACTGGCTTTTTTTTTCTCTCCACAGCATATTTTTAAATACCTGCAGGCAGAAGCCATGATAAAAGAGAAGAGAGATTTTCTCACGGGGTGGAAAGGCTTTTTTAAAATGGTGAGGCCAGTCATTGTAGTGACTGTCACCATAAATTGCTATTGACCTTTTTGTAGTGTCTAATGCTGTTCAGTTGTTTAAATGACAATTAATAGAGCTTTCTTTTTTGTTACAGAATGTTGGCAGACAGAATAATGACAGTGACTGTGGTGCATTTGTCCTGCAGGTATGTATATACATTATTATCAGACACAGTATTGTACATTTATAGCTGTTCATCCAGAGGAAAGTCCAATAAACTCTAATAAAAACCACAAGAAATAAGTCAGAATGTGTCGTTTGAGATGTCTTTTAGTTACACACACAAGATTTACCTCTTATTTCTCTTTATTTTCTTCACCTCCATTTTAGTATTGCAAGTGTCTCGCGTTGGGTCAGCCCTTCAGCTTTAGTCAACAGGACATGCCCAAGCTGAGGAGGCTTATGTACAAAGAACTGTGTCATTGCAAGCTTTCACTGTGATATTTGTGTAAAGACTGCACAGCCAGAGGAGAAAAAGATACATTTGTCCAAAAAGCCTGAGAGACTTCAAACTGAGGATCTTTCATCCTCGCTCACTTTTGTTTTAATTTTGTATAACCTTTTTTTTGTTTTCGTACTGGAGCCCAACATCTTGACTGAGAGATCCGAGGTGATTAACGTTTGACAGCCTGTCTTGCCCTTGTGACATACTGCCTAAATGGAACACTCTGTTATTGGCTTTTTTTTCTGTGTATAAAGATGTTGCAAAACTCCTGATCTGAAAAGTTGGAATGAGAGTAACTGTGCTCTAATGCAAGTGACAAATCATGTCTGCAGTTTTTGTTCTTAATAAATCGTCTTAAGAAAATACTGATCTGTGTACTCATCAGAACACTAGAATTATTACTTTGTTAGTCGCACTACAATTAATGATGACATGAAATGGCCGGGATTTATTATTAAAGGTTGCGAAATCAACATGTCAGTGAGGTATTCTCTAGTTATGTGTATTCACCCTTATTCAGAATGGAAATAACACCAATAAGCTAGTTTTTCCTCAAAGTATATTTATATTGAATGTTAATTGACCCACTAGTAACACCAGCGGTGAATCATAAATGACTCACTTGCAACATTTAAGTACAGGAAAACAGCTCTTGTGTAAGAAGGGAAGTGATCTCTTTATTTTCTGGAAGTGAGCACATTAGTGTTTGACATAGTAGCACACACACATACGTATAAAAGAATAATATTATAATTATATAATATATTTTTAAATTCATATACTGTTAGCACTAAAATTGAGGCAAATGGAAACACAAAATCATGTAAAAAAGAAAAAAAAACTTATAAAGGCACGTTAAACAATGAAAGTTCCCTTTTAAAACCCACTATCAAATTGATTCTATCTTGTTACTTTAGGCACATTTCTTTTCAAATATGAATTAACGCAAATTTCAGGGCTGAAAAAAATTACACTTTGTAAATCAATTGTTATGAATTTAGTTATTTTATAATCAAAACACTGGTAATTTTTAAATGGTATATTCTTGAAAACCAAACGTCAAATTTCAAGAAAACTAAACTGGTTTAGCTTCCAGCTAGGATTTTTCATGTGTGACGTCTTTAAACTAGCACTTACACAAGGCGGTGCCAAACGTTTGAGGACCAATAGAAGGTCACGCTGGGCGGGTGTATAATCTGACTGATTGGGACGATATCCAATCAATGAGCTTTGGTTGACGTCACGGTTTAAGTATTTGCGCGTTTCCGCCAGTCTACAGTCCTTTGTAATAATGTCGTCTGAACATGAAGATAGGTAAGATAACGTGTTCGAAGAATAATTTTCCTGTTTGTGTTAATGATACTCGTTTACTTGAAATATTCAGTTAATATCACTGATTTCACGTGATTTATTTGAAAATATTTAATATTTATATTGCATCAGCGATTCAAAAGCTAGCATTTTAAGCTGGTTTGGCACGTTCGTTCGCTCTCTGTTCCCGCCTTGTTAAAATGTCTTAGAAAAGCGCGTTTTCACCGGTTAACGTTAGAGTAGGAAACAATTATCTTATTTTACGTTACATTCGTGATGTTTGTCTTTTAAAAGAGTTTCATAACGTATATGCGATGTTCCGTTAGAATGCCGGTTCTTGTGACGCAACGTGTCTCACGCGCTTGTTCAGTTCCTCGTGTGACCGGCTCGTCCATGCGGCACATGGTCGCTCCCTTCTCCCTGTTTTAAACCGATTACCTACGATTGTTAGACCTATTGCGATGTACTTTTACATAAAAATTCCTTATCTGGGGCCATGTGATAATAAATCTGTATTTTGCTTGTAGATGTAGGCCTAAAATGAGAAAATATGTAGGGCACATGGCCTTTCTTGGGCGAGACAATAGGGTGGTCTGGCGGTGTAGGCCCGAGGCCTATCCTCAGATAGGCCTCTTTTGTAATTAAAATAGTTTATATAAATGATAAACGCTTTAATCAAAAAAGGAAAGTGCCATCTGCGAAAAGATTACGAGTATGGTTAAATTAAACTTTGTCTAGAAAAACGCCGTAATGTGATGGTATAATACAGAGTTGACGCACAAGCTAATTTTATTTGGAATTTTATAAGAGCCTCCATTTAAGATTAAGTTTAGCTATCGACGCGCTAATGTGATTTACTTAGCGGAGCCACGTTGGTAATGGCGCTGAGTGAAAATGGCTGCCTCTTGGTCATTTTACGAGGTTGTGTCAGTGTCTTGTTTGGAGAGAAAAAGGCGTTAGTTTTACATTAAGTATTACAAATGATTAAAATAAAAATCAAAATCGATGTGAATTCCCTCCGTGTAACCCAAAAGAACACGTTGGACAAAAGCCCCGTTTACTTTCATTTTATGCAAAATGATACTATGAAAGTGAATGGTGACTGGGGCTGTCACCATACCCTTTTGTTTCATTAACAACGTCGTGTGTTCGAGCAAGTTTTAGATTTTTCTCAATTCTCAGGCTTTAGACATTTAACACGTGTTTAATACGTGTATGAATGGCTGGCTGTGGGTAATCCCCTACCTAGTAAAGGACTGTAACTCACGTTTAGTCTTAAATTTGTGAAAATTGGCCTTTTTTTCTTTTTTGGTGAAACGAATGTAATGTAAGCTACTCATTTCAGACCCAGAGACAATGGCCCTGAGGGGATGGAGCCAGATGGAGTCATTGAGGTTGGTTACTTATTTTTTCTTTTCTTTTTTTTAAAGCAGTTTTTGTGCATGTAAGAATTTTGTGCATGTCTGTCAATGGCACTGGGTCTTATATCTGTTGGGGGCAAGTCAGGGCCATAAAAGTTAGCTCATATTAGTGAGAGAACACTATTGGCACAGATACAGTTGCTGCTAAAAAAAAAAAAAATTCCCTAAAATTATATTAATAGGAATGTCAAACTGTATGTGTATTTAACATTCATTCTTTTTTTACAGAGCAACTGGAAAGAGATTGTTGATAGTTTTGATGATATGAACCTGCGAGAGGCTCTTCTCAGAGGAATCTATGCTTATGGTTTTGAGAAACCTTCCGCCATTCAGCAGAGAGCAATTCTCCCTTGTATCAAGGGTATGTAAAACTTCATTAGTCTTTGTCTTAATCAGCCAGTTCTGTAATGAAATCGCTTAACACCCTTATATATTGGGCAGGGCGATGTCTGCCAGTGACACCGACCTATATCTAGTAAGGGTAAATGAAATAAAGCCCATATTCATCCCAGTCAACTCGGTGCAGTGAGGCATAGGCTGTTTCATGATATGGGCACAAGTTGCCTTTGTATTGTAACATGTAAACAGTGAAGCTCCTTGTTATATTTTATTTATTTTATAATTTTTGTGGTCCTAGGGTACGATGTCATTGCACAGGCTCAGTCTGGCACAGGAAAGACTGCCACCTTTGCTATTTCCATCCTGCAGCAGATTGATGTGGAGCTGAAGGCTACACAAGCTATGGTGCTGGCTCCTACCAGAGAGCTCGCCCAACAGGTAAGAACTATTGTTATAGCACTCTGTATCCTGCCTTGTTAGAGGTTTAGAAGACCGATTGTGACCTGTTTAAACATGGCCCCTAGAACTTAGTAAGGCTGTGTCTGTCAATGATACAGTCCTATATCTGTTAGGGGCAGAGAAAAAAAAGGCCATATTCATCCCAGTCAACTCAATACAGTGAAAAAAGACTGTTTCATCATATGGGCACAGGTGTATTTGGCAGTGACTTGTAAACACGGGTGGTTCTTCAGATCAAGTTAAATTAAGTTTCTTAACAATTGCTAATGTCTTCCTCAGATTCAGAAGGTGGTACTGGCTCTTGGAGACTACATGGGGGCAACCTGCCATGCCTGCATTGGTGGCACAAATGTCCGTAATGATGTTCAGAAGCTCCAGGCTGATGTGCCCCACATAGTGGTTGGAACCCCTGGCCGTGTGTTTGACATGCTCAACCGCAGATATCTTTGTAAGTGCAGATGGCAATTGCTTATTTCAGTGGTCTCTTATTTGAGTTTTGAATTCTCAACTACCTGCTCTTGTTTTTAAATGACACTAACCTTCTATATGCCAGCGGATTTGGAATGATTTTTTTTTTTTTTTTTTTATAAAGCTCCCAAATATATAAAGATGTTTGCACTGGATGAAGCAGATGAAATGTTAAGCCGTGGTTTCAAGGACCAGATCTATGAGATCTTTCAGAAGTTGGCCACGGATACTCAGGTAAACCTAATCTTCCTCTGCCTTGATTCCCACACCAGAGTTTCCTCTCCTACCAGCTTTGTGCTGTGATGGGTATCATAAACTTTGGTAGAGTAATGTAACTGCTCTCCACATTGATTGGGTTCATAGGTCCCTCTTCATGACTAATAAGCAGGTTACATTTTTTATGGTTTAAGATTTTTTAATTTTTTTACTTTTGCTGTTTAATTTCAAAATGGGTGGAAGTGTCAAGCCATCTTGTCTTTGTCAGAGTACTCCAGTGAGCTAAAATGATCATTATGACTGAAATATTTATTTTTTTGGTGTTCTCTTCCTAGGTGATTCTTTTGTCTGCCACCATGCCTCAGGAGGTGCTGGAGGTGACCACAAAATTCATGAGGGATCCTGTTCGTATCCTAGTTAAGAAGGAAGAGCTGACCCTTGAGGGTATCCGGCAGTTCTACATTAATGTTGAAAAAGAGGTGAGTGGAGAATTCGGGGCTCAGGAAGGGAATATTTAAGCTGTCCAAATTTGAAGTAACTTATTAAAGTTGTAATGCTGTTTTGTGATGATCTCCATGCGTGTCAACTGATCCCAGACTTCCTGCAGTGTTCTGTGTCTGATAAGCGTTTTGCTTAGCTGTGCATTTGAGCCTGTAGGACTCTTGGGAACATGATCTTTACTTTTGGTCTGAAAACAGCACCACCTTGTGGCCAAAGGCTTTTTTTTCTCTTCTTTGCTAATATCCCTCTCTTTCAGGAATGGAAGTTGGATACATTGTGTGATCTTTATGAAACCCTGACCATCACACAGGCTGTGATTTTCATCAACACCCGTCGAAAGGTGGACTGGTTGACTGAGAAAATGCATGCAAGGGACTTCACTGTTTCTGCGCTGGTGAGTGACATTCACGTCATGTGGCATTTATGTACATGTACATTTTTATAAAACTTTATACGCTCTGTCTTTGTAGCACGGTGATATGGAGCAGAAAGAGAGGGATGTCATCATGAAAGAGTTCCGCTCTGGCTCCAGCAGAGTCCTCATCACTACTGACCTGCTGGTAAGCAACCTTTCACCTCTACCCACAGTTTTGAGCTCTCAAACGAATTCTTTCCCTAGCTTTCAGTGCTGTGATGGATATCAAATAGTTTGGGAGACTATTCTGCTTTCCACAGTGCCGAGTCCCTTACCGCAGTTGACATTTCATACCAAATCAGTCCTTCCAAATATCCTTGTTGGCTGTTCTTGTTTGAATCTGTAAGAGAAATTTATATTTTTTTGACTTCAGGCAAGAGGCATTGATGTGCAGCAGGTTTCTCTGGTTATCAACTATGACCTTCCAACCAACAGAGAAAACTACATCCACCGGTAATTCAGCAAAGCACTTTGTGCGTTTTGTCTGATTTGTGAAATTCTGGCTGTTGTTTAATGGCAGTGCTTTATTTGAATAGAATTGGACGTGGTGGCCGTTTTGGTAGAAAGGGCGTCGCTATCAACATGATCACTGAAGATGACAAGCGTACACTCCGAGACATCGAGACCTTCTACAATACAACTGTGGAGGAAATGCCCATGAACGTTGCTGATCTTATCTAAGACCCCAGCCTTTTTTTTTTGTTTTGTTTTTTTCTCCTCCCCCTTCCCTCTTTAGTCTCATTCCAACCCACATCCCTTTTCACACAACTCCCTCACAAATCAAGTACTGTTAATTCTGAGGGTGTTTTTTTTTTTCTTCAGAAATCCAGTATGTCTGCCACATCACTCAATTATTCAGAATGAATACTCAATATTCCTAAGGCTCATTTAATCTTGCCCTTTTTTGAGTGGTGCCATCTACTGATCAAGAGGAGGCATTGCAGGGCTTATTTGCATGTATGGTGTAAATGTTAATGCACTGACTGGCATATGGATTGAAGACATGCCCTGCTTTTCTTGATAGTGTTGGTTAAACCATTTTTGAGATGTGACTGTTTACAATGGATTTTTTTTTTTTTTGTAAAACAGGGCAATGGATGTAAAATACAGAATTATTCATGTGTTTTATATGGAGGACTTGGGCTCTTATTCCAAATCTTCACCGCTACCTTCCTTTTTAACAGAAGCATCCGTGTGCTGTAAGTTCTGCTTGAGAGGGGAAAAAAAAAAGATGCTTTAGTCCTAAAGGAAGCTGGATTGTGAAAGCAAACCAGATTGTAAAATTGCATAATGTGGTCAAGTCATTTTTCTCCTGGTCCAATTGTTCTGTTACATCTCTTGTGTTGTCCTGTGTGCGTGGTTGTAGCTTTTTCTTTTTTTTTTTTTTTTTTTTTTTTTTTTTTTTTGTGTAAATAGGCTTTACTCTGGCGGGATGGGTGACTGAAGGCATTAGAAATGAATTTGGCATGATTGGTATGGCTGGTTAACAACCCACCATTGTATTGCCTCATTTTCTCTGCATCAAAGTCCTATTGAGGAGTGTTGCTCCTACAACCTACCTCACCAAACTGTGTTGGATGGGTCTAAATATGTAAAGGACCAAACTGCAGTAGTAGAGTATATAGAGATCATTATGTCTTCGTATTGTTCAAAAAATGCCTGTCTTTTGTTGGGTGGGTTTGGATGTGGGGTTTACATTGGTCAGTGCTATTTTTTTAAACAAATTTATTACAAATGTGATAATTATTAACCTTTTTGAGACAGAAGCCATGTATTAAATCTTTTCTACATTGGACTCTGTATAGTATTTATTTTAATGGTCTGAAATAAAGGTATTTCCCATTTTTAACATGCTAAGATGACTTACTCGTTCATTGAGTTTAATACTAAGACACTGGTTTCATTTTGTAATGAGTATGTGAAGTGTCAAAGCAATTTTTTTCAATCCAGGTTTTTCAAAGCTCAGTGGTTTATACATTTTGTCTGCTTATCCATATTTCAAACTCTCATTCAAATGGTATTTGATCAGATGTACGGTTAGGTGACTGGTATATTAACAGCTTAACAAGTGGTATCTACCGTGAAGATGATGGGAATTACAATTGTCAGTTGCTGATTGGTGGATGCTCTGCAGGCAATGGCCTCAGAATCGGTCAACAAATTTAAAAACATCACACATAGTCCACAATAAATCAGTCATAAAACCATATAGATTTGTCATACTAATAAACTTGATGTTTCAAGTGCACAATAACCATGTTAATATATAAAGTCTTAATTGCAACTGTTAACTGAATCTTGTCTGTCCCACAGCCAGCCACATTTTAACAATTCATTATCACAAAGATTAGTTGCATCTAAATATGCAAATGTAATTTTAAATTATCAAATTAAATATTTAAATACAGTGCAAAATTTTTTTATATTTTTCCTCCAGTGTATTTGCGCTTTGTTCAGTAAGTAAATGCTACATTATTCTATCATTATGCTAAATCTGAAGCCCGCTTTACTGTGAAGAGCTACTGAGAGAAGCACCTCTAGAACCGAGGTCAGTTCTGAGCATGTCCACATGAGGGCAGATCTATACACCATCTGTATCCACGGGAAGAAAGCAGCTTTCAGCTGTGCCACAAACCCGGCGCGCATACCAATCAGACTGGACCTGTCATTCCAGTACATGAGGATGTATTAGGAAATGTTCTATTCACACATATGCAAGCCAGTAGTTATCCAAACTCTCAGAAGGCCTGTGTCATTACAATTCCACGGCTGCAACTTTTGATCACTTCAGCGAGATCGCTCCACCAACATCCCCTGACATAATGCGTGGGCCCTCATTCACCTGTCCATCACGCAAACACTATGTTAATTCCCGCATCGTGTACCCCTGTCCCACGTCCCCTTCATTCAATTCATTGTACCAATCCCCTCTCTTTCCTGCCCTTTTATGCCCACAGTCTTCTTTTCCGACATTCTTCCTCCTATCACAGCCCTCCGTCGGAGGCATAACAACCTCTCGGAGGGCTATACACCTTATGAGAAATGTTTTGATTATGTGAGCTCAGTGTAGGTGGCCCTCCGAACACTTTCACTGTCTGCATGGTAACCCCCCCCCCGCCACTTCCCCCTCTCCCCCTGCTGGGCGCATGATTGTGGGCTCAGGGATTATGCGAGCAGGAGGCTCGTAAAGGGCCTGCCAGGGTCTTTCTGTGCAGTGACGGATGGCTAGGAGACTGAAGCCTCCATTTACATAAGAAGGGAGAGAATAGAGGCCCCATTCACTCGGTCTGTCAGGGAGGACTCAGGGACAAACTGCACTCTCTCCAAGCTGCCCTCTTCCCCTCTCAGTCTCTCTTTTCTTCTTTATCTTTGCCATTCTCCCTTCTCCTCAAGCTTTTCCTCATCCGTCCTCCTTTCTTTGGGCCATTGTAATTTATTGTGAACTCAGTCTCTTCATTTTAAGGCCACTTAATTTTTTGTTCTTTTACTCTATTGGGTTTCCTAATTCAAATCAAAATGTCATATTTGCCCCAATGAATTACATAGCGTTTAGATTTTCATTGTTCACAGATTAAAACAACTATAATATAAACTTCAGAGGATATTTAAAATGCTTGAGTTCAAACATTGTTAAAACAACAGTAGAAACTATTTACTTTTTTTTTTCTCCCAATAGAATGCTATTAAAATACTATATATCACTGTTCAAAATAGGGGTGATTCAATTTACCTTACTATTTTCAAATAAATAAATTAATAAATAATCAGGATGCTTATTTGTTTCTAATGAAATGTCTTTATTTTTCTAATGAACTAAATATTCTCGGAATATTCTGCTGATTATTTTAGAAATTATAAAAGAATTATGTTAAAGGTTTATAAAATTTAAAATATAGAATTAATCAAACACCTAATAAACATCAGATTGATTATTACAATAATAATAATATTAATTAAAAACTTTAATGTATAATTTGTATTTTAGAAATGATTAAAAATTTGTGTTACAGTTTATGTAACCAATATGTAATTAATTAACTGTAATTCAATTCACAATTCATACACTGCATTCATAAATACTATGAGAATTGTAGTCATTAAAAATAGTCGCTTATTAGAAAACTACAGATAGCTTCATTTTAAAATGTACAGTTCAGGTAGGAAATGTATCAGAAAAACTCAAAGGAAGAACAAATTAGCGAAAAGCAGTCTAGACGCAGTATTTATTTAGTTCTGTCAGAGAATTCGTGTTGATTCTCTCTTGCAGGTTGATTCAGGTAGCCGTGTTTGAGCAGCTTAGAGCCCAGCTGAATGGGTGGTTATCTTTTGTGTGCGCTTTGGAAAAACAACTGTGTTGTAACTTGTTTTGGACATACATATTCAAACCCATGAAAACACTGGTTTTAAAAAGCAATACAATAGTCATAGAGAGGCATGTGAAGCACATGTGTATGCAAACACGAGGGCTTTGAACGACCCGTGTTTGTGAGCAGGGGCCACACTTAACATTTCCGAGAAACCCTCTGAGCTGTCTCAGTGCTCTCGCTAACCAAGTGGGACAAAGAAAGCGGATGGCAGAACGAGCTGGACACTCTCCATAAGAGGTTTTCTGTTTGGCCAAAATGTTTTTTTTTGGATATGGCTGTATAAGAATGAAGCCCCACAATTTGTGGTTTGATTGGCATAAAGGCGTAACTGTCAGTCACGAACAGAGGCCGCTCACATGGTTCACAAAGCACCTGCAAACTCACAAGCACTCACACCTGTGTCTACAAAAAAAAAGAGAGAAAGAAACAACGTAAAGCTTTGCACCCACACCTTTTCTCAAGCAATTACAAACACTGAAAATCCCACACCTATAGAAAGTCACATGTCATAAATTGCCATCAAAAGGCAGTAAGAGCACATTGCTGTTTGAAGACTTGAAAACAAGTATCTAATTATATATTGCGTGTACCATAAAAAAGGTGCGTAAATTTACAGAGAAAACATGCAAAGCTCACACGATTTAAAAACAACAACAATGTACACTGTATGTAATGACTATTTTTTTTTTTATTTTATTATATCGTATTGCTACTGATAGTTAAAAAAAATATACAAGTTTAACTTTTTTGTTTTGCGCTGCTAGGTTTCGCTCACAGTTTCTCAGGTCAGTCTTTTTCCCATGACCCCAGGGTGACAGGGTTAAGAACTAACAATGGGAGACACAGAAAGAGTAAAGGTGTAAAGTGAAACTGATTAAGTCATAGAAAGTGACTCAGAGAAAGCAGGTCCAAAGTAACGAATTTGCGTGTGCTTCTTTTAAAAACTGGGTAATTTTAAAGTGCACTAAAATGCTCCGTGAGCATAATCTTCTAAAATATGTAACAGTTACTAGTAAGAGATAATTACTGTCTTTAAACAGCAAAATAAGCCTCGATTTCGTTCTTTGCGTGCCGCTTACCTCTTGTAACAAGTGATCTGCTGCGTAAAACACCACACCCCTGCAATTGTTATGCAAATGAGCAAAGGCTTGGGTTGAGCGCTGATTGGTCAGACGAGGAATAGAATTATACAATTGGTTCAACGTGGACGGCAAACTATTGCGGCTCAACAAGTGGCTTGTGGATAGAGTTGAACTGAGTTTAGCCAGGCAAACAGCTGTGATTGAAACGCTTTTCGCGCCTTTTTGCTTTATTTTGTTTTTAAAACTTGTACCGAGTGTTTTGATTCATCGTTCAGTTCTTTTTTCACCGCCGCGTTTGATTTGGCCAGACAATCCCGGCTGTAAAGAGACTTCACCTGCGCCGGATTTGTTTGACTTGATTAGGTTCGCTTGGACACTTTTAATTGGCTGCTTTACGCACTGCGCGATTGAAACTCACGGTGTGCGGTGGCATGATGTACAGCATGATGGAGCACGAACTGAAGACCGCGGGTCAACCTCATCCCCACCAGACCAGTCCAGGGATGTCTCCTCCGGTCAGCGGGGTTGGAAGTGCGCACCACGCATCAAAAACCTCTTGTCCACCCGGCGGGGACCCCATGGACAAAGTGAAGCGCCCCATGAATGCGTTTATGGTGTGGTCCCGGGGTCAGCGGAGGAAAATGGCACAGGAGAACCCCAAAATGCACAACTCGGAGATAAGCAAACGTCTCGGGGCGGAGTGGAAACTTTTAACGGACACCGAGAAGCGGCCGTTCATCGACGAGGCCAAACGGTTGCGGGCAGTGCACATGAAGGAATACCCCGACTACAAATACAAACCTCGGCGCAAGACCAAAGCCCTCATGAAGAAGGACAACCCCATCGGTAAATACCCTCTCGCGGCCGGCAACCTGTTGGCATCAGCCGTGGCACAGGGACAAGGCGGGAGCCCGAGGATGGACGGCTATGGCTGGGGTCACACCGCTGGTTATATGGGAATGCAGGGTGAAGCACTCGGATACCCGCAACAACTGCACCGATACGACCTGTCAGCTCTCCAGTACCCGCCGGCACAGACCTACATGAACGGCGCCAGCTCTTACAGGTTTGTTATTGTTTATAGACTTATTAATTTAGTTAAGTTTACTGCGTCTTGACAAAATGCGTGTGTACGGGGCGAACGCGCACAAAAATGCGAGTAACCGGTTTGCATTTTATTATGCGTAACGAGTGCTATTTTACAATAGTAAAATTTTAAATTTGCTTCATCAAACATAATGGAAATTCTAGAATTGTAAAAGTGCTTGTTTAGCTAAAGAAAGTTTGCCCCCAACCCCCAGACTTAAGGTTTTTGTGCTGAATGGGCTCAACTCCCCAAAACCGTGCGCCTGTTCGCTACACATTTTATATCGTTATAAACGCGCATTTAGGCTATTCGTGAGCTGTTTATGTATTAACTTTAATCATGTATTTACACTTGTTTACTATTTGCCTATAAATTTTTCTTGGAGTCACCACAGCTAAGCTGGCTTAACCTGTATAGACCTGTTATTTGCTTGTCAGCATTACTGGGAACAAATGCAGAGGCGTTTTATGTGTGGAACGATACAAATTCTCCATGCTGCTGCTGCTGTCTCATCTCCTGATGATTTTTGTCTTTTTTTTTTTTTTTTCTGTCTACAGCCAAATGTCATATAGTAGCAGCCCTCAGCAGCCCAGTCCAGTGATGTCTATGGTTAAACCGGAACCTCTGTCCCATTCACCTACTGGAGTACCAAACCACCACCGTGGGGCTTTCCAAGGGGACCTGAGGGACATGATTAGCATGTACATTCCAGGTGGCGATACCAGCGATACGGCAAACCAGAGGGCCTACCCTGGTGTCCAACAGCACTATCTTGGTGGAACTGTTCCCCTCACTCATATCTGAAGTTTAGGGAATGATCCCTGAACTCCTATTAGCTGGACCCTTATTGGGACCGTAGTGCCACACATAGACTGTATGGATTATCGAACACTTCTGATTGTTTACTACCTCCTTGCTTTGAATGATCTGAAGATGTCTGTTGAACGTGTATAGAGAATTTAGCCTTTTCAGTCTTGTTTCCTGTCTTTGCAGCTATCATGTCTTGACCAGGTGTAAATTCCTGTCACTTTAAGGTTGTCAGCTCATTTCTCTATTCTGTATTCTAGCACAGCCATCCTCTTTGTTGCTAAGACTTTTTTAGCTTTTTGTGCTCTGTGCAATGTTTAGAACATGCATTGTTCATGCAGCAGTGGGCAATCATGATCCACAAGTTAATTGGTCTACAAGCAGTGCCGCATTTTGGGAACTCCAAAAAACAGGTCAGGTAATAATGATTTTAACAGTGGTGACCTTGAGTGCATTTTTAATTTCTTTGCCCAAACTAGCTCAGCACATGCAATAACAATGTGATGGGTGAAGTTGACCTAAGTGTCTCTTTAAATCTGGGTATTGATATCCAGTGTTTTTGGACAATCTCAGGGCTTTCTTGAAGTGACAGCATAGATCGGCTGTGACATTGCCTCATCTAATTAGAAGTCCTTGAAACTGTTACCCAAATTGTTATGGAGAGGAGGGGGGAAAAGTAACTTGTCACTATCCGCTTTGTTTTCCTACTTTTTAAATAACCGCTGTAAATTCATAGGTACCATACCAGTGTGCATGTTTGTGAACCTAACTTTTTTTTTTTTTTTTTTTTTTTTTTTTTTGTGTAGTCTAAGGAAATTGCACTCCTGTAAATTGGTCGATTTCAGGCATCTTTACAGGTTGCTAAATGTCTTTTTATCTATTCCAGCATTTCCCTCTTATGGGTCAAACTCGAATGCACTGATCTTTGCTATCAGTCAATGCACTTCGTTAGACTAGGAGGTTATAGACCTGATCACCTGGTCTTTCTCATTGTACCACAGCATTAAGTTTGCTTTTGCCATTACAGTATGGTTGACCAGTGAGTTCAGTGAACTTGACTGAAATGTTCTTTTTGGGCAGAGTTTTTTTTTTTTTTTTTTTTTTCCTCCTTCCCCACAGTGACCTGGTCCTTTTTGTCAACAAAATGCAAAGTTATGTCAAGGTCTTGAGACTTGTTTTGAACTCAAACTGTGTGTAGGCATTGTCAGATGCAAGTCAGTCTGACTCATTGTTGCCACAAAGCTTGGTCAGTTAGTTACTAATGTTTTGGTTAATTTAAATGGTGATTTAAGCACAATGAAAAAAGTTTACATTGCCATTGAAGTGAGTGTGCAGCTTGCTGTTAAATTTTAAAAATGGTTTTAATTTTGGTTGTAAATACCTTTTTTGTACAGTGTATATTGTTTTTTTTTTGTTTTCTGGCTCTTATAAGGGCCATTTTTACAGAATAAATGACAATACAACACAACATCTTGCCTGAAGTTGACTCTCTCTTTAATACACGTTGTAAATTGAAGTGTGGTTTTTGTAACTTCCGAGCTGCTTGCTACTAGAACTATGTAGGCCTACCCATTGTCAGTCTTTCTTTGGGTGATCATCACACAACAAGAGTAGTTACCAGTCCCAATGGCGAACAAAGGAATTTACTGTTTGCAGTCAGCTATGGTCCATTTAGTATGAGTGAAAGTGTCTGATAACTAAAAATGATTTGTCACTGGTGGCTTTGGAGAGGGGACCTGCTTCATGTGGAAAAAAAAAAAAACAACTTTAAAAAAACCTAATTGTGAAATGCATCATCTGGCCAGTAATCCTTAAATCCTTAGTTGCCTACCTCACATTTATTAACTTCATGTGTTCATGAAGATTTCAGTAATTTATTATATAGATATAAACATTAAGCCGTTTAATTTAGATTTGTTAAAAATGCTGAGTGCACCTTTTAAAATTTACCGCATTGAAAAACCTTTTTTAATTATAGCAAGGTTTGTGTCGAACAAAAGTTTGAGGAGAGGATTAAATATGAGGAAAACGGCTAGAAAGGAACGACTTAAGTGCGAAATCATCTACTTTCACTGTCCACCTCAGAATAACTCGCGCTCTCTCTCTCTCTGAAACTGGTTGTTGTCTCGGTCGTAATTGGCCGTTTCGGAGGCACATTGTCCGTTGCTTTTGAGCTCGCAGGTGTACGTAGTAAGCCACTGAATCCGGAGAGGCTCCCTTGGACCACTTTGTTCTCTTTTCTCGCTCCCCGCTGTGCGGAAAATTAGCGTTGCCGTCGTTTCTCCCCGTTTTCTCCTCGGGTTTAACCCCCTCACCTCCTAATGTCATTCTCATGAAAATGTAAGAGCTCGCTGCGGCTAATCGGAGGGCGAAGGGAGGGGAAGAGCGTGTACCTTTACATTTACCCTGAAAACAGTTAAGGCGTATTTCCAAGTTAGATGAAGTAAATCATTATCCATTATCATAAAAAACAACGATTTAAGGAAGAAAATGAAGCCCACGTCGTTTGGCGTATCGTCAGACGACTTCTTGGGACTGTTTTTGGGGGGTTAGAGGGCGGCTGTGGGTGTTGAGAAGGGTGGGGTGCTGGATGCTCCGCTGGGAAACATACAATCACTTAGCAACGACCACTGAGGCTTCAACAAACTGTTACCGTGGTAAATTGTTGGGTTGCCAGTTTGCAAGATTAAAGCCAAAATTCGATGTCAAGGAATTGTCTGAATAAGCACGACATCTTTGGAACGTTTTAGCTTAGTAATTTGCTAAGTCTTGTTTGTTATTTATTTATTTATTTATTTTTATTATATAAAACTAGCTTGAATCAGTTGACAGCTATATCGTCATAAACCCGGAAACGAGATTAACGGTTGCTGTGGAAACTGGGGGGTGCGTAATATTTACATGCATTCCGAGGGAGCCGCTCCCCTCCTGCACGCACATACGCACAGCCTTCACTTCTCAACAGGTGAAATAAAAACTGATTATATAAAGAAACCTGATGGTTATGAATTGATAAACTTACTGTAAAGTTGTATTTATTTATTTAAATGTTTAATTATGCAAAGGCAATACAATGTAGACCTATATATAGAGTATGCCTATGTTTTCACACCAGTTACATTTTTGTCCGGTGTCAGTTTAAATGTTAAAAGACACTTTTTGTCTCACTCTCGTGTTGAATTGTTGTCAGTGTGTATTGTTTATGACCATTATGGTTATTCTTCAGTTTTTGCTTTCATTCCTGTTTCACGGGAAAAAACAACAGCTTGATTGACATGAGGGTGAGTAAATAATGTGATCATTTTAATTTTTTGAGTGAGCTATTTTTTCAAGCAGACTACATGCTTGTATTTTATTTTCAATCTGTCCACAGGCCCACATCAGAACACGTTTCATCACTCTCTTGTATGATGACTTGTCAGTCTTTCTTTAGACGTTGTGTATGCACAGGTGAGTGAGTGGGCGTAAATTTTTCTTCCTTTTTTTTTAACTCAGCCGCTACGGTTGGTTGAAATGCCACCGGGGCTGGATACACGCATGTGTGTGAGTCAGCCTACACGAGCGCTGCCTGTCACGCAACAACAGGAGGGTGGCCAGACTCATCCGATAACAGTCTATGTTATGTCTACCATGTCAAAAGTCATTTCGCAGGCTAATAATATGAAACAGTTTAAACAGAAAAGCCAGTTTGTGTATACATATGTTGTTTTGTGTACACAGACAAACAGTACAAAAAAGTAAAAGACAAGAGAGCGAAACAAGGTAAAGCAACAAATCTGCACACCAAAGGCGAGACGTTTCTGCCAAATCTATCAACATCCTGTATCTTGACCTATCTTGTAAAATCAAGATTTGGATGCTATTCTAAGTTGGAGTAGGTGTGTGCACCTCATACGTTTTTGCTTTTTTTTTTATTCAAAAGGACGTAAAATGAAACACTTGAATTCCGGCTTGTCAACAAAACATATCTACATCAAAAGACTGGCATAAGGCCAAAGCAGTAGTCTACCTGTCTGCTTAGCTCATAGCTGGGAATATCCACAGTAAAAAGACAACTGTAACAACCCCATTTGTTTTTTTGTTTTATTTGTCGTAATGAAATTTAAAAAGCCGAAGAGGAAGTTGAGTAGTGAGTTATTACTTCAAAGTAGTCTCAGCGAACCTATTAAAAACTTTTAACAGTGTGATTGAAAGACCAAATGCTGCAGTAACAAAAACATTTAAATTGGTTAACAGTAAGTTCCCTTACTATATAAAATAAAACTGTAATGGATCTGGTCTTACATACTGTTAACTGTACCCAAGCAATGTTATTATTTAAATGGGGAAAAAATTCCAGAATTGGAGGACACTCCACATTTGTTGGTATTTTAAATAACTGCTTCTGATTAATTTTGTTATCAGGTTTGTATATTAGGGTATATTGTGAGATCCTTTTGTTCAATCAATATTTATTGCATTTTTTTGGTGTTACCATTTATTATAGTATTTACTTCCGCTCGTGGAAAGTCTACTTGTGATGAACTTTGATTCTTCACCTCTCTTAATCTGTACCAATTTATAGTGGTTATCACTGTTAATAGTGTACAGTTTGTTTACATTTTAAACATTATTCTGGCAGATTTGTTTTCTCTGCAAACTACAGAACATTTTTATTACAGTGTAGAGGGGATAAATTGATGCAACCGATAAAAATAGAACGTGCAGAGACCCCAGAGGTCAAAGCCCACCGTTCTGAGCAGCCATGGCAGGCTTTGATGGAGCACGTGTACGTTTCTGTCAGGTTAATGTGGTAAATAGAGGAAGCATTTGCGCAGCAATGAAAGAGTGATTGACAGGTAACACTAATGAGTGCACCACACCCCGGGCAAGACTGGTCTTGCAGCAAATCGAGGGAGAGCAAGGTGGGGTGAAACAGAGGCAGAGTGAAACAAGATACTCAGGATTGCTATTTCCAAAAAAGATAAATCCATCACCTGTGATTGTATGCAAGCAAAGTTAACACGCGGTGTTTACAGGCATACGCTGAAATAAGACACATAACTTGAAATGACTTGTTACCCCACTGCCTAAACATTTTTTGTTGAGTCACGTAAAATATTTCAGTTGTCATTTACATTAACATTAAACAGCATGTGAGGTAAGGCCAGAAGCCAAACTCTGAGGGCTTCCAAAAAGACCTGAGGGAAAAAAGCGGCGTAATCCAGCGTTATAGACATCCATTTAACTGTAAAATAAAAAAACAAAAAACCAAAAAAACTTGTCCAATCTCTTACGATCTAACCTTTCCTTATCCCACTCTTGATTGACATAAAAATGTTATGCTAATATACGTAATGTTGTGTTAATTCATTTACAAAGAGGTAATATTGCAAAATATTATTACAAATAAAAATACTGTTATTTTAATATATTAAATAATAATATTAAAAATAATATTAGTAATGGCAAAACAAATGTTCATTTAAAAATCTTGTGCTGATTTGATATTCAAGAAACATTTATTATTTGTGGGAGATATTTAAGGATCTTTAAGGAATAGAAAGTTTAAAAGAACAACAATTTTTTAAATAGATTTTTTTTGTAACATAGTTTTGTCACTTTTGATCAATTCAAAGCATCATTGCTGAATACAAGTATTAACATTAAAAAAAGTACTGACCCCAAACATTTGCACTTAAATGCTATTGACGGGCATCTTTAGGTGTCTTTAACAGTGATTATCAAAAACAAAACGTGTTCACTGTCTAAACATCTATTTGATGAAAAGGGATCTGATGAGCATTGACAGTAGGTGTGTTGACATGAACTTTGCCTAGCCCTGCTGATCAGCAAGAATAGCCGGTTGCAGCTGGGGGTGGAGTTAGAAGAGAGCCATCAGATCGGATGCTTTCTGCTTTTTGCAGTATCTACGGGAATAACACTACCTATATACATGAAAACAAACATATTTCTGGTGTCGAGCTGAGTCTGTAAGTTTAAGTGGAGTTTGCAAGCTAAATACTAAGCATTTATATAAACATGAGCAAGCCTACATTATGAACACGACCAAAAAAATAAAATCATGAAGAGAATATGTCTTCAGAGGAGCTTACGGAGGAATTAATCTATCATGCTTCACTTTTATGCCTATTTAATTTTTTTAATTAAACAATTACCAGAAACAGTAAATATTTATTACTAGCCAACTTTATGGCACTGAACTATCTCATTTATCATTTTTTTTGTGGCTAACTGATTTACCTTTTTTATAAAAGATATTTTCAGGAATTAAATGATGATTTTTGAATTTTGCTTTATTTAAAATGATTTATAACAGTGTATGGTTTCATCATTTTGTTTCTCACACATTTCGTGTCATACATCATCAATCATCAAAGCACAAAAACACCTTTTTTGGGACAAGAGTTATTATGTTATTATGTTACTTTTAGTTAATCAAAGATGTCATTTGAAATTAAATGTATGCTTGTAAATAGGTTGTATGTATTTAGACTATAGATGCACTATTTATTCTATCATTTTATAAACCATTTCAAGGATTTGTGCAAGAATAACGAGGTGTTAAAACTCTATAATTTGATCCTAGATTAGAGAAATTATTTGCTCTTCCTTTAACTGCTTTTGATATTTAGATAAATGCTTTCATTAGATTCCTGGCTTATCTTTCTGCCATTTGCATTCAGGCGTCCTGTCTGAGTGCACCATTGTTCCAGCACCACTTTTTAAACTCTGTTTATGTTTGCCTGCTCTCACATTCTTGATTGTCTTCCCTCTGTACGTCTAGAAGACAGAACAACCCTGCCAGACCTGCAGGAGACTCAGTGCTACCATTTACAATGGAGCGCAGAGTATAAAAGACATTAAAAGAAATAATGGTCATGTATGAAGTATATATATATATATATATATACATGTAACTGCAGTTAGGTAGCACTGAAGCACTGAAACTGGCATATACTATAACCGTATACAAGAATACAGTGCACTGGTCTGGATATTCTGTGCTTTTTGAAACAGCACAATTAAATATCAACAGCCTTTAGAGAATTAAAGCCACATCTGCCTGGATGTGCTTCATTTTTACAAATTTTTGCAAAAAAGAAAGAAAGAAAGAAAAAAAATCCAAGTAATCGTAGTCAAATAAAACATTCATTTTATTCGAATTTCAGGCTAAATTGATGCCAGATGACTTGAGTTAGCAACTGAATATAGTTTCTGAAATAGAACCAGTATTGTCAGTATCTTTCCAAGTATTGGTCTTGACTTATGCTGAACATCTCATTAAAAAGTGATGACAGATGGAGACTTAAAGACTGAATTAGACACAAGTAATTAATGATATAGCTAGTAGGGTAAAGGGTTCCAGTGGAGAAAACTGATTGCGTTTGTATTTTTTAATCAACTCTTTGCCTCTCTCTGGTGGTACAAGTATGAATCACAGTTTATCAATTTGAATCATCCATAATGGATTGATGAAAAACACAACTTCAAATAAAAGAAAAAGTTTATTAAATGTTTTACCAACAACTGTTTGTCTTTTTTAAAGCCTTTTACACAATGAATACTACAATTTATCTGACGGAAATGCTTTACTCAATGGTCAAAATTACAACTTCACATATGGAAAAATCTTAATCACAGCCACTTGCAATATTGCATACATGAAATAAACTAACAATGAACAACAGATGCTCACAAGCAAAAAAAAGGAAAATAAATTCTCAAATGTGTGCAAATATGCAATTTCCATCATTCAAATAAAATTTCCTTTTACCTGCAGACAGATTAAACCTTGATTTGATGGGTGAATAACTATCATCATCAACAACAAAAAAGTGCTTTGATGAGAATTTCTCTTATTTTACCAAGTTCCCATTAGTTGGAATGGCTACATTTACTACTGTATGACCAAGATTTTTGAAGAAAAAAAAAAAAAAAAAAAAAAAAAAAAGATTTTGTCAAATACAACAGAATGTCTTTTCTAGCAACATGGGCATTTCTAGATTCTGGAAGACTTTGCAATAATGTGTCCATATGGTTGGATTTGTCAACACCAAAACCAAAAAAACACGTTCTGAGAAGGCTGCCTTTAGCATATGATGACCCATATTTTGTATGTGTGCACTTTTACAGTATTTTTGGTCATTCATAGATTTGTTGAATTAAAAATGGCTATATAGATTTTTGTGAATATTCAGTGAGCCAGGGCAAAGTGAGCAGTTTAACAGTATGTTAGTAATACTACACAAGCTTTAATATGTTTGATTTCAGAATGCTATGGACACTAATCTCTTCCCTGAGCTAAAAAAATGATCCAATGAAATAGCCCACTACCATAAAAAAGGGGAAGAATTTCTAAAATTATGGAAGGACCCCTGACCATAACGGCTTTTTGGTCCACTTCAGGGCACCTGGAATACGTCAATGTGTGCATTATACAGTATTTGTACCTGTCTGTAAGTAGTGATATGCTAACAATGAATTCTTTTAACAAGTGACCAAGGGACAGAACTTAATTTCACAAGAATGCATCCAATTCCCCAATCAGCTGTCCATTGCACTTTGTCTACATGAATTAGCTTGTTGTTTGGATCTACTCAGTCTTCTTCCTGAGGCCAGGGCTGCTGTTCCAGTAGTAGAGGACTTGAGCTGCGATCACACCATTGCAGAAAGAAGAGATGATGTAGGTGACAGCCATGAGAGAATCTCCTGTTTCCTGGACAGAGGACACATTAAAATAGGCATTTATTAACGGAACTGTGTAGACCTGTTTTAAAATAAATATACAATCCAAAGAAGACTAGTTTTCACTAACATCAAGTATCGGGTCATAAGTTTCTTTTTTTTCAGCAAGGAGACATTCAATTTATCAAATGACTTACTGTTCCAAAAAATAAAATTCAAATAAATGCTGTTGTTTTTTGCTTTCTACTAATCAAACAATCTTTTAAAAGTAATATTAAGCAGAATGGTAATGTTAAGAAATGTTACTTGGGCATCATATAAGGATATTAGAATGATTTCTGACGGATCACAAGACAACGAAGACTTAAATAGTGACTACGAAAACAGAAAAAACGTCATTTTAATTCATAATAATATTTTACAATATTAACAAATCTTTAATCAAATGCAGTCTTGGTAAGCATAAAAAACTTCAGTCCATCAACGTACTGCATGGCATGTTATTATAGTGGTTTTACCTGCACTGTAGTGAATATGCGTGCTAAGGAGCCTGCAAACAGCAGAAACACTGAAATAGCTGAGAGCTGTCCAGTGTGGCCATTTCTGTAGTTGGTACCAGCCTGAATTAACTGAAGAGACACATTGGACACATTACATGAAATATGTATCTCTTCTGGGTCAGCCGTTGAACGCTGTTGTTTTTTGACCAGTTTACCCGTCCAAAGATGATGGCTGGCATATTAGAGGCTTGCATTGTAGTAACAACAGATATGGGTGTCATGGGAGAGAGTAGGACTGCCAACAGACCAAAGTAGACTGCCAGATACCCCAAACCTGCAAATAATAACAGCACAGTCAAAAGCAACATCATAAACCGACATTTAAAATCCACGAAAGCAGCACATTTTTTTGTTTGTTTGTTTTTAAACGTACCTTTGATGGTGTTTCCTCCATAGTGCTGTATGAGAAAACCAATGGTCACAGTTTGAAACATGAGGAAGAGAGCCTCACCCCAGGAACTGTCAAAAATAATTGTGGTAAAACATATCCTTGTGTGTTTATTAACCATTCCCCCCCCTTTGTTGTTTGGTATTTATAAATGCATAGCGATCGTATAGTCAAACGCTTACCTGATCAGCATAATTAGGAAAGAGTGTCACTGATTTACCTGAAAGGAAAGCTGTTTGCAATACTGTAGGCCATGGTGCCCGTGATAGCAAACAGCTCCAGCAGCACAGAGTTAAAACTCAGTCCCTCAGCACTTCTGGCACCAATCAGCTTTAGAATCTGAGGTAGTTTTACTATGAAGAGAATCTACATTAGAAGAGAATATTTAGATTTTGTGTGTGTGTGTGTTCTAAATATGAAGATGTTTTCATACCTAATACAGAACCAAGAATGATCCCAATGCCCAGGCCTTTGCTGATTACAATCTTCAGACAATCCACTAAAGAGAATCACAAAGTCAAGCTTCAATAGGGCACTTAAGTGCATGAGAAAGTTTAGGCACGTATTTTTTAATGAATGTTACACAGCAAATACATTTTAAAAAGACATTATGATTGTAAATTATAATACAGGTAACTTTTAACATATGTTAACTAAAACCCAAAGAATCGGAAGTTTGGACAGCCTTTACGGAAACCCCCGATGATTGCCGAGGACATACTAAAGGTATCCAGTAAGAAACTGACATGCATATGGTTCCGCCTCCTCCAACAAGCGAGAAGTAGAAAAGCTGACGAGGTTTAATACAAATAAAACAAACTAAAACACATCCACAGCTCAGGGAACCACTTAATTGCTACGAAACATATTTGTATCATAGATGAGCATAACTAAAGATTAATTGATAAGTACATCCCCTCTGAAGTCAACGAAAAGCGAATAATGCCGTTACCATCAAAGCTGCAAAAATTATAGTCATGCCGATGTTTTACAAGAGAAAAGTCCACTTTGTCATTGAATCGTTGTACGAATAAACGCAAATAAGCTTTAAAATGCCGCCCACTTATTCATAACGTTACTGCTAAACTAAGAAAATATAAACCTACCGTGCAAAAGATTGAACTGTAAAAAGAACTCGTCATAACATTTTTCTGGCATTAAATAATTAACCAGAATATCTTTGAAAGGATCCATGAATGATGTTTCTACAACTGCTTCCGCCATGATGCAAACGTCAAATCAAATCACGTGATGCCGTACGTCACTTTAATTCTTCCCCCTTTTTTTCCACAGAAACTCTAATTTAGGTTCCTTCGATTTGCGATTAAAGGCAGTGGTGGCCCAAAGGACTTAGCTATTATTATTATTATTAGTAGTAGTATGTATATTACTTTTTTCCTTCTGTCAGCAAAAGGATTGTCCTCAGTGACGTTTCATATAAATTTGTAGATGTGGTAAACCTTTTGTTTCTTTGAGCTCAAATGATCCCAGTCACACAGGCTGAAATGGACACGCATCGCTCAGTAAGAAAAAGTGAATCTGGCATTAATTCCGACATTTCAGGCGAGCCATACTGCGTCTCGGTGTTAAAAGAGGGCTACTGCATAGCTGAACCAGACGGAGCGTTTAGAGCTGATGGTACTATTTCTTTAATTACCGGACCACAAACTATTCTAGTGGACACCGGGGGACCTTGGGACCGAGATTTTCTGCTCGCAAAACTTAAGGAGAAAGGTCTGACACCAGATAATGTTGCTACTGTAGTCGGAACCCATGGTCACTCGGACCACGTGGGAAACTTGGGCTTGTTTCCAAACGCCAAAATAATCGTGGGATGCGACATAAACGTGGGGGATCGATATCTGCCAAACCAGCTGGCTGAGGGACAGCCGTACCCTATTGACGATTATGTAAGCTGTCAGACTAGCAAAAGCTCTGCGTATTCTAAAGTAGTACAATCAAGTAATCCTCTTTATCCCGTTTCATCCAACAAGGTGTCCGTCATTCCCACGCCTGGCCACATGGGTAGAGATGTCAGTGTCCTGGTAAAGGGGACATCGGAGGGGACGGTCCTTGTTGCTGGGGACTTGTTTGAACGTTGCCATGATGAAGATTCATGGAAGGAATTGAGCGAGAATCCTCGAATACAGGAGAGCAACCGACAGATGGCGCTGCAGATCGCCGATGTGATCATTCCCGGGCACGGGCCATTATTCAGAGTGCATAGAAAATCATGTCATTGACGTAATCCTGAAGTTATAGAGCAATAATAAAACATTGACAACAAGGAACGCAATAGTTTATAACACCAGTGTGACGCAGGCAGTTTAAAATAGCACCTCAGTGCTGTCTCAAGCCACAGTACACCTGCTGTTAGTGTAAAACGAGATTGCTCTATTTATCAATGTTTAACATGGCTTTATACTTCAATATTAGATTGTCAGTTTCCCAGTATTGACTGCCCAAGGCAATTACACACTTTCTTGAGTTATTTTTAGACTTAATCTTGTTTTTAGATGACGTGACAACAGGCTGTGGAAGATAAGAATGATGTCAGTGGGAAATGAGGTTAAGAATGAAATTATATAAAAGTTATATATGGACTTTTTAAGTGTGCAGTCTTAATTTTTTTGTGTAGGCTTAATACGAAATGTGAAATCATTGATTCTCACTAAAGCTGTTTGCTGTAGCCTGTCAACAATATATGCTTTGTAATTATTTTGTGTCAATATAAATATGAATTGCAGCATTTTACTATGTGTGTGTGTGTGCAAGTGTTTTTGTTCACATCCTCAGCCCAGTCCTTTCTTAGGACCTGCAACATCAGCTTAAGAAATGAATTCTTATTCAGGTGATATTTAAAGTAATAGATATAAACTGCTTTAAACATTGCTACACAAAGCGGTGACTCGCTGAGATACTGTTGTACAACATTTTATTTTTTCTAAGTTCATTTTTTTTTCACATTCAAATATTTAGGAAACGAATGACATTTATAAAACTCTTTTTATTGTATAAGTTCTGTGTTTTCCATCTAAACTTTTCTGGATTCATAATAATGGGTTAATTAAATCTAAATAATCAAAAGCGTCTCTAATTATTAAATTAAAAAAACACTTTATGGAGATATCAGTATGTATATATTATCCAAATTAAAATTTAAAACAACCCCAAAACAATAAAAAATATGATTATCCTTTTATTAGTTTTAATAGTAATTTTGTTGTAAGTAGTAATATATTTCCTTCACAATGTATTCAAGTTCACCCACAATTTTATTTTAAACTTTTAAACTTAAACTTCAAAAGATAGTTTAAAGTTTATATTTAAAGTCTTTGAGGCTTAATATTCACAGACACTACTCCACATTGCATTTAGAAGTGTTTTGACCAACCTTCGTTTTATTCATGAAAATTTGAGAAATTCTTGGCATTGTGCGTAACAGGCTAAAGTGAACGAAATTTCTTTGACTGGATTCTGTGATTCTGTCTGCTTTTCTAAAAAATCATAGGGCCCAGTATATCTGTACCTTGATCCATTATCTAACCGCTTTGACATTTGCTGTAATTACACAGAATAAAATATGCAAATATGTGATGTACTACTATGAACTCAGAGTTTCCGCTGATGGTTTATAGATTTTTGATAAGAGATCATGTGAGATCTGAATTTAAGTGCCAAAAATGATTCAGAGTTCAGTAAAGAGCCACACACAGGCCACACCTCAAACAACCGATAACATTCATTGATATCTGGCCTCAAAGGTAGATGCCAGGTTATAATAAATATCATATGACTTCGATTAACAGATTATATTACCACCACCGCAACTGGTGAAGTATATGTATAATTAGCTAGCAATAACAGAAGCATAATAATGTCCAATTTCTCTTTTCTAAAATTTCTCTTTTTCTCTTTTTTTCATTTAGTATGTTTCTTCACTCAGTAAATAAATAAATACATAATGTTTTTGATAGATTGGTCCTTCAAAGTACAGTCACCATTTTTATGGCTGCCAATAAGCCATAAAAATGTGATATCAGTAGCTGAGGACAGGTAGGTGTGTTAGTCCTGTTAAATACAGTATTTATAATCCATCCTCTCCTCACTTTAGCACTCGAGAAGAAAGGCTTACGTGCTTAAAATCTGCTTAATATTTCTCAGATTTAATTAAAATATTTACATCATGTGTACAGGAAAGTGCTCCAAATGTATAGGTATCAGTCTTTATCCACTGGCACTGCTTTCCATCATCTGCAACATTTTTCTTTTCTTCCCTGATTTACAAACCACTTATGCTAAAGAAGCAGCAGAGGGACTCTACCGTCTTACGGATGAGATCAAATTAATGGGAGGTGTTGTTGGAGGAGGCATCTTGGTGAGGAAATTCTCCTCTTTTTCATTTTCATTGGCACTATTCACTGAAATATCCAAAACAGACAGGATTCATTGTAGGCTACATCTGATACAGATTTTGCTTTTTCCTTCTAGGTGTTGATCCCTGCAATCCACATTCATAGCACTGGGAGACAAGGCTGTTGTGGAAACCGCTGTGGGGTGAGTTCTTTTAGGGTCACTGATTTGTCAAATTAATCTGTTATTTATTATTATATATTTGTTATATTGTTTTATCATTTGTCTATACTTTAAGTACTGCCTAAGTGCTTCAGCAGGTGTGTCCACTTTATTTAAAAAAGGAATATTTATAGTTCACCAAAAATAGCAACTTTCCATCCTCTTTTACTCACCCTCGTGTCATTCCAAAAATAATCAAATACGCTCTTCTACATTTTCCATTTAGTGACATAAACCTATTCTGGCTGTGTTGTCCTTGTGCATTAGATGTTCCTGTCCGTCATCTTTGCTGCAGTTGGTGTGGCTGGTGCTCTGTACAGTGGCACTTTATCAGTGATTGCTCTGATTTACGGACCAGTTTGCAGACTTGAAAATGGTGACTGGATCAGACCATTCATGAACAGGTAAGGAAATGAATGGTATCATCGTATTTCAAAGGGCCTAAGAGAGTCAAGTGGCGTTCCCCCCCTCTCTCTCTCTCTCTCTCTCTCTCTGTCTCTCTCTCTCACACTTTCTGTGGCCCTATTAACTGCGTATGTCGAGTTGTACAGTTTTGTTATGTGACATATGTTTTTTTGTTGTTGTCATTTATTATTATTATTATTATTTACTGTTTTGCAGCACTCCGAGCTATTTGGGAGAATCTGAGATTTGGAGCACTTGCACAGAGCCAGAAAATATAGTGGAGTTTAACATTGGGCTGTTTTCTGCTCTGCTGGTGGCTGCTTGTTTAGAACTGCTGCTCTGTGGATTCCAGGTGCTCAACGGGCTCTTTGGCTGCATCTGTGGTACATGCAGTCACAAAGAGGTACGCACTCTAGATACTAGATACAACTTCAAAACGTTTATTTACTGCATTTTTTTCGCAATGTCTAGTAATATTGGCTTCGGCATGGTATCAATACAATTTTCTGATAGCGAGTCTAAATTATGGTTTGTTCCTTTAGGTTGCATAAGCTTGAAATGCCAACAGAACGGATAACACAGGATCAAGATTTATTACCCGACACGTATCGATCTTTATTACCATTTGGTGACCTTTAGCAAATGTGGGGATGGATGTACAGTAAACAAGAAATGGACAGTACTTCAAACATACTTCACTGACTCTTATTATGCTGTCTATTAAAACATTATTTACAGACTGAATAACAGATTGCGAAAATGCGTCAGGACAACCTTACTGGCAATCTTACTAGCAATTTTTTGTATGTTTAAATGTAAATATGTTACGTGTTTTTTTTCTTATATTATGTTGTAAAATATCCAGCAATATCCAGTTCTTTTAATGTTATGCTTCTATGAATGTATTCACGTTATCATTGCAAAATATAATAAAATAATGTTCTACAAATATTACGTTCAACAGTTATTTTGTCATTTTGAGTTAAGATTTAAAGCACATTCGACCACTTTTATGCAAGGCAGGACTATGCTCTGTTTAGGAATGATCTAACTGGTGCAGATGGTTAGAGCGGCTGAAATAAAACTCGTGAAACTCCACTTTAACTGGCCCCTGGCTTCTTTATTGCACTTTTGTAATGATCTTTGTGACTTATTACTGAGGAGTTCGGTGTGTGTTTTTTAATTGTTTCTGTACGTATGTTCATGTTCATTCACTAGTGTTTGAAGCAGCATAAAAGGGGACCTAAAACTAAGACAGAAATAACAAGTAGCGGACCGTTTCTGCCCTCACCACAAATGCATTTCCTGAGGTGAAGTTGAGGAGAGATGCTGCAACACAGTGCTGCATTGGTTCATTGGAATCAGTACCAGACGAAGGAACTCTCTTCTACAAAACACAAACGGTGAGCGCAATTATAGCATCCGCAACTTTTTTTTTTTTTTTAACTTATTTCTTAAGGCAACGTTGACAGCTTTAAGTTGTGTGTAACTATTTGTTCACGTAAGACCTATTCAGTAAAAATGTGTGAATCAGAACGAGAAATGAATTTTAGCTAATCTTAAAATAGAAGATTAGAAGTTACATTAATGTGTATACATGAAAAATTGTATGTTTTGGGGCAATCATGACTTTTAACAACTTCTATATATAAAAGTAATTTTCATTTAGTGTGCAAGTATCATGAATATATTAATATATAAACATATTTAAATAAACCAAGTAAGAGTGCTACTGAATTGTGGCTTTGACATTTTCGTCAAATGTTCTACTGTAAAAGCGTAATTTAGCGTCAGCTGACAAAGAAAAAAATACCTCTGAATAATGGCTACAGAATATTTAGCTCGCATGAATCTAGGAACAAAGATGACAAATATGTTGGTGCCGGAATGGCAAGATCAGAGATGTACATTTTACCCTTTATGAGACATGTTCATGTTACTTGACCTTTAAAAATACACATTTCAACCCTTCACTGGTTTCACATGATGAGTAGGAGGAAAGGTTTTTTCTCTGTATTTCCTATGCACATAAGCTGCTACATTCTTGCGTACATAAAAAACAACGACCAAGATGACTTCTAGATGCAAAGATTGTTAGGCATGACATTGTTGCGTAAACAATCATTACACAGCCATTTGTTTCTCTGTCGTTGCAGGGCATTGAAGGTTAGTGAAGAAGATAAATCCTAAGAACGGCTCGGCCTATGTCAAGTTTTATGAATATGACATGTCCGAATGTGACATGTTTGCATCCAGAACAAAATCAGATTTTTGTTGGTGTGTATTCAGTGGTCTTTATATTTGGTCTAACCCTTAACCTGACCGCACTTGTGGTATTTTTCCGAAACTCTAAATCCAGTTCTCACACCACCGTGTACATGATTCACCTGGCCTTTGCTGACATCCTTCTGGTTTGTACACTTCCCGTGCGGATCTATTTCCACAGTGTATTGGGGGGTCTGCATCTGACAGTCTGTAAACTTTCTGGTCTCGTAATGCTAAGCAACATGTACAGCAGCATCTTCCTCCTTACATGCATTAGCTTTGACCGTTGCATAGCAGTCTGCTTCCCGCTGTCTTCCCTTGTCCGAGAAGGCCGCAAGAAAGCATGGTGCGTGTGTCTGGGAATCTGGATCCTCACTATCGCAACAAGCTTGCCTATCTACTTCACAAAGAAGACAAAACCCGGAGAGCATAACATGGCATGTTTTGGTGGTTTTCCTCACTATGCAACTGAAAAAGCTCCTCTTGTTTCCACTCTGATTATGGGGTTTGGGATCCCACTATTTATTATGATCCTGAGCTCGTGGGGGCTTATCCAGGCTATAAGTAAAAGCACGGCTGTCCAGACCAGCGACTTAATAGACAGCGCAAGGATTAAAAGGATGATAATAACAAACTTAACCATTTTTCTGTTCTGTTTTCTGCCGTATCATATCATGCTCTTGATACTGCATTTCAAAAAATGTACATGCACGCTGTTAACAGCCTACAGGTATAGCCTCATGGTAGCTTGCCTGAATGCGATGCTGGATCCTGTGGTGTACTACTTCACGACGGAGACATTTCGAAAAAAAATGGATGTCGAATCTGTACGCAAAATATGGCCAATGAACAGTCACAGCTCGGATGGAAACGCACGCTCACGTGCCCCGTTCACAACATGACAACATCTTGGTCTACACAACTGTAAAGATCAAGATAGGTGTTCATGTAGGTCTCTCACGTTTATACTGAGGCACTTTGCAAGGCCGTTCACATGGATTTCTGCTTTATAAGAACGAAACAAGATGAGAGATTATCATGTATGACTCAAATGTTTTTTTTTAAAGGAAACCACAAGAACTTTTCACCTTTCTAAATTGCATGCAAGCACAGTATGCGTAACGTAAATGTGCTGTGCAGCCTTGGTCTTTATCATATATGTATCTCTGATTAAGTAAATAAATGATTCATTTATTCATTGATGTGAAACCCCTATTTTTAGAATAAATACACCAGTGTGAGAAAAAGCATTTTAATTACATATCTGTGCATTAAATTTTGCATGTGTGCATTTTTGATATTTTCACGATCATTTTGTAACCTTTCCAGTGCCTATATGGACAACATGTATGTATATATGTTAACATGAATTTTTTTGTTATACTGTAATGTTGATACTAGTTGTTTGAAAACCACCAAAACTCTTTTTCCTGTCTGTTTCCACACCCTTCCCCCTCTCTACCACATCCGATTGACCTTGTGCATCTTGCTTGTGCTGAGTACAAAAGAAGTTGTGTAAATACGTTAATAAAATCGCTTAAATACTCTTTTTTTAGTTTTAATTATTGTTATCTGTCTATATGTTTTTTTCCTTTTCTGATGCCAAAAGAGAAACAAACAGGAGACTGCATTGTTAAAAAAAGGTATTTAATTAATTTGAAAGGAAATGGTGAAACATGTTCCTCTCGTAACCCTGTTTACCAATATCCAGTTTTAATTGTGTGTTCTTGTTCTATTTTTTTCTCCTAAAAGCATTGCATTTACAAACCTGAAGCCTCATCTTAACTGATGAAGATGAAAATGATTAATTGCATAAATGATTTATGTTAAAATATAACGTTAGAATACTTTACTGTACTGCTAAGTCGCACAAGGAAACTTGTGCCTTGTTGATAGGAGATGTGTGACAAATATAAACAGTATGGTGTAAAATGAGCTCAGCAAGATCTTAAAAGCGTTTAAAATTTTTTTAAACTAGTCTGAAGCTAAAAATCAAGTGTCAGTGACCATCATATATTAGCCTATGATGTGTTTTTTCTATGAAATCTGTCAACTTAAATTTGTAGATTGGCTCTGACTTTTGGAAACTAAAGTTTAAGGCCTCTATCACTTGCTTGCTCTATTCTTTTTATATTCTGTCTGTATTATTTAAAGAAATCCTTGCTATGCGTACTACTGTTAAACTGAGACTTGTATATCATCGTTCTTTTTTTGTTGATTTTAATTGCTTCCATTGTCCTCATTTGTAAGTCACTTTGGATAAAAGTGTCTGCTAAATGTAAATGTAAAGTCAGCTTCTCCAGACTACAAAATCTGGGCAGAGTTTGTGTAATATATTTAAGCACATATAGTGAGGGCAGTTCTGATCTTCAGGCATGTAATCTTTCATTTTTACTTCAGTCCTGCAGGTTAGCTGAGGATGGACATTTTGCATGTAGATAACCACACAAGTCTGCTGAGTGATCACTGATTGACTAACTTAACCAAAAACAGGGGAGTTTTTTTGCTACCGCATTTAGCCACAGTGCCACACAGTGCCATCTGTCACTGCTCTAGACAAATGATTTTCAGACCCTGGATAGAGATACTTAAACATTTTTTGTTGCCGGTATAATTTTAAAGAAAATGTATGGTATGTAACAGATGAAGGTTCGGTAAAGAAGGGATAGAAACCTGCAAACATAACCTTAATAGGAAAATGTTAGCAGGGCTACCAACTGTGACACATGCAGACTGAGACTTATACATCTGAAACTTTTCTCACACCACACATTCATTTTCTTGTGCACTCAAACCCACCTCAGAGTGTCATAAGAGAACATTGGCAGATCATATGGTGATATGTGTATTTGTGTTTGTGCTTTCAATTCTTTCACTGTGCATTGTGATATAGGGTCAATATTTTTGCAGCACTGCAACAGTTATGATGTCAGACATGTCCAGATGTCAGGTAAAATTCCTGACAGGTATTTTATATTTCTGTATATAAATAGATAGCATGAAAAACAAAGCCCAAACAAACAAACCTGCTGTGCAAAATCCCACTCAAGGTTAAACTCAAAAGTTGTCAGGCCTGGCCCCAGTAAACAACAAAACAAACAAAGTAAAGTATGAACAATGAGTCAGACCAATTTCAGTTAGTCAGAATCCACCCACCTCTTTGTTATATAAGTGAGGAAAGTGTAGATGTTAATAAGAGCACAATTGATAGTGGAATTTTCTTGTATAGCTCTTTGTGCATTTTCTTGGCTACAAGTTGTACATTTCTGGGAGCGACATATAAATCTCGAAGTCGCACTAACAAAGGATTGGACTAAATATGACGTCTCAAGATGTCCGTGCATGAAGGCTAAAGTACCCTGGATAATTTCAGAAGCGTATGATCAGACTTCGAGACCCGAGCCTGGGCAGCTTCACACCACTGGTTATATTATATTGACTATGATTTACTTGTATGTGAATGGTTGTATACACTCTGGCCATTTGATAATACCTAGAATATCAAAATCGACTGCGGGCGGCAGATCCTTTTCTAGCACCTAAACTCTGGAACAAACTCCCTAACTCTGTCCGGGAAGCAGACACACTCTGTCAGTTTAAATCTAGATTAAACACACATCTTTTTAACCTAGCCTTCACATAACACACTAATACACTTTTATTATTCAAATCCGTTAAAGGATTTTTAGACTGCATTACTTAGATCAGCTGGAACCGGGAACACTCCTCATAAAACACAATGCACTTGTGACATCGTAAAAAGACCTGAATCTATGCTAATTTTAGTCTTGTTTTTTTTTCTTATTCTGTTTCTCAGTTTGTATCCAGACTAGATGGTGGATCAGCACCCAGAGATTATTTTCATCAGAGACCAGAACACCTAGATGCGCACCATGGACAGATCACCAGATCCTGATGCACACACACACACACACACACACACACACACACACACACACACACACACACATTTACACTATCTGACACAGCTGTGTTTAAAGCTGGAGGTTAAGTGCTGGGCATCCGGTCAGAGGAGAACTGGCCCAAACTGAGTCTGAATTGTCCCAAGGTTTTTTTTCTTCTCCATTCTGTATGGATGGGGTTTGGTTCCTTGCCGTTGTCGCCTCTGGCTTGCTTTGTTGGGGACACTTAACTTCTAGCGATTATCGTCGAATTGATTACAGAGACCTTCTCTGCATTTAATAACAAATTGTTCAAGCTTGTCATTATACATCCCTGTCATTGTATTCTTCTGCTTTATACTGTTCAGTGCTTTGATACAACCTGTGTTGTTAAAAGCGCTATATAAAAATAAAATGATTGATTGATTTATAAATGGATGCATGTAAATGGTTGTATATATGAGTCGTGTCAATGTAAAAGACCACTGCTTTATTTCTACACTTTGTTCCTGCATTAGCAACAGAAAGGCCATTTGTGTTTGGCACTCCAATGTCGTTTGCTGCAAACTGAGCTCCCTCTACTGGTACTTTAAATCATATATTATACTTTGAAACAGATTTGTATGTCATATATAAACGCTGCGCTGAAAAATGATCAATTCATTGTCTATATCAATTGTATATCATGTTTTATAGACATATATGTATGCTGATGATATCACATTATTTACATATAAATGAATATCCATTTTCCCAGCAACAGATACTTTAAACTATTGAGGTATTTTTCAACTATCTTTAATAAGTCATTATTTTAACGACGTTTTAGGACCTTGAAAAAAAAGCGCCGTTAGGGATGTGTTTTTCTGGGTTGCTGAAGAGTTTAAGATGGCCATTAGGGATTTGGCACCCTGTCTATTATTCCGTTGACTGTGGGTCATTATTGCCGGACAACAGCAGAAAAAGAGATCTTGGCGTGCTTCAGTGGAGTGTGCCCGTCCCGTAGGTGAAAAGAACAATAGTGAATGGGGTAAAGGGGAAGGGTCGCGCGCTGTGGAGGAAGGGGTGGGAAACTAAGAGATAATAGTAGTTCTCCTACTGCGAAAACACTTAAAAACTAAGATTTCGTTGCTATTGTTGAACGTTACCATCCTCCAACCTGTACCGTCCCCTGTCTTTGTTGCACATTATGCAAAACATTGCACCTGGAATCCGGTATTAAAAATGTTTCAAACGCATCCCAGGTCCCTAAACGTTATGCTCTGAATCAGGTGTATTAAACATGTCGATGAAACCCGTAGATGCATTCTTTTTTTGTAAAATCAGTTTTAACTTAGGTGTTAATGGTCGCTAAAGCGATAGCCACTTTGTCGATTCCGAGTAACTATAACCGTCAGTGAAACTATCACTTTGTGAAATCAAACTTTTGAACTCTTGCTTCATCTCAGTGCGCCAGCTCTGTGCGCGGAACGTGGGGTTCGTGGTATTTAATAGGCCAAACCCGAGACTGTGGGAAATTGTGCAGCAAAAAGCACCCCCGTATTGTCATGGTAATTTCAGTGGGTGGAGGTTTCAGGGGGAGCGTGAGTACATGTTAAACGAGGTTAAGTGAGCCTGTTTAGTTTCTAGATTTATCAAGACTACGCCACCTCAAACTCGAGTTTCGTAAATAATCGTGGGAAAGCGAAAGGTTTCTGAAATACCCAGACCTGCGCAAAAATGACGGCCTCTAACGTCGGCAACGGTCCGGAGAAGAACTTCAACGCAAAAGAAGAGCGAAAGGTAGTGGCGTTTTCTATATTTTGTGTTGCTTTCATGTAGGATATGCAACTATTTGTTTAGATAGACGTATTGAACGTATTTAAACGTATGGGACGAAATGGAGCAGAATTCAGTAAATCGTACAAAGCAGCGTTGAAAGTTATATTAACTTGTTCCTGACTTGTATCTGTGTGAATATCTTTTTCTGATAAAAAAACAAAACAAAAAAACAAAAACAAAACAAAAACAACACAACCCCCCCAGCTCGGTTTAATAAAACAATTGATCAGTTAGATCTCAGTACTGTTTCCACAGTATACGTAGTGTCCTAGTTTTAGATATTTATTAGTTCCTCCTGAGTGAAAAGAGTGCAATTAGCATGTTTTTTCCTCAAAGAATGCTCAAATCTCTTGATATATTTCAAGTATGGACCTAGTGTTTGTAACACACCCACATGAAAATAATAATTTGATATGTCCAATTAGTATTTCACACTTCAGACACACACCTTACAGAGCTGGCACGTGTGTTGTGAGCCTTGTACTGTCAAATTTGGACTGAACGAATCCCTTGAGGATATCTAATGAATATTTAATACTCCCCAAAACTGCCTTGTTTATCATTTTAGCTGCGGAAACCCTTGATAGAGAAGAGACGCAGAGAGAGGATAAACTCAAGCCTCGAGCAGCTAAAGGGTATTATGGTGGATGCCTACAATTTGGATGTAAGTGACCCAAACAAGCAATAAACAATTATACAAAATATAATTCAACTACTAAATTCATTTTAATTATTATTTCTCTTTTTTATTTAACAAATAATAATAGTAAAAAATGTACAAAAATAGTAAAAAATGTTGCATTGAGTTTATTTCTCATTCTTTCTACAGCAATCTAAATTGGAGAAAGCAGATGTTCTTGAGATAACAGTTCAGCATATGGAGAACCTTCAAAGAGGCTCAGGTTAGACTAATGCTAATACCATATCTTACAAATATGTTTTTTTTTTTGTATTTGAGGTTAATGTTACTTCAAACATACAAACAACCCCTACTGGTCTTTAGAGTTAATTTCACGATCATTTACTGGTCAAATCCCTCCTATGGTTACATTATATTTTATTTCCAGGTGGTAGCCTCAGTCCAGGCACTGGGTTTGAGTCTCGACAAAGATACAGTAGTGGCTATATTCAGTGCATGCATGAGGTGCACAACCTGCTCCTGAGCTGCCCTGGGATGGACAAGACTCTGGGCGCTCGTCTGCTAAACCACTTGCTGAAATCTCTTCCCCACATCAGCACAGAGGCCGGCGGCACGGCATCTGCTGGCACCCCTGGCCCTCTTCCTCTATCCCCTACCCAATCCCCTCTGAACCTGCCCTCCTTACATGCCCGCTCTGTCCACCTGAACACCCCTCCAACTCCTTCTCCACCCTCCAGCCCCGCTCACTCTCCCAGAATCCCACCGAATAGAGAGACACCACGTGAGCAGTCCTCTCCCCCCAGGTCTCCTTCCCCTCAGTCTCCAGCACGATTGGCCCTTCCCCCTTTCTTTCCAGGAGCTGATCCCTCTATGTGGAGACCCTGGTGAATGAATGCAGCCCAGCCCCCCATCTGCCCTCCCCTTGCCCTTCCTTGGCCTGCCCTCTTCTATCTGATAGTTTCCATTACATTTAATCTCTTGGGAGGTTGGAGTGCTTTCCACTCAAAGGGGTTCATCATATTGAGTTACAAGGTCCCGTGGGGTTTTGTGGTATCATTTAAAGCACTGTACTGCATGCTTGGAAGCAAATTATGCTACGTCCATGTTTTGAGGGTATGATCGCAAATGACACCAAAGCTTCCCTCGTTGATTGTATATACTAGTATTGCTGTCTTGAACACTTGTAGGGAAAGTTTTCATTACTTTACTTTGTTTTTCTCTTTGTATTTTTTACTAGCTGGGTTTTAGACACGGTGAACTGTGGGTTTTAGGGGATTTGTTGAAATTATGCATGTTTCTCTACCTTAAATGCAAAACACTAATTGTGACTCAGAAAGGGTAGAACTGACAAAATCACTTGTGAAGAATATACTCCATCCTTGTATATTACAAGAAGAGAGGAGTCTGACTAGTACCTCATATTGAAGCAGTTAAAACTGATTTTCTTTATGAAAAATCAGAACTGTGTATTGACTTTGTATTCTCGGAAATTGATGATAATGATGATGTTTGTAATAAAGGCGATTAAAAAATGAAAATGATGCTGACCAGTTTGTATGTTTTTTTGTTTTTCATATTTAATCTGTCTGGTTCTTTATTACAATGGCAAACAAATATTATGATAATTTTTTAACATTTACAAACAGCACCATGGACACTTTTTCTAAATGAATTTACTCAAATTCAACATTTTGCACATTCCAATTATTTTGTATTTATTAGCCAACTATATGATCCTGGACATTACAATTAATAAACTGTATTAATACAGGACATACGAAAAAGCATGCAAAAAAGAGAAAAGAGCACAAGGTCAACAAAATATGAAATAATTGAAAGGATCCATGGGTCAACAAGTGATGCAACGCCAAATTTCTCCAAATCTATGGCAATGAACAAAAAAACGAATGACAAAAATGAACAAAATAAACTAATTTAGCCTACATCTTGGATCGCCTGAGATGTGAGTTAATGTCAGCACATTTGCATTTTTAGCTGAACTATTTCTGAAGGTAAACAAAATGTACGCTTGATCCACATTGTAAGAAAATTATGCTATTACTTAAAACAGCCACTAGATGTCACTATTTACCAGTCACTTAACGGTCACATACTAAATCCCAGGTCGCCGTGATTTTGCCAAGACGTGATCCTGGATCAACATTTTTGTTGATTCTGGATCAACATTACTGTCCAAAAATATAGACTTATCCCAATCCCTACCCCTTAACCTAACCCTGCCCAAAATGCATGCCTTAAAATCTGTGGGAAGTGATAGCTGATTAACAAGGGTGTAGAGGCACCTAACCCTGATCATAAGCCTAAAACAGATATTTCCTGAAAATGATCCTTTAAATCTGATTGGCTGATTAAAATGTTGTTCCATGATCAACAAGAGCGTTGATTCAGGAACACCTTGTACTAGCTGCACACTACAAAAAGATAACTACCCCCTAATGCATTATAATACATTTAAAACTAATTTCTCTACAAAGCACATTTATTTAGGTCTGGCATTCAAGTTAAAAATAGATATAGAATGTGATTCACGTATGTTTGGAATTTGAGCAGGTATGAGTAAATAGAACTTATTCAGGATAATAACACAGTATTTAATTTGTACAAAGTAAAACAACTAAAAAAAAGAATGATACAATATTTCTGCTTGTGCAACATTATTCAATTCAATTCAATTCAAGTTTATTTGTATAGCGCTTTTTACAATGGCTATTGTTCCAAAGCAGCTTCACAAAAGCAAATTAGACATATTAGACATATTAGACATATTAGACAAATTAGACATATTAGACATATGATTTAAAAAAGTGTGCAACCTGCCCTCCGAAGGTCTAATTTTCCAAGCCTCGTTTTCATTCCTGAAAATGAAAGGGCAGATATGAGTATATTTTCCAGGCTTACAGCTGTTTCCTTCATGTGGTACTTCATTAGGCCCACCGGTGTGTTTGGACACGTCTTTGACTGGTAACTTGTAGTTAAGGGTTAATTCTGCACTCCCTCGTGTTCACCATACATCCAGGTGGCAATGGACTATTTCAACAAGACAAAACAGGTCTGTGATGCCCCACAATTAACCCTTAACTGACCCCTGCGTTCTGGCTTCTCAATCTCCCTTCTCTTGAAGTTTGTTATAAAATACATGCATACTAAAATTGGCTATTGCTGTACTAAGCCTTATTCTTACACAAACTACTGAAAAGAATAAGCCGTGTGACAAATCAGGTTTCTGGCGACGAAAACTAGTGCTTGCCTTGTGATCCCCAGATTCCCCTTGAGGTTCATTATTCAGTATCAGCTGCAGAGCAAGAGCTCAGAGATGAATGGGGCTTTTGTTAGGCTTCGGATATTGTATGCGAGCGAAACAGATGGGGGTCGCATAGTTTGGGTGTACAGTGACACATCAAACCTCGGAGTTGCCAGTTCTTCGACCTCTTTAGAAAACATTTCACGTTTGTTCATTTTGCACGACAGACAAAAAGCCCCCCCCAAACAAACAAACCTAGGAATACGTAAGTGTGTTGTACATTAAATGTAGCCATACTGTACTTCACCAGAAAGCAGAGAATGTCTGAACTTCTAAAAAATAATTTGTCACATCACAGGTTAGTTTAATGGAAACTACTGTGATTAAAAAAAATCTGGTATATTCCTAATATTGCTTTAAAAAAAAAAAAAAAAAGTTAAAGTAATATGTATATGCGAGTGCCTTTTCTGCCTGATATGTTATTAAAAATATTTCATTTGATTTGCAAATTATATTATTTAATTTGTTACCAAAATGTTGTCGACTATCCTATATAATATTTCCATTCATGCACACACATTGTCACCTATCTCTTTAACGAACAAATGGTTGTCCTCACGTAACTGTCCCTTTTATTGAGGCAGCGATAGTAGCCTGGTATCAAGATTGCAGCAAGGATAAAGTTACGCTCTCCTCGTGGACTGTAGAGAGCGCGCGGCGCTGCAGACAGACGGGGATACAGTAATGGATGGGGGTTGGGACAGATGGAGTGTCTTTGCAGGCTGACGCGAGGGACTTCTTAAATGAGTAAGAGCGTATTTCTTATAGTTTGAAGGACGGTTAAGCATCTCTACCTGGTGTGCTGGTTGCAAACTTGGTTGCATTTTTCGGTACGCAGTTGATGGATAACGGAAGACTCGATCCTCAGAAAAGTCTGGAGCGCTGCACGAACTAATATTTTTTTAAAGAAACAGCTACGCGTTGCTTCTGAAACTCAATCTGGGTGAGTAGAACCGATAATGCAAACCAATACACTGAATAATGATTGTGTTAAGCGGCATTTTTAGTCCATCTGGCAACCGCTTTTTCAACTTCTGTGTGGCTCGGGATTCCTAGCTTAATCTGGCCACATGCATTTAGACTTTCAGTGCTTCCCCTTTGAAAACAACATGTTTTTCGATTCAGTTTTACACTTTGTTCAGTATTACGTTTATTTACTCCTGTTTTCTTTGTCTTGAGTACGTGTCGGGTCAACATATGGTGTAATGACATCCACCCTAAAGCGCTTTTCAGTTGCTATAGTCATCCCGAGTAATTACATAGATTATTCGGCTATGGGCTCGATTAGCGAGGGTAAGCTTATTTAGCAGCTGCTAAGTTTTAGAAGCAGTTCTTTGGTCTCATATGAGCGGCCTGTTGGACAAGGCTGGACTGTTGTCCACTGGAAGAAAAGATATAGTTGAGGTTTCCAGTTTTCTACACGGAGGCAAGTTTCTGCAAAGGACCAACTGTTGCTCTGCATTTTTAGGACCGTCTCCTTTACAAATAGTTTAAAGGGACAGCAAACATCCCAAAACGTTTGCCATTACTCATTCTCATGTCTATCCAAACCTTGTTAATTGACTTGTTTTTGTGTAATTATAACAGTAATAAAAAAAAAAAAATTGGACACTTATTTTCGTAAAATGAATGAGGACAGAAGCTGTCGAGCTCCAAATGGACATAATCAGCAAAACACATAAAGAAATCATAAAAGAGCCCCATGTGAATTATGTGCGATACAGAAAAATCAATAAAATGATATTGCGTTGTGCAAATGAAAAGTCAAAATCCAAAAAAAATCAATCAAACTAAAAATTCTTTTTGCTTTACATGCGCTGGGATGTCAAATGAATAGCTGTAGTAATTGTTATGTAACGTAAACACAACGCTTGCTCTGACATTTGCATTGTAAAATTAGCCCCAGTCTCTGAACTAACAGTGACATGTCTCACCTTAATAAAACATTAGTTGTGATTGGGGAAAGTGGGGCAGTTTTGTTTGACCTTTATATGTCTTGTCTGGCTGGTTTATGGTTTTATGCACCTAGGCATGAAGCAGTTGCATTGCCTTTTTATTGTTTGAAGGAGTTGTCCTCTCAAGTTACTTCCTTTGTGATGATTAATTTTAAGCCGAGAAAAAGAAATACTCAAGAGTATTATGAAGAGACAAAGTAAGCAGTCGAGGCTCCTCCATCTTGTCTGAGTGAGTTTTGTCTTTAATGTATGTTCTTTTTACAGTATTTTTAGTATGTGGCTGGGGTGTGGTTTATCTTCCAGGTTATAAAGAAAAAAAAAGTCTGCAAAATGACTAAATGTAAATGTAAATGTAAAAAAAGAAAAGAAGAAAAAACAGTGAAACAATTATCATGATTTCCATAAAAATATTAAGCTCTTTATAAAAAATATTAAAACTCTTGTAAGCATTTAGAAAAAAACAGTAAGTGAAATTTACGGTAAAATACTGGCAGCCAGAACTTTACCATAAAAGATAGGGTAGCAAAATTTTAAGGTTTTACAGACTTAAATTTAATTCACAGAAAAAAAAAGTATTAACTGACATTGAATCTGAATCTATTGTAGTACTAATATCTGTTTGTTACATTGTAATACACTGATAATATCCACTAAAAACAGGTGGTGATGAGAAAGTCACATGATGACTCAAGTGTCAATCACACAAACACTAAACACCATCGTGGTAGCGCATTATACTGAAATAATGCAATAAACATTCATTTAACAACATTAGATGTAAGATTTTTGTTTAAACGAGAAGACATTAAAAGTGCAGTGTCATACAGGGAATTCTGGGAATTATATTTTATGGTCATTGACTGTAAATTATACTATAATATTTTTTTACTTACAAAAAAATTACTGTATTTTACTGTAAAATTCTAATATTACAAAGTTATTTTTAAATACCTTTTTTTTAAACTGCAACAATTACAGCACTGCGTAATAACTCATTTGTGTTGTCTGCAGTGGTTCATAAAGTTGCACATGCTTTGCCTTTATTACAGGAGTCCACTTTTGCAACTAGAGGTGAAAACAACAACTGTTTCTTCTCCACATGATATTTGAAGATTGACAGAGTTTTATGTTTAAATAAAAACGGCAGTGATTTATAGTTTTTTGTTAATAAAAGTAATTGACAATCTAAAGAGATTCCTTTTTTTTTATATGTGCTTAAATGTATGCCACATAAATAGCTCTAGCATTTGTCAAGTAATATAAACACAGCTGTTGCTCTGTCATTTGCATTGTAAAATTAGTCCAGTTTTTTTTTATTGTTGAGGCTGTCTCTAAACTAATAATGACAGTCTAGCCTTGATAAAATATTAAAGTTGTGATTGGAGAAAGTGGGTCAGATATGTTCGGCCTTGAAGCCTGTCTTGTATAGATGGCTTATAGTTTGAATAAGGAATATGAATAAGGAAATTGGTTATGTTGTATTTTAGTAGAAGTAATAAGCATTATTAATTATTAATAAATTACAATAATTGAGCACCAAATCAGAAGGACTGTGACTAAAGTTATGGGCAGGAATAGATTATATTTTATATTTATAGCTTTTTTAAACTATAACAACACAGCAGTTTAGTGCAAAAGAGGTGCACCAATATTTTATGCTTTTTCACTTTAAAATACCAGTTTTGTTTCTTAAAAAACATTGACACACAAATACACTTTTCAAGGAGTCATCATTCTCTACATTGCTTGAACAGACTGTCCAGTCATTGATGCTAATAAGGCATAGATATCTGGTGATGTGCCAGAGGTCTACCACAGTTATACGATTATAGGGTTTAAGTTTCTATATTTAAGCCTGCTTGGGCTACCTTAAGTCCACTTAATTCAGTAGGCCAACCTGCGGAAGACCCCAAATTTGGTCATCCCTTCGCTTACAGGATCCTAGAGAGCAAGGGAAAAAAACTGAATTTAAACTGTGATTAAAGAAATGCAACTATATCTTGTATAGGATAGCAAAATAAAATAACATATCCAGTTATAGAGAAAACACTTCACATACCTTTTGTTGTTGATGTCAAAGGTTGTGCATTCAATAAAACCAACCAATTTAGGGAAATGACAGCTTGGTCAGGTTGCATAACATGATCTCATCTTTAAAAAAGCAATGAACAAAACTAGACAAAAGGTAAAAAAAACCCACATTATGTTTCAGCTAGGATAAAATGCTATGTACAAACTGCGTGGTTTGTGTATTGCGCTTTGTGCAATGAAATACTGGACGCAGAAAGAAAGTAACCATTAATCTTTGAGACATTTAAAAAAACAAAAACACGCCTGCTGGAACTGGATCTGAACACATCAGATCAAAATAACAAAGGAAGTACATACAATGTGCGTATTCTCCTAAGCATTTAAGATAAGCATTTCATGTAAATAATATTATAAATACTAAAAGTTTAAGTGCATTTTATTTGCAGTGAAGCACAACAATACGTGCTTTCAAAGATCGTTTGAACTAAAGAGCCTTAATATAAGATAACACATTTCATGCACATATACTTTAGGCTACGGACAGCTTGGCCTGAGATTTCCTGCATTCTCAGCTGCATGATAACATAGGGGAAGTTCTTCAGCCACATTACCATGTGAAGTGTCAACAAACCGAAACATGGTTGATATACAAATTTTTTATTCAGACAGTTGATCATAAAGTATATATGATACACCAATTAACTTGCGGTTCTTTGAGTAAATGTGAACCAGAGTCAGATTTTTTAAATCAGAATCAACACTGTTCTTTAGCAATTCATTAGAGGCTTGAAGAGTCTAAGTATAATAACAACCTGTATGTGTTGCTTCAAGACAGTGGCCAGCTTCTGTGTTGTTTTATTTCATTTATTTATGTCAGAAAAATTGTATTCTAGTTGTGCTGCTTCATTTGCTATCCACAAATTCAACTGTGAATCAAATGTTTGTACATACACTAAACTGTGGAGCCTGTTTAATTTCACCTACAGTGTTAAAATTTGCATGAACCGGAGGTTTGCGACCAATTTTACTCCCGTATTGTGACATACTTCCAAGCGGAATATTAAAAAGAGTAAAACAGAGGGCATTGCTTGTGACGTAGTAAAGTAGGTGTTTCATTCAGAAATGAACCGATGAGGTAAGCCAACAAAGTAAGTTTTTTGGTGAAAGCCAACAAAGTAGGTTACCTGGTTTTTGAAACCAGATGCAGGAAAACTAAAGCTGATGTTTGCCTTTTGGATATGTTAGATATGTTAGGTAGCCTCCTTTGGTAGCCTCTCTGAACATTGCTTGATCCTTAACCTACAATAACATACAAGCAATCTCAGATTTCTCTAGAAAATGTATAAATTGTGCAAGAGCCATTTGTCTGTTTGCATCAATTTGTAGTTCAGGGTAAGATTTGCCCCTGAGGCAATGACAGCTGTTGTGTTTCTGGTAATACAGGTGCTCAACGAATTTAACAACAGATATTTCACTCCTTTCCTTCGTGGGGATATAAAATATTTCTGTATTTTTGGAAGACCATATACCAAATTAATTTAATTTGACATTGCTATTGTGCCACCGTGTTCTAAACACAAAAATGACGAAGATATAAACAAGTAAGCAGTCCTTAATAAATCCACAGATAGATAAATAGAAGGTTGTAACAAATAGAACACATGTAACATGGATGTTGAACACCCAAAAAAGAACAGGCAGGAACTTAATAAATGAGACATAGCCACTCTATAGTAGAAAACTATATATATATATATATATATATATATATATATATATATATATATATATATATATATATATATATATATATAGCCTAAAAGCTCTGAAAAGCTTGCACTGGCGAGCTTACTTTTTTTTTTCCGAAGCGGACAAAGCCTCTCACTCTCCTGCTTGGACGACATGATTCTTGCATGCGCGCTGCATCTTCTTGTTGTTTGACAGTAGGTGTCAGCATTAAAGTGCAAAACTGCTACCTGGGAGATAAACCCGGCACTAGCGCTGGATAATTTATGTGTCATGTTATCATAAGAGTCCTGTTAATTTTAAATATCATGGTTGTCATCAAAACCGGTATATCGTCACACCCTAAATTAACACGATGTCGATATTTCATGATTTGAATATCACAGTTATCGTGAATACCTGTATATTGCGACACCCCTATTATATATAAAATTATTATTTTATATAGATCAGTGAACACCTGAGCACAATGATGGTATTAAATCAGAAGCCATGACAACAACAAAAAATATACAAATTCAGTTCAAACTAAGCAAAACCATTACATATTGTAAGTAATGCGTATGTGGTGATATCAGAATCCTTTCCTTTACAGAATTTGACAAATGGTCACAAGAGACTTTAATACAAGGTATAAATGGCCATCTATCACAGCTGACCACTGGATCACACAGATATTTGGTGTACGCAGGGCCTTTCTTAAGTGAATTATTTAGTAGACTTTTAGAGCTGAGATGCTTATTGAGTGTTATTGGCTTTATTTAGAGCTATTTGTCATCCCAAGAATCCCTGATGCAGTTTTGCAGTTTTATTAGATTTCATGTGGTGAGGGGGTGTTAGTTAATTACATCTTTAGAGTGCATGCCAATGTTTTCTGCTTTTCAGCATCTCTTTGTTGCATTGTCCTCACTTCAGGCAACACTGAACACAGAGCAACCCGTTATGACGCATGAACAAATTACTCTTTATGAGTTAATCTAAACAAATTTTCATTAGACTTACGAGTTACTGTTTTGAAGTGATATATACTGGATTTCTTCGATTGTTTAATCTGCGTTTAAACACAGCTTCTTTTACAATTGGCTGCAAGTTCGCATTTACATCTCCATCCATTGAATCAACAAACCTGCATTTTTTTAAAAAAATTAATTTCAGTAATCTGTTTCACTCAGTTTCACTTCCATTACATTGTGGTTTTAAAATGAACTGACATTAAAACAGAAACAAAATTACATATATATCAATCAAAAACACAAAAGAAAATATTTAGGTGTTTCGAATAAGACTACATAGTAATACAGAAACATTACACAGGCCTTTAATCAGGGGATAATTTTGGATTTGTTGTATGTGGTTTTAGGCTTTTGAGGGATGCACATGTGTATGCAAAGCCTACAAAATCTTGTATCAGTTGGCATGCTATAAAATATAACTAGTTGAGAGAGTCCTCTGCTATGAAGAAATGCTGATCAGAATCTTAGATGCTGGCAGTGTGCAAAGCTACATCTGTGCAGGATTGAAAAATCAAATCTAAATCCTTTTAATACCTGAAAAAAAATGGAGCCTGGTAACCTACCATATGAGCAGGGTAGGGCAAAGTTGATGGTAACAGATCAAACCGTAATAATAAAAAAACTGTAAAAAGTGATCCAGAGATGAGTCAGATGTATAAACTATTGTATTACTTTAAATTTGGGGTTATATGGGTGAACAAATACTGCAGAGGGGTTTACTGAAAATGCTAATAATTGATTCTCTATATTTTCAGTGTCTGAAAGGCTTAAGTAAAAATGCATTTGTGATATGTCTGAGCCTTTTAAAAACTGTACTTGAGACCGGACTCGAGTCCAAGTACCCCAACTTTAATATTTAGTATGGAATGGTTTCAGTTATATGGGCTTTATATATACTGAAATAATTTGACTGACCTAGCAATAGTTTACATGCCAAGTCAATTATATCCCTGCTGAAAGAAACAATACAACCAAAAATTATAATGGTTTCCACTACAAATACCGTTACAAATAAACAACTTTTAAGCACTAAAACTATTAGAAATGGTTTTGTGCAGTGTTTTGGGATATATTCCATTAGAAATGATTGGTTTTAACAAGCCACCAATAGGTCCATTACAGTTTCCATTAAAACCAATACAAGTCCCATTATAACCAGTAAAACCATACAAAATCTGTGATGTCGTGTATTGTTTTGTGTTAAACAGGGGTGTATTTAACATGGCTTTTTTTTTTTTTTACAAACAAACATTGCACGTCTACTTCTGATGTTATATAAAAAAGGAAACAGGACGTCGTTGAGTAACTGTGCAAATCTCACGGCTAAATTGATGGATGTGCTGTTTACTTTTATGCTTCGCTTTCAATCACGTCCGCGCGTATCGTTTCTGAGAATCTGTATTTAGTGCTTGTAAGCGAAGAGCCGATGTGACGTCAGGCTTCGACTCGCATAGCAGCAGACTGGTCCCTAAACACCCGCCCACATTCATCCAAAACACAAAGCAGTCCCTTTTCTCCGTCTAAAGCGACCGGTCTTCGAGTCTTCGACGAGCTGGAGCGAAGCACATGCACCTCAAGCAAACTGGAAATCTATCGCGGTTGACTGCGGTCGAGCAGGCGCTCAGCTGTCGGACCACGGACGCGCGGATGGAGCACTTCCATTACACAGACGTCGTCGGGCAGATTTGAAAGGCATCGGCCGAGATGCTCCGTGGCTGCTGTTACCAAGCGCCGATCTATAGTGATACCGGCCGGGTTTTATCATGGTTTTCAGACGGTCAGCTCGGTAAGTGTGTCAGGCTCAGCGCGGCGTCTGGCAGCAACCGCTGTGATTTAAGACAGCGGCTTTCTGTCTTTGTCTGAGCGAATTCTGCAACACCCTTTTTAGCAAAACAAGCGTATTAAAACAGGCCTTACTTAAACATGTCTTCTGCGTGTTTAAATTTCCTCCGTTGCCGTTATTTTATGCAAAGGTAGTTTGCAAAAAGCATAGGACAGAAGTCTGTTCGCTTTGATCAAAGCCTGTGTGGTTGCTGATGTAGAATAAAGGCATCAAGCATGGACAAGAGTTTCTGATAACAGCCATTCAGCTGTTTGTGCGTGGTTATGCGTATATATATATATATATATATATATATATATATATATATATATATATATATATATATATATATATATATATGTGTGTGTGTGTGTGTCTAGATTTGATCTGACAACCTGCCTGATTATCTCTTCTGTTTTCTTGTCATATCGCATATCTTCCATTTTCTCACACTACTCTCTAACTTTTGTGTATCCGATATATACGGCTTCTGCTTTCTTGCACACTTCACACTTCACATGCTCACATGCTTTTCCCTTTAACTTGCTTGTTTTCTTTTATGATTTCATGCTTTATTAATGAACATCTCACTCGCTTTCTCTGCTGCACAATTTCATATACCGAGGCTAACCCTCCTTCTCTTGGTCATAGGAGAATGCGGTGGCTTGGGTGTTATCGGTTGGGGCCCGTATGGAAAGCTCTCTTGGTATTTGTTGTCATCGCCTTCGCGGGACAGCTTCTGGGAGTTATCTTTAACAAGAGGTAAGAAAATGCTTTCTTTGTTCCTTCTCAAACCCGGCCTTTATCTTGTCATTTTTATTGCATTTTTTTGCAAGCAACACATTGCTTGCTTACATATTTTTGTAATTTAGCACCCGTTAAGAAATTATGTTGCTCAAAATGTTTAATACTTTAGTAACGTATAATGCTTTAGTAACTGTAAAAACATTTGTGGCTGTTTTTTTTCTGAGAAAGAAATCCAGTTCTAAATAATTTACCACTCCTACAGCCTTCTGTAAAACCTTAATTATTGTTTACTCATTTTAATGCTGCTCCAAACCTTTAAGACTTAATTCGTCCTGTAGAGCACAAATGAAGATAGTTTGAACAGCGAGTCATACAGGTTCGAACATATATATACAAACATATATCAAATATATCTATTCATATCTTTAAGTAATAGGATTGAACTACTCGAGTAGGATTTGTTATGGTTTTATCTTGTTATCTTGTTTTATTTATTCTAGTAATTTATAATGTGCCTTTCAGCAATTATAAGTAATGGTATGCATACCACATTCTCAGAATATCACTGAATTCATTATTCGAGGCTAATATATGCTCAGCCATTCTTTTTGAAGTTGTGTGTTCTCTACTTCCTTAATCACTTTATCCCGCTCATCACTCTTGTTTAATTATCTGTAACCTGGCAGGCCGTTTTGTCTTGTTTAATTTTTTTCGTTCATTTCACTCTCCATTTTGTCATTTTTCTTAGTATATCGAGTGGAACCGGATATTCAATTTTTGTTTTCGTTACCATTTTACATGACAATTTGTTCTTTCTCCTCATTAGCTGGATGCAGCCAGAGAGACCTCACTCTCTCTACGCCCTTCCCTCTGAGAATTCACAAGGGGACTCTCTGGGGTCCTGCCAGCCCCACGCCCACATCATGTTCCTGAAGACTCACAAGACGGCAAGCAGCACAGTTCTCAATTTGCTCTATCGCTTCGGAGAGGAGCGGGGCCTTAAGTTTGCTCTGCCTGTGGGGTACCAATTTGGTTACCCACTGCCCTTTATTGCCCAGAGGGTGAAAGGATACAGAGGACCTCATGTGGCAGAATTTGACATTATGGGAAATCATATGCGGTTCAACAAACCAGAGGTACATCACATGATAGCTGGCATTTTCTCAAAAAGATTTGTTGAAAATCAATCTCTGATTATAGAGATTTGATAAAATATAAGGGTCCAAGCAATAAAATCGTTTTACTTCTTTAGTATTAATATTGTTTTTCTGGTGTAAATCAGTTAGAGCATCAAAAAGTGTAAATTGTAAAAATAATTCGACCAAGTATAATAAAGTTTTTATTCATTATAAATACCAAATAATCATGCAATTTATTTTATAATCAGATTCTTTAGTTTGATGCATCTTTATTTTCTTCAAACATAAACCTAAGTAGAAAAACATTAGAAATCTCATTTACATTCAATATTTGGTTTCAGTTACATGACTAAAGATGTTTCTTTTTGTATTGTGATTCTCTTTTTTTACTTCTGTTGCAGGTTGAGAAGGTCATGCCAGCTGACACCTTTTTTTCTCCATCCTTCGAGACCCAGTGGCACTAGCTGAATCCTCTTATGCCTACTATAAAAATGTCGCCCCTGCCTTCAGGCGTGCCAAAGGACTGGGTGATTTCGCTGACAACCCCTATAAGTACTACGACCCTAGACTCCGAAACAACCATTATGCCCGCAACCTGATGTGGTTTGATTTTGGTTTGGATCATGCCTCCAACTTCAGCCTTGCGCAGGTCAAGCGCGGTGTGGCAGCAGTTCGTCGGAATTTCAAGCTCATACTTATCTCAGAGTACTTCGACCAATCTATGGTGCTGCTCCGTCACACTCTTTGCTGGCCGCTAGATGCTGTGGTTTCTTTTAGCCTGAATGCCAGACAGCAAATGCCCAGTGGAAGATCAGGATGGGTGGGCAAGGCCGCAGCTCCAGCTCCTTTGGCATTAACAGATAAGCAAAGATCAAAATTACGAGAATGGAATGCACTAGACTGGCACCTTTACCAAGCTTTTAATCTCACTTTCTGGCAGGACGTAGAACGCTTTGGACGTAATCGGATGGAATCCGAGGTGGCCCTGCTTAGGACCAAACGGGAGGTACTCACTCGCATCTGCTTGCGTGATGGTGGTCGGCCCATAGAGGCCAGTCGCATCCGGGACAAGACCATCCGGCCTTTCCAGAGTGGATTAGTGAAGATCTTGGGTTATGAGTTGCAGTCAGGACTAGACAACGCCACGTGGGAAGCTTGCCTACGCATGATCAGGCCTGAGATCCAATACAAAGACTTGCTGGATCTTCGGCAGTTCCCTCGAGCCCAGCAACCTCCAGCTGCTGGAGGGCTTCCAGTAAAGAGGGAGCCCGCAATACTCAGGACTGAAGACCGTGGGGGAAAGAGGTTGGTGGAGAAGGACTGGGATGGGACCATTCTGTTTCGGAATCAATCTTTAGAGCAGGTTGATTTAAAAGTAAGACTTAGATAGTGAGCTAGTTGCACCTTTTTGCCTCAAGGTCGGTAGTTCTGACCCATTTTGGCTCCATGGACCTCTGTGCTGCACTACTAGAGGAGAAGGGATATCCAAGACATACAACACACTACTTTGTCATCGACTCTTCCTTCTTCCATTTTGCCCTTCTACGCTCTTATTTTACACAACATAGAGTTTCTGAATGAAGAAGAGGTCTGTGGGTACATTACGTTGGTTGGAGTGAAATAATGGTAAAAGCATGCCATATGCAGGCTAAATGCCCAAACTCACTGTCGTGAGTTTTGTGTTGGGGAGAAGTAAGAAAAAGCTGCGGTACGTTACAAAAAAACCTTAGCAGTGAGTGCACGTTATGTAAGAGGTTGCAGTGTCTCAAACATACTGCTAAAAGCCCACTTTTAGATAGATAAAGTATCCTTGGTATGTCAGTGTTCAAAAGTTTGGGGTCAGTAAGTTTCTTTTTGAAAGAGCTTAACAATTTCATTCAGCAGGGATGCATTAAATTAATAAGAAGTAACAATAAAGATACATTGTGATAAAAAATATTTCTATATTAAATAAATTATGTTCTTTTGAACTCAAAGAATCTACCAAAAAAATGTATATGAAATTGGAAACTGGAGAAATGACTACTGAAAGTTCAGCTTTCAGTATAATAGAAAACAGTTATATCACATTGTAATAATATTTCACATAAGTCTTTTTACTGTATTTTCGATGAAATAAATGCATCCTTTGTGAAAACAGGTCATTGAAAATGTATTGCCAATCCCAAACTTCTAAATGGTATAATGCTGGCGTACCTCCATCACGCTACCAAAAAGGTAGGCTTGTGCATCCAATGAAATAACAGTTTGATATTGGAAATGCATTTGAATTTGATTATAGTACTAAGACACAATGGATATCCATTCGCTGCATGATGAAATTCCTCAAAAATGCAATCACAGACTCTTCATTGTCTGGCACACGAGATTCAAACAGTGGTACTGTTCAGAGTTGCTGGAATTTATTTTTATATCCATTTATATGGGTAGTTGTTAAACAGGAATCTTGACAGAAAAGAGGAATTCATTGCAAACTTTTGATTTCTATGCCACACACATTTTTAGTCACACATTATAAGCTAGTACGACTCCCATGGTTCTGTGAGAACAGCATCTCCAGTTTTTAACACTGTGAAATAAAATGACCATTCATAAAGGGCAAAATGGGCTGTAGATTTGTACTTACCAACCTCAAGTGATAGACCATTGCACTTCCTATAACAGTCTGTTTACTTATTGATGTTTGCTAGAGGTTGATATTTTAGCTTTTTGCTTTGATGTTTCAAACATCAAATCTAAAAAAAAAAAATAGATGGTGAATGTTCATTGGCATGGTAAATGCTGTAATTTCTGAGGCCTGTCATAGACGTTTTAATGATCAGAACTCCACTTGAAATTCCAAAACTCAATGGTTATTTTGCCTTACAGTTAGTACCTTTGTGAAGCAGTGCTTTACTATCAAAGCTTGCTGTATTTATTATGCTTTTGTATAAATTTCTCTGTGTATCTATTGCATTTATACTCTCAGTCTAAAATGTTTTTTCCTCTTATTGTGAGTGCTGAGAAAACGTAGTGTAGAAATTTGACTGGAATGCACTGTGCAAATTGCCCCATGTATGAACAGCCAGCTTTTTGTATGCAGATTTCAATGCACAGAGCAAGATGACATCTAACATTACCAATGAATTTATTTTCTCTGTTCTAAGGCAGATGGTATTGCAATGAAAAAAAAAAACACTAGTATGGTCACTGTTGCGTGCCTATTCATGTGCATTGTTTATTGTATAGTTACGATTTATATGCATGGCTATAGTTAGCAATTATTTCCTTGTGTAATTGATAAACAATGCATAATTTGACTTGCATTTTACTACCCCATTTTAGTTTGGATTGTACTACTGCCAGTTAATTAACAGTTATCTTTCACTTTTTCTATTCACAGTAGTTCTGTGTTTGCCACTCATGTGAATTAGTTATTGATATAGCTAAAATAATAATAATCATAAAAATTTTAATTCAAATTTTAAACAACAACTATAAAATTTTGCTTTCGCTGAAAATTAAGTAAAGGAGCATGTCAAAAAGACAATTTAAAAGTCAATGATCTAAGACAAGGATCTATTTTAATCATACCCTTTCTCATAAACTGTATTCTTGGCAGATTTAATGTTTTCTTCCATTAAAAAGAATGCTATTACCGTGAATCGTGTTGGAAGGAATTGACGCTAAATTTAATTCAAGCATTGATTTCCTTTTAGCTAGGGATGTATAGCTTTTTCATTTGTTCATCTAATTTTAGAGAAAGCTCTAATGAGTCTGGCAATATTGTGCTGTAATAGCTGCATGTCATACAAATCAGTTGGTTCAGCGTCTTCATGAGTCCTTAGGTAGATTAACTGTGGTACTGCAATTCAAAAATAAACCAAAGAGGTACTGATGTTTCTGTGCTTGGAATCTTGATATATCAAAAATTGGCACAGTTTTTCATGACATTTGTTGACCAGAAAATTCAGCAGGAGTGTAAAGGTGCAAATGCAGCTTAGGGTCTTGCATCTTTTAAGGGAAGTAAAAAATGGGTAGTTAATTAAAAGTCAGTATCAGTCAGTTTAATTTGAGCAGGATAATTAAAATCATTCACATTCATTCTCTTCTGCACTTTCAAGACGATACTGCAATTCACATGATGTTTCCGTTAAGTTTGTTCAAACCTGTTTACCATATTTATTATTTTTCTCTGTTACTTGAATATATGGGGAAACCTCTGTAGATATTTCCGTGTGATGAACCTAAATTTGGTTTACTTGTATGTAGTAAAATAAAAATTTTACATGTGATGCGTTTCTGATGTTTTGTAATTTTGCATTGGTGTTCTTATTAAGCGCCCTGAGATTTTTGTACTGAATGATAGATAAGGTTGTTTCTACGGGACGCATGTTGGATATACAAAGTTGGAAACAATGGAAATAGGAACTGGAACTGTAAGTTTGCATATGTCTTGGGCACATGCTGTGACCTTTATGTGCAAGCTGCAAACAGAAACAAAATAAGCATCTGTAATACTCTCAAACACAACTTTATTCAGTTTTGAGTGACTATTCAAAGTTCAATATGCAAAGTTGCAAACATTAAAATCAGGAAATTTAATATGAGTTACCTTTAATGTAATAAGCTAAAATACATTTTATTGACTTTAAAAGGAGCAAAGGAAGAGGTAAAATGCATGACAACAAAGTTTGGATTTTATGAATCTAAAGCTTAATTTTCTCAATAAGAACCCAGGTTTACCCACATTTACCATGTTACAGTAACTATTGGGTTTTTACATTTTAGAGCTGCTCCAAAACACTGGACTTGTCCTCATGCAAGGCAAAATATTATTACGTTATTTTGTTGCAAATAATAATATAATACTCAACATCAGAGAGCCCATTGTTTACCTTTATCGACAAGCGACTACTCAGGCCTAGTTATCATCCCGCTCTACTCCATCTTAACTCGACAAGCATGCCTGTCATATAGCGCACTTGAATGTATTGTATACGTCAACTGGCAGCCAACCGTAATGGGACAAAATAGGATGAATGTAATTTTTCTTAAATTTGGGGAACCGTGATATTAAGTAAGGCGAAAGGTAAAAACCGCCTCGTTTAATTTAGCGATTTTTGTTTGAATGGGAGCGTTATTTGCAGACTGCTCGGGCTAACCGGATACCTCCGCCGTATGTCTGCTTGCAGCGCACTGTGATGGTCATGGTCTTAATGATGGAATCGCAATGCGAGTACTTTATGTATTTCCCGGCAGTCCCCATTTCAGACCTGTCGGACCCGGCCAAATACCGCACGCTCCCGCGTCGCAGTCACCTTTATCTCGGGGAAACCGTGCGCTTTCTGCTGGTTTTGCGCTCTCAGAGCGTCGCGTCGGTGTCCGGGTCGAGCGGCACTGCGGCGGCTGACGGCAGCGGCTCGGAGCATCACAGCAGTCGCTCGTGGAGGGAGCTAGCCGGCTCTCTCTGCGCCGTGGCCAGCGTTAGCCCCGGCGATAGCCGCCAGCGGACGCAGCCGCTGTATCACGACTACCACAGCAGCGGGGACGAGTGTGTGGAGGACACGGACGATGATGATGCTGCGGAGGTGGGCTGCGCAGGTCGAGGGGGCCCGAGGTACCGGGGCTTCAGGGAATGCAAGCCGCTCCTCATTCACAACAACCCCGGCAATGGCGTAAGGGAATTCCGCAAGGCTCCCGTGCAGGTGCTTAAACAAACACTGTAGTCTGTTGGAAAGTTGACAGTGAAAGTTCAATGCTATGCATGCAAATACATGATGATGATGGTGATGATAACAACACGGAAGTGTTGATATTTCCTGTTTTACTGATGTGTTTATTTTTGCCATTTATTATGGCTGGCAACCATACAGAACATAGAGAACGTCTCTTTCAGTTTATAATTGAGAATAGTCACAGTACTGGAAAGGACTTCCTGTTTTAGTATTCTGTCCGGAATGCTACAAAGTGTCTTTCATGCAGTGCATTTCTATAACAGCACTGACTTTAACAATGACAGGTGCATTTAGTAATGTCCAAAAATCTTATTGAAAAAAAGCAATTTGTTTTTTACGGGAGGGGTTCACCTATGAGGTGATGTCATGTGTCGTGATGTCCTTTGTAATGGTATTTTTTAGTATGGAGAAAAACAGACGAAGGTTAACAAAATGAACAAGACAAACACAGATGTTTAGGAATGTTAAATCTCAGATGGGTAAATGTGAAGCTTTGAACTTTAAAATGAGTCATATAATTTCTATATTTAAGAAAAGTTAATCACTCTCAACACAAATGTAGGGAGGTTATTTCTTTAAACACAGTGATGATTTGGCTCACTTAAAGGCCTTCATCTGACCCTAACCCGATTTGACCAAGTTCAGCATGTCCCTGGATTAACATCTTTGTTGATCCTGGAACAACATTATGCTTACCAATCAGATTTGAGGAAACACTTTACAGTTTTAGTGGCGTTTAGGCTCACAATCAGTGTCTGGTGCTTGTACATCAGTGTCTGTCATCTATCATTTCCTCCGATTTTAGCAATTACTCATGGGTTAGGTTTAGGGGTAGAGATATGGTTAAGACTATATTTTTGGATTAAAATGTTGCTCCAGGGTCAACAAAATATGTTGACTTAGGGACACATCAAACTTTCGAACTTGGCAAAATCAGGACTTGCTTCATCTGAAATCCAATTGTTGCCCTTTTCCTCTGAAGTCTAAAATGTTAACCTTCTCTGCAGTTGGTTGAGCATCAGCGTTTTTAATTGCTGCTATTATCATTTTATAATGTATGTTGATCATGTACATTATATGTAAATGTTACATGAAAAAAATAGAACCATTTGAAGTCATTACAACATGAGGGGCATTACAGTCTTACAGCATTCTGCGTTGATTTTGATACCAAGAGAGGTTTTATCCTAAGACAATATTTTTTGGGACTCCTTTTCAGCTTTTTACTCAAGAACAGCATGCAGAAACTATTTAAGAGAATAATACTATGTTTAATTTCTAAACAACTTCTGAAGAACGCCATTGGAATCGAGTATAAATCAAGTGTTTAGGACACATTTTTCACACCCAGCAAAACTTCGACAGCCCACCAAAATGCCATTTAATGCTTCTTTGTTTTTTCCTATTGCAAAAGCAAAGCAAAGCAAGGCGATTAATTTTTCAAACAGAGGTCCATACCACTTTGTCAAATGAGGACTTAGTCTCCTGTTTGCGCTGCTCTCTTGCTAGTAACACACCCAGTAGTGCAAATCGTTTTAAATGCACCAATCCAGTTTTAGAAGTCAGGCATTACAGAGTTATGATACTCATCTGTAGGCCAAGGTTGTATGATACTGTCTTGATATTGTCTCTGAACAAGAACAGGCGTTCTTAAACTTTTGTGTCAGTTGGACTCTGTGGACAAAATATATGTGTGTAAGGTACCCCCAGAATTTTTAAGTAAATTTTTCCAATAATACAATGACACATTGTTAATGGTCATATGACATGCAGCTAAACAGATCATGTTACCCTTATTATATAGGCCTAGCACTTTGTATAAGACTGATATTTTTTAATCTGCTTTTTAAAACAGAATCAGTGAAACTGCTTCGAATATTAGACAAATTCTGCTGTAAAGTAACAGAAATATATTTTTTGGTGAGTGCTTTATTTTGTGTCACTTTTTAGTTGTGATAGTGTCTCAGTCCACATTACTTTATATTCACACTGGGGTTTTAGGAATAACAAAAACAACAATTATTATTATTATTATTATTATTATTATTATTATTATTATTATTATATTAACTCTTTTATATTAACTCTTTTATATTAACTCAAACTATAGTTGTACTGTAAAATAAAAATGAATGCCAAATAATTTTTATTTTACACTTAAATATACAAAGCTAATATTTATTTCTCAAATGCTTAAAAATCCCAAGACTTTACTTTGGTGAAATATTTTTGAAACACTGTATTCAGAAATACTTTTGCCTGCAAAATTAGGTGACTGCGTAAATCAAGCATACTTTGTGTTCCTAAATACACTTTGTTTTTTGTCTGTCGCTTTGGCTCAGACAAAAAATATTTTTTTTCCTAAAGCAATAAGTTGATGTCTGAACAGTCCCTTGTTAACATCAAATTTAAGTTTAAATTTGAATGTAAACAAATTGCATGTGTTTTGGTGCCACTGGCCGAATCCCTGACACAACAACTGTTTTGCAGCGTTTAGGTTACCTCTTCAGTTACTTCTTGTTGCAGACATGCAATAGAGTTGTGATGCTCCAGCAAACGGTTGTGACAATTGCACTTACAGTTTAGAGAGTGCAAAGACTGTTTCTAAAAATCTGCCAAAACTGCTGAGAGAAAACTGAGAGCTCTCTCAGCACATGCAGAGATGGGGTTTTATTCATTTACTGTGAAACGAAAAACTTTTAGATGCTGAATACATCATTGCAGCCTTTCTATTTGAAGCATGCTTTGAAAACGCAAGTTTCTTTCATAGACCCCCAGGGGTTTCCCTGATCTACACATAAACTAAAAACAGTGTTTCAGCTAGTTCCATGTATCACCTTGAAGTTTCACTTTATGTTTTTCCAGTCTCCTGTGGATGAGCCTGTTGTTTTAAGCGATGAGGTCATCTTCCCCCTGACAGTGTCCCTGGATAAGCTTCCTGTCAATACTCTTAAAGTGAAGGTATGACTGATGTCTTTGTGTTTTGTGTATTCAAGCATATGGTTTTATGTTTTCAGTTGATATTGGTATGGTTGCATTGGTGTAGGACCAGAAGGAACGAGTTTCTTTTCACATGATCGTATTGCTGATTGGTTTGTTCAAGGCGGTGTGAGTGTGTGCGTGCAAGAAATGTAGATAAAATCAGACACCAGTGCTCATTGTAGGTCATGTTGCATGTGTTGCTCTGATACACCTGAATGTATGTGTGCGTTCCCTCCATGCAGATAATTGTAACCGTGTGGAAGCAAGAAGAGGAGAAAGCTGAGATCCAAGAGCATGGCTACCTCAGCATTCTTCAACAAAAGAGCCCCTGCCAAACATTTCGCCAGGATCTGAACACGTTCAAAGCGCAGGGTGAGCTCTTGCTTCCTTCATCACAATACTGCATGTTGTCATTACTGAGTTTTGTCACTTACATTCTTGAAATCCCGCGTACTTTGAAAAGCCTTTGAACTGTTACATTTTTTAGAAGCATGCTGGTTAGGAGATTGTCTAAACTGGTGTTGTTTTCACTTGTTTTCTAACAGTCAGCACCACGCTCAATGTCCTGCCCCCTCCGACTGTAAAGTGTCAGCAAATGACAGTCTCAGGGAGACACTTAACTGTCCTCAAAGGTAATCTCAGTCCTATTTCTAGCTCTTTGTGACCATGGACCACAAAATCAGTCGTAAGGGTCAATTTCTATTAAAGCATACTTTCTTAGGACAGGACAATACTGGGTCAAGATACAACTATTTAAATATTTAAGGGTGCAAAAATTTAAATATTGAGTAAACTGGCTTTTGAATTTGTCTAAATTAAGTCCTTAGCAAAACATATTACTAATCAAATTACTATTACAAATAACATATTACTAATCAAAAATTAAGATTTGGCATATTTATGGTGGAAAATTACAAAATATCATCATGAAACTTAATGTCTTAATAATTTTTGGCATAAAAGAAAAACGTGTAATTTTGACCCTTATATTGTTGGCTGTTGCTACATATATTTGTGCAACTTGAGACTGGTTTTGTGCTGCATGGTCATATTTTATAAGCACAAATGATGATTGGCACACAATATTTTGGTTAAAGAAATATACAGATATCTGAATGATTTCTGAGAGATTGAGTAACACTGAAGAATGGAGTAATGGCTGCTAAAAAAAAATAATCTTTGCCATTACAAGAATAAATGAAATTTTAAAATATATGAAAATAGAGGATGTTTGGATATGTTTATATGGCTTTATTAGGCTGCCTTTTCTTTACATTTCTCAACCATGTTCAAAAATATTTATAATGCACTTATAGGAAAAACATAGGACTTGTACATGATTAAGTTTAATTCCGCTGCTTCATGGCTGGAAAGATGAACGTAGATTTAGTTTCCACTGGTGTAGTGTAAGCACAAACATCATTTGTGCACAAGTAGGCGATAGTTCTGTAGTGTGTAGTGCATGCACCTCTCTTATTTTTGCGGTTTCCTGCATCTTTATGTGATAGACTTCCTGTTTAAGTGTGTTCGAAAATATGACTGTTTCAGTGTTAAATGGAAGTTCTCAAGAAGAGGTGTGCGTGCGTGACGTCAAAATACTTCCCAACTTCAATGCTTCATACTTACCAATGATGCCAGATGGCTCAGTGCTGCTGGTGGACAATGTTTGGTAAGAGAAAACATTATGTGTGACCTCTCACACCTGTGAGTGTGATTGCAATATATCCTCAAACATTCTGATTATGGTTTGTAAAGGATTCTGTTGCTAATAAAACGTCTGCTGTGTGTTCAGCTTGATACGCTTCCAGTTCCAACCTTGTTTTGTAGATAACACAAGATAAATTGGTTTACTCAATGCCTGTATATTAACTTCTAAACATCATAATTGTTTAAAGAAATGTAACACTAAACTTTTAGAAGTGTTCAACATTGTAAAAGTGACAGTATTTTGATGCATACCCAATTTTGGGGCACCTTGTTCTCTTGCAGTATTTTAAACATTTATTCACACTACTTTTTAAAGATAGAATACGGAACCAAAGCCCAAACATTTACTTGTTGAAATAGTATCGCTATTTTTAGTTTAGTTTAATTTTGGATTTCACACATTTAAATTTTACCCTTACCCTTATTTATTGGCTTCAGTCATCAGTCAGGAGAAGTTGCCATGGCGTCATTTTACAGAATGGACAGTGAGTCGAGTCACCTTCCCAGCATGCTCAGTGCTCTAGAGGAGCAGAACTTTCTCTTCCAGCTGCAGCTCAATAACCAGCTACAAGATGATTCAAATGAGGTGGGCTGTCATAATATTCTGTGTGATAACATGCTCCAAATATGTATTTATCTTCTTTGAAATCATTTAAAACGTAATGTAAATGTATTTAAATATGTAATAGTATTAATTATATTTTATGTTTTTTTTTTTTACAGGGACTAGAGGTACCATTAGTTGCAGTCTTACAGTGGTCCACTTCTAAATTGCCCTTCACCAACTCTATCTACACTCACTATAGTCTCCCTAGTGTGAGACTGGACCGTCCGCGCTTCATTATGACCGCCAGCTGCCCCAGTGCGGTCAAGGCTCGCGAGCATTTCCGGGTGCGATATACCCTTCTCAATAACTTGCAGGACTTCTTGGCGGTCCGACTAGTTTGGACTCCAGAAGGTGAGGATGACTAAAACAATAAAAAAAATGCCATTTGTTTAAGAACCAATGGGTGTGGATGGAGCTGCACGGTGATTGAATTGATTAGTATGACTGCTTTAACAAGAATCATTTTCTCTGATAATATTTCAGAAATCATGTTGAGTTATCTCTGTCAGCTGGTTTTGCATTAGAATTGGTGATGCCAGAGCTTGAATGAGTTACTTGATCTTATCGGTCAGACAGGTTTGCTAACCGGTCTCAAAATAAGTTGGATTCATATGGACAGCTTCATCAAGCACTGACTCATTTGCAATGGTTTATTACAGTGGTGTAATAGGATATCTTTTAAGCCTGAAAACAAAAAGGAGACAGTGGAGGAGGTGATTTTTTTTTACCTACAATATATTGCAGTTTACCCTGCAAACAAGCTTGCACTGGCCCTTTATAGGCCCACTTAGGGCTAGCCTAAAGTGCCCTCAGGGCACCTAAGCATTTGCTCTTTGGAAAAACACTTGGCCCCAGAAAGCCCTCACTAGTCCCACACTATTAATCTCCAACAGTACTTCTCTTTCACTTGAAATACTTTTCAGCTACTATAACTTAAAGATTTAGTTGACCCTGAAAAATGAAAATTAGCCTGTCTAATTACCTTCGAAGTATCCTAGGTGTATGTTAATTGTTTTAAAATTAAAAATTGTCCTGGCACTTCTAAGCATGATCATTCCAGGTGGGCAGTTCCCTTTAACATGTTAAATAAAGTTCATGCAAATAGCATAAGACATCATTCTTATGGATTTTATAAGATAAATATACATAATTCAAACCTAATAAGCACTTTTCTCTCATTTCTGCTGACTGAGGTAACCGGAAGATGTTCAGGCGGATGTCGTAAGGTGTATAGGAACAAAGGAAACAACATTTTTCTACTTTAGAAACAAAAAAACACTTCTTCTCTTGGCTTACATAAATGTTATGTTTTGGTGCGCTTTATTTAACATGTTTTCGACTGTTAAAGGGAACCACTTGCCTACTGCAATGATAGAGCTTTGATGTGCCAGGACAATTTTTTAAATAACTCAGATTAAATTTGCACGAAAGAAGAAAGTCACATATACCTAGAGTGCTTCAAAGGTAAGTAAAAAACTTGATCAGGGATGGAGCTGAAATTTGCAGTAAAGTAGATCTCCAGAAACAGGGTTGGGCATCACTGATGTAAATAGATAGCAGATATTTAAACATTTACCATTTACAAAGTAAATTTTAAATAATTTAATGCTAACATTTAACCTATAAACAAACCAATTATGTTCAAATACATTCCTAGAATTATATAATGTGCAATAAATAAAAAAATCTAATTTTAGTGAAAAGAAAAGCATGAAAGCTCACCAGCACCTCGTTATAGTTAGGGTGAACATGCGTGTCATTTTTCCCAGACATATCCTGGCCAGGATTTCTATATTGCAATTGGTCTGCATGCAAACAAAGCCAAAACCTAGAAAGGCGATATAGAAATCTTTGCCAGGACACATCGGGAAAAAGTTAATGTATGGTCACCCTATTATAGTGGGCTCAATTCTGCACAAAAGAGTTTGCTTCAGTCCAAGTGATGGCAAGTTTGCCACTGCTCAGTGCTGTTTTCTGCTGCTGTTCTACATTGCCTTTGCTCTGCCAGTTAGTAGATCAGCTTAAGTTAGCCATTTTTTAAGTTTTTTTTAACCTATTCAAAATAATCCACCTGCAGTTTGATAGAGATTAATTGGAATACTTAAAAAAAAAAGAAAGAAGTTATTTGTTTTATTAACTGGTGTTTTTAGTGTTGGCACTCCTTTCATCCACCAGCTCTGTCTCTTGAAAAGGTGACTGGTTTGAGGCATTCCACATTAAATGTTTTGGCTCAATGAATGTTCAATCAGTGTTGTTAGTTTTCTTTTAGTTGCTTAACAGGGCTCTCTACACAAAACCTGCATGGGCCCAGAAGGTACGTAGCTTCCATTTATTGGATTAATGTGGACATTCCCATAGTGTGGGCAGCTCACAAAAGCTGTGGGACTAGCCTGGGCATGCTGTTTAGGTTTGGTGTAGGCTGGCCCTAGCCCACTGTGCTTGCAAAAAGCCAGCATGGGGGCAGTAGCATGCTTCCAGGGTTATTGGGCAGGCAGTTTGTGAATGATTTTGTACTGCGGGTAAAGACAATTTATATGTATATATCCGTAACAGTAAAAAATAAATAAGTATTGGGACGCTTTTTTGATGAGGGATCATTACTGATGAAAGGCTAGAAATGCTTCTGCAGGTGGGTATATGGTTAAGTCTATATAATTTTAGTAGTATTTTATAATATTATAGTATCGCTTTTATTTTTTATATTTTCAGGGGGATATAGCAGTTAATGTGAGAGGGTGCGAAACAGTGAGAGATTGAATCAAGTGTTGTTTGTGAAGAATAAAAGTGTTGCCTCACTATCGGAGACAGACCAGATAAAAGCAAAGTACAGAGCAAAGGCAAATGTTGCTAAATGGTATTTGCTCATAAGGGGTGTGGTTCATTCTTGTAGATGTAGATAACACAGAGTTTGAGGCTACAGCTGTGTTTGTGAGTATTTGTAATATTATGTCAGGCTTAGCCCATCGAACACATATGAGTAAAAGAATCCAGACTGCATATTGACTGCACTGCAGATAAACAATAATACTTTCAAGCTAATTCATGTTCGATTTTTTAAAAATGACTATTAATAAAAGGTTTCATAATAATGTATTTTTTTGCTTCTTTTTTATGCTTCTTTTTTGTTTCAATTTTTATTGAATGTTTTGCTGTTGCTCATTGATAAGGAAATTGCAGAGAGAACAGGAAATGATGGTGAGGTGAAGATTAGGACATAACCAGGGTCAGATTAGAACCTGCATATCTTGCATGAGCAGCACATCGCCGTGTGTCTGTGTGTAACTACAACATTGCTTTCTATTGTATGTGCTCACGGTTTTCAATCCTCTTTTCTTGTCAGGCCGAGGACATAAAGAGGATCCTGCAGTGAATGCAGTGGTGTGTCATTCTCCTCTCAGCAACCTGGGTTATTGTCGAAAAGGAAGTACTCTTTCCGTCAGCGTGGCTTTCCAGATACTCCGAGCAGGTCTTTTTGAGGTAAACATGATTTCGTGTGTCTGTGAGACATGTGAGACAGTTCAGTATTTTATTTCACTTCCTTCATCAAAACCAGTGAGTTAAATTACTGGATGTACACACCTCAATATCCGCTATTCTGTTCTCTGTTTTTAGTTGAGTCAGCACATGAAACTGAAGCTGCAGTTCACAGCGTCCGTGTCCAACCCTCCCCCTGATGCTCGACCTTTGTCCCGCAAGAACAGTCCGTCGAGTCCAGCAGTCAGAGATATTCTGGACCGACATCAGGCCAGTCTCAGTCTGGGCCGCTCTCAGTCCTTTTCTCACCAGCAACCATCAAAGTTTCACCTCACAAGGTATATTGTTAAATATGCAAACACACGTATACACAGAAATGATCTTCATTTTTTTCGCTTGACATAACTATGGTTCAATCTTACAGTTTCTCACTCTCACATACACTACACACACTATATAAAGAAATAAATATTTAATAATTTAATATAGCCATTTAAAAACATATATACTTCTATTCTGTTTGGATTAATATTTTTTCTGTTGACTTTTTAATAGTAAGCAATTAAAATATTTCCAAATTACAATTTTTAAAGTTGTGCAAAATGTGCACTGCCGATTTAATTTTCTTTATATATACGATTCTTTCAAAGATCAGTCAAATTATCAACACTGATGATGATGATGATAATAATAATAAACATTACTTTAGCACCAAATAGAATAATTTGTAACACTGAAGACTGGAGTTGTAATCTCAAGAATAAATTACATTTTAAACATTATTTAAATAGAAAACATTAATATATAAATATATAACACTGAAAGCTAATATTTAAAACACTGATATTTGGCAGTATTACTAATCAACGAAAAGCTGCCTGGTGAACATCAAACACCCCTTTTCAAAACATTTTAAAATCTTAATGACCCCCATACCTTTGATCTTACACAGTATTAATGTGTCTTTACATGAATATATTTATAGTAGTCTCCTAACATGTTAGTGGAATTTGTGGAAAAAAAAACTACACCATTACACCATTATCTTAGTTGACTGTTGAACTGGTACATCCTCTTACAACTGCCTCAGTGTTTATTGCCTCATTTATGAAGCACAGGTCGATGTCTGTGTTTATGTTTGTATGTGTCTTGCAGGACAGGAAGTGTTATGGAGCGCAGGGCCATCACCCCCCCTGTGGGCTCTCCTGTTGGACGGCCACTGTACCTCCCTCCAGACAGGAACATTTTGTCACTTGACAAAATTGCCAAGCGTGAGTGCAAGGTGCTGGTACTGGATTCACACACCTGAACACACTCACACACAAACACACTCACACTCACATACAGGGAAAGTAAGTAGGGATATTTTTAATTTTGGCAATGTGTCATAAAGTAGTGTTAATCAAAAAAAAGTTGTTTAATGTCTGTCGGTTTTAGTTGTTTATATTTATTTTGTTTTCATTTTACCAGCATCAATTGTTTACATGCTGTACAGTACGATTATTTTAAATAATTACAATGCAATTTACATGCAGCTACTGTTTTTGACATTTTCATGACAGAAAGAATGAAAAGAAAGCATAAATACAAACAGGGTTTTTATTGTTTATCCGTAACACATTTCACTGGAGTTATGTTCTATGACTTGTGTTGCATACAAGTTAAAATATTATATTGGTGGCTGTTTAAAGGGAAAATGGATGGTTATGATTAGTCATACCCAGACCGAACCATTTGTGTTTGTTTATTTAATAGTTTGGCATATTAGTTCATGTTTTCATCTACAAATAATCTAGCTCCCTATTGAATACTCTAAATCTCTTCTGTACAATTGGCTTTTTAATCATTGCAGAAAATGAAGAATTCAGCAGATTCTATCTGGGCCTAGTCATATCCGTTGTAAAAACACGCCACATACAAATGAATGTGTTTCTTTGTTTGCTACTTACTATTGGATAGATTTTTTTTTTCTCTTTACATTTCATTTGTCAATACTGCCAACATTTCTTTTCCAATGTTGAATTCCTCTTTGCGTTCCTTTTGTAAAAGTGCTTGTTTTCCTTAATTACTTGAAAGATGGTGCCTGTGAGCAATCAGACGGTTTCTTTTATTTTCCGTCCTGTAAACTGGAATGTTTTTGGTCTGGCTTTTATTGTACTCTTCAGTTTAAGTACAGTGCTGCCCTCCTCATCGCTGATATTCCTTCCTCGGTAGCGTGTTGTCATACATAGTATTTGTTTTATTCATCAAATAATTTGTCTGCTGTAATGTTAACACTCCAGTTCATCAGGCTACAGGTTTCCTATGTAATCACACAAATCAAGTCACTTCTGGTGGAGTTGGAGCTTGTGTTATTGGCAGATGCCATTTTTATTCCTGCTCCTCCTTTCATGGCTTTAGAAATATTCTTTCACATTCCTGCAGCGTTGCGTGTTTTCAAAAACAAGGGATCATTTTTCTTTTGCTCCATTATGATCTCGCCCTTCTCCCGCTAGATGTCCGGGAACAAACTCCCAGTAAGCATCAGGGCAGATGCTGGTCATACAGTAGTATTGATTTCTATGCATTTACACCGAACACCGGACTTCAGCAGGGAGCTTGATATGGTAATCAATAATCAACTGGTGTAAAGCGTCACCCCATTGTGCCATTTAATGGGGTTACGATTGATTTCTTTTATCAATGTTTACATTTCTGTGCACATCATGTGAAGACTACTGACTAATCCTTGACTGAAAACCCTTTTCCTTTTTGTTGTGGAATGTCGCACATGGTTTTATATTGTGTCCGAATATAGGATCTTGAATGTTTAATTTTTTCAAACTGAATTGTTTAGACAGACTACATATTCTGCGCAAATGTAACAATGATCCAAAACCGTATTGTGGATGTAGGTAATACATTTTAATATAAACACTGTGATGTATTTTAATTTTCCTATTTTCAATCCATTTCACTTGCAATTTCCATATTTGCATCTTGGCCAGTTTTCTTGTTTTGGACTATGTTCTTATTTTTATTTGATTTGGATTTGGACTATTATGTTTATTGTTTTATAAGCACTTTATTTCATTTTTTGTAACTTATTTTTTTGAAAATGAAGAAATGCTCAAAGGACCGGTGGCTGGATAGGATGTTTTCCCGAACAGCATTGTTCAATAACTCTTCAAAAACATTTTGATTCTTAGTTGTTGTTGTTTTTTTGTTTTTTTTTAGCCTCTTGACAAGGCACATCACAGAAAAATTGTTGACTGACAACTCTACACACTGGATTTACTATTTATTCACAAGTCTGTATAAATAGCTTGAGGTTAGAAATCATACAAAAGGTATCAGAGCAAGTACATGTTGAGTATTGCGCTTGTATTGTTTGTTCTGACTTTTTGTTTTGGGTTTTTGAATCGCCAAGACCTGCCAAGAAGCTCTTCAGGTGGAACGCCTTTGTGGAACTCAATCATTTAGATAGCTGTTCAAACAAGACAATTTTGACTATACTCTTCTATGAACTTCTGCTTTGCACTTTTTTTTGTTTGTTTATATATGCCTTTTAATTGCTGTTTGAAGTGTTAACAAAAGTGTTCAGAGGAAATGTTGTCGGTTATTGCACTTGAACAAGTTAAATAAAAGCAGCTAAGGCATAAATTGTCTTGAACACTCATTTAAAATATTGAACATTTATATTTTTCAGAAGAAAAAATAATTTATTTTACATCAGATGTTCATAGACATTTGATAAATGCACTCATTCCCCAAATCAAAATACAGCTTACACCAAAAATTACAATGAAGTTTACAAATAAGTTACTGAAAAATTGTAAAATGTAAAATATTAACATATTTGCCAGTTAGTTCACATATTCCACAAAGACATTTAAAATGAATAAATACAAACAAAATCTGGTTATCAAATCATTGTCAAAAAGGTTTTGCTTTAGAAAGTAGTAGCCTTCAGTACACTGTTGTCTGTTTCCTGCTTCTTCACCTCATCTAGAGTTTCATAAGGATGATCTGTGGACAAATTTAGAAATGCTCAAATTACAGCTCACATTGTACATTTCAGATTTTTTTTTCAGAAAGAAAAAAAGGATAATAATCAGTTACCACATACCTGTCTTTTTGCTCAGCTCAAATTTACTTGAATCATAACTCATCCTTTTGCCGCTGTGTAAAAAGAGATGAACAGTCATTATAAAACCACAATATATCAAACTATTTCAAGTGAATGCTTGGTTTGGTACTTTTATTATTTTATTAGTTTTGTTAGATTTGAATAAACCTTACCTGCACTTCTTGTAAATGCACACAATTGCTATGACTAAGAGGATGACGGCAAGCGGCACGAGGACTCCAATCAAGATAATAGTTGTTTGATCTACAACACAGCAAGCAGGAAAACCTGTTATTACGTGTGACTGACATATATGGTTTCATTTTTTTTTTAGATTAGATCAAAAATTTTACATTAGGAATAAATACAGTCTATTAACATTCACTTACCCAGGCCTCCCTCGGAGGGGTTGCAAAGATCTCACAGTTTGTGCCCGCAAAACCTTCAGCGCAAGTGCACGTATAACCAGAGCCATCTGCTTTATCTTGACAGGTACCATCATTCTGACAGGGCGAGCTCAAACATGGAGTCGCTGGGCGAGAACAAGGGCAAAAGAAGTTAAAAAATTAGTTTATTACTCATCTGAAACATCTGTAATACATGGAAGCTTGTTACATCCATGACATAGACATACAAGATACATGCATATCTCACAATACTGTCTTTTTCTTGGAAATCTAAGCAGTAAAATAGATAAAACATGGACTCAGTGAAACAAAAATCGATATGTGAGATGAGAATTCTCAAAAAAAAAAATACAATTATAGTTTATATTTCACAATTCTGATATTTCTTTCTGAGAATTGCGAGGGAATAAGTCTTATTTGTGAGATACAAGTTTTTGCCATAATTTTTTTCCCATGGCAGAAACGGGCTTCCGTGGTTTTAGTTAACTCCAATTCTGTATCATACCTAGAAAAACTAAAAGCTATCCATTATATTTTTATCAAATAGTCAGAATATATTGTATAAAATAAAGAGTGAAAATGCTCACATTTATAACAGTCACGTTTGGTGTCGAACACAGTGCAGATCTCGTTGTCTCCACAGCCCCTTGCTTGACACACCGCACCAGTGGTACTACATTCACAACTCTGTGAACAATCCTCTGTCGAGAATGTCTCCTTCAGCTGCGTGTGGAATGGGACAGAGAAACATTATTAGCATGTGCAATGCCTTTGACATCTTAACCTTTAACCTGTGTAGTATTTGACATGCATCAAAAGGCTCACCAGATAGTAGCGATCGAGAAAAGTGCATCCACAGTCGCTGTAAGGCACACAGTCTTGGTCGCTCAGGACAAAGCCGGGGGCGCACTGACATCCCTCCACACACTGTGTCTGCTCACACTCAGAGGGGGCCGCCAGGTCTGAGCAGGTCGCTGGGCATGGAGTCATACAACTGGAGTAAATGCTGTTAGGCCCACATTGTAGACCTAAATCATAAACACAAACGTTGTTTAATGTCACATGATTCTTCAGTAATCATTCTAATAGGCTGATTTTGTGCTCAGAAAACATTTCTTATTGGATCAGCGTTGTGCGCTTTATATGTTAGCTGAAACTATGATTTTAAACAAGGTTTTTATTGTATTTTTTATTTCTTAATGAAAAAATGCGTGTTTAAATTGCAGCAGAAAGGATAAAGTCTACAATCCATTAATGAACTGTTTAGTTTTTCATACCGCAATTCAGTTCTTGTCTCCACAGCCCTAGTACGACACCCTGATCTTGGCAGGCCCGAGCGTAGACGGCGTAATTTTCACAGCGCAGCTCTTCACTGCCCTGCTCGGCGCATAGGTCAAACACACAATCCCTGCAATGCAAACACACACGGTTGTGAATGACTGCATATCACAAGTTCATCTCAAACACACACATGCTACACCCGCTATGCATTACGTTTTCCTCTGAGCTCAGAAAGTGAACTCATACTCACACCCTCACAAATACATGCATGCATTACTCACTCCTGGAAGACATCTGGAGCGATCACATCATGACAGGCAGAGAAAAAACCAGCAGGGTCACTGAGAGCCCCACACTTTTTGTTCCCGTTCAGCTCTTCCAGCAGAGCGTTTGTGCAGCCCGTTGTATCAAACCCTGAATCTGGATCGGCCTCCACTTCACGCCTAATTTTAAAGACAGGACTATGACTGACTATTTCTGATGATTTATTTCATTTATAATGCACAGCACAACAGATACTCTGACTCTTCCATACTTGTGTAGGTGCACCATGTTTGGCAGAGATGTGGTACGAAGACCCGCCTGTCTGTCGGTCACTCTCCAGCTGTCTCCAAACTCATTGAGGTTGCGAGTGACTGTGCCGTCTGGTTTTGTGTACTCGTTACGGTTGTTTCCATCGTAATTACCGCACAGCCCGAGAACACGAGATCTGTATACACTTGGCAGAGTCACCACTATAGGGGGAAGAAAAGAGCAAGAGATTTTGTTATTACATACTTTACATACAAATTATGCAAAACTGTGCATAAAAATAATTGTGTGGATGTGAGTTTTGAGCTACCTGCTTGAGCATTGCCATCGAAGCGCACCGACAGGCCAAAGTCAGTTGTGAGCATCACATATCGGGACTTTGTCTTTATGTTAACTCCGCGCACAGGACTGTATGGTAGACCAACTTTCTCTTCATTGACCTGATCGACAAAAAACATGATATTGTCATTCTACTGTATTGAGAGGTCCATATATGAAGTAGACATAGCTATTATAGGATTTACTACATGTCCCATGATTCCTCACCAGCACTTTCTTCTTCTGCTGCATGCGAACAGTAATGCCGTACACGTCCACATAGACCTCGCGCAGGAGCGATACCCGGCTGATGCCTCCCTGACGCTGGTTTTTGCCACGGACAGAAAAAGGGGTGAGATAGCTGGGCAGAGCGGTGGTCTGAGTTATTACATAGGTATAAGCTCCCTGGTAGTGGTGATTGTATCTGTCAAAGGTACGATAGTGAGGGTCCCCAGCAATATTGCAGTCATCGAACTCTATAAGAAGTAAAAAGGGTTTGAGTTAGTCAATGTATGAGGTGGTATTTCTTTAGATGTCAACAAGTTGTAGTCATTCACCCCAAAAAACAGGGAAATACATGAAAAAATTAATTAGTCCTTATAAGCGAAAAACAACCAATTGTCTTTCATATAGTAAAGATGATCTTTTGATCTGAATTAAGTGGATTGCACTTAAGAAATGCAGCAGTCCTGAACTCACTCTCAGGTTTGCAGTAACGGTCTCCATTGCTGTCAAGATCACAGATTGAGTTGTCATTGCATTCAAAAGACGTGCAGGACAGCACTCCTCCATGGCTGCAGCTGCATCTCTGTTCACAGTGGTCAGTTATCCACGAATCTCCCACCTGAAATATACCAGGCAGTACTGTAACATTTGGTAACAAATAATGAAAGCAATAATATCTTTAGAGCAGTTTTTATAACGCATTCTTTATGGATCATAATGGATTATAATTTTTCAAGAATCAAGTTTTTGCTCTTTGGTGGACTGTATCATATCGTTGCCATTATTCTTTCATATAGAAAATTATTTAAATAATGAGCTGTTTAAAAGTTTGGAGTCTGTACGATTCTTAAACATATTGAGGTAAAGAAACTATGAAAGAAGTCTCTTATGTTCAACAAAGCTGCAGTTATTTAATAATAATCTTTTCTGAAATATTATTACAGTTACTACTGTACAGTACTAAAATCAGTAGGCAATTCTAGCAACTATACTCACGTCATGATACTCTCCATCGCTGTCAACACATCCACAGCTTGAGAGGGGAACACACTTGCCATCACTTAGCACAAAACCTCCATTGCACTGGCAGCCTTCGACACAACTATTAGGTGGTAATGGGCAGAATATGGGGAAGAGATCGGCACAAGTAGGAGGACATGGTGGTGTGCACTCAGAATAATGACTGTTTGGTGGGCACGGGAGAGCTAGAAATAAAAATACACAAAAGAAAGAAGTTTGACGCATTGGATTTGAATGACAATGATTCTCTGACATATTCAGAAGCCATTACTTCCTTCAAAATATGCATAGATATTCATTAATATTCATGCATAGCCTAGAGGTTATCAATGAAGAATCTCATAAATGCTTCATTTTTTCAGCATCACAGTTCTGCTCTTTTGATCTTTGCAATTCTAGCCAAATTATTCTTCCTCCTGTCATCCAGCTCAGCATCACATTCTCAGCACATCTTCTAGTCTTTTTTTCCCTCTTTCTCTTTCACTTACGACAGAAGGTGCTGTTTCTCCAGCTGATCATGACTCCAGCGCTATGACAGGCCTGGGCGTAAGCTTCAATGTTATCGCACAGAGTCGACTGCATGCCATCGTACTCGCACATGTCATAGATGCAGTTCCCCAGAAAAGCTTCTGGAGGAATAAGAGAGTGACAGGGCTTGAAGAGATCGGACAAGATAGATGCCGCACACTGTGCCTTGTACATTTCTTCCTCATTCTCGTTGCAGTTGGGTTTGTCATCAGGCCGTTCATCAGGTTTGCACCTGCAGATGAAGAAACGAGGCATGGGTGAACACCAATGAAGAATGAAGAAGTGAATCTTGAAACTTGAAACAGATTTTTCACTTCAATCATAAATGCAACTGTAATGCTTCCATCTATTGACGTTTGTGTTTATTTCGGAATTATAGAAAGGGACTATGAGGTAACAAACAATGTAACACTCACCCAGGATCACTATCTCCTTCTGCCTTCCAGCTGTTACCAAGCTCTGTGACATTACTGGCTGGTTTGCCATTAGGCATTAGGTTGTCATCAGAAGAATCTCCATTATAGTTACCACACATTCCACATACCTGTAAGATGAGAATTACGGTGATATGTGTCATGAAGATCTGATCAAAATCTGCTTGTGGAAATTGTTTCAGTTTTCTTAAAGCAATTCAAAACATCTGGACCAACAATGAAACTGTCTGGTTTAATAATCAAACATTTGTATCTGAAGACTTTATTTATAACTAATATTAGGGAGTAGAGGTGGGCATTTTGACACATAAAAGTGGACAAAAATAGGTTTGCTCAGTATGTGCTATGAACATGGTCTGTGCACATGCCTCTTTGACAGTGCTTAAAAACTGCCTCAAAGACGCACAAAGTGCGCACACATAGCTAAATGAGGTCTTTTTCTTTGCTGATTGCATTACCAACAGCTTAAAATCAATTGTTCTTACTCCCAAATTTTTAAAACGTGTGTAAATGATACATTTTTGTGACAATGTAGCACAGAAAACATCACGTTTTATATAACAGCTATAGAGGTAATATTCCAAAATTTCTACAGATATATTGCCCACCCCTATTACATAGGGAGATTTTCTTGCGTAGTTTCAAACCTTGTTGAAATAGTCTCCAGGCACTGTGATTTCAATATGGTGCACTCCATCAAACTTTACAATCAGGCCAAAGTCAGTATCCAGTACGGTGTTTACTCCACTGGTGAACACCCGAGCCTTGGCGGAACTGATGTCATAGGGGGTCTTTATCCTGCGTTCATTCACCTAGGAGTGGACAGAACAAATATGAGAACAAGCCAGAGTTTTGGCACAGATCATATCACCGAATGCATAAAATCTTATCTATGACATTAAACAATATTTCACTGTTAAATCGCTATTCATGATTTCTAATCAGAAGAAGACATGCAAATGCAGTGTAGTCAAAATCACTATTGCATCTCTTCCTTCTCAGGGTCTCACCAGTACTCTTCCATTCTTGCTGATGGTGATGTTGGCAGTGGGCAGGTAGACAGTCACAGAGCGAACGTATGAAGCTTCTGGTTGGCCGCGCTCTTCATTTTTGGCCACAATGGTGAAGGGTGTCACCATAGAGGTGTCGCATATCGCCACCAGCGTGTAAGTGCAGGTACCCATGTATGTGTGCATGATGCCATCAAAAGTGTAGTAGTGAGGATCACCAGCAATGTGACAAATGCCCACTCCTGCAAAGAAGGTCAATAAGCATTTGTCAAAAGGATAGGCAGACAAAGGACACAGATAGACAGATACATAAAAAGATTACGTAAGGTATGTACCTGTATTCACACAGCCTAGTTCTCCATCATTGACCTTGCATTCCTGAGCGGGACCACATTTCCATGCTTCACATGTCACTGTATTGAAAGGTGAACAAACACAGCGCTCTGTGCAATCATCCTTTGTGAACCAGCTGTCTCCAACCTTAAAAATCAAACAGATACACATTAATAATTGAAATGGACAAAGAGATAATCATAAACATAGAAATGAAAATATGCATAATTAAACTACACCTTTTATCACAAGATTGTGAACTGGAATGAGTTCAAGTTGTAAGAAACTATTTTAAATTTAAAAAAAAAAAAAAAACAATAATTCATTCAGTCATCTCAAGAACTCACAGGCCTATAGTTGTTGTCTTTGTCAGTGCAACCACATTCGCTGAAGGGCACACACTTATCTCCACTGAGGACAAAACCAGGGTCACACACACATCCCTCAACACAGGGCTCAGAGCAGGTGCCTTCAGATCCAGGGTCCTGACAACTGGCTGGACATGCTGAACCACATGGCTCATAGTGACTACCAACTGGACATTTAATAGCTGGAAAAAACATATGAATAAAAGAGTGGTGTTAAACACACCATTGCAACGGGGAAGAAGAGAATAAATGATAGAAAATAGAGAGGACTGGGCACTATGGGCAGAGACAGAGAAACATAAAACTGTTTTAGCACAGCCAGTTTAGGAAAAAAGAGACACACAGCACTCGCTGATCACACCCTAATTGAAGGGTGCACACTACAAAGGCTGAGTCTTAAAAAGGTTACCAGGATACAGTTAATTGCAGGTTTTAAGGGCACTATACAGAATGTCTGTAGGGTTCAAACACTTACGACAGAAGGTGTTATTCCTCCAGTTAATTGGCACCCCAGCTTGAGCGCACAGGTCAGCATAGCTTTGAATAGCTTGGCACAGTGCCACTGTGGCTCCACCAGTGCCACACTGATCAAACACACAGTTCTCAAAGTAAGGACCAGGAGGCACCACTGCATGACATGGCTTGAAGATTCCTAGAAAAGAATGATAAGTAGACTTTAATGTTGCAAAAAAAAAAAACAGATGTTGTGCCTCTATAAAAAGTACTGAACAGATTTGTTGGACTATAGTCATAAATAGAGTAGAAAAATTTACACATTTTGTACATTTACCCTATGATATTAGAATAATGTTCAAGTCATAAATAACATTCAGTTGAAAATGTATTATAATGATTGTAGTAAACCCACCCAAAGCACACAAATAAATACATGCATTGTAACAAAAACACGATTTATTCTAATTAATGCATTAAGAAGGCGAAATAGCATTTGCAAATGCAAATACTGACACTGATATTAGCAAAAGACAATATTTCTATAAACCAGGCGAACAATCCAGTGTGAGTGTGAAGGGAATCTATAGTAATTATAGGTGATTAAGAAATTAAGCCCAGAAAGAATGTTTAATTATTGTATTTAAACAAATTTTAGAATATGCTGATTTAAAATTATTTTAAAAATCATTAAAATAATGCAAATAAAAATATAGTGATGTGCGTCTTACCATTGGGGTCGGTGATCATGCCACAGCTAGTTGGTTTCTGTGCTTCACTCTCAATCTTGTCATCACATTCAATGTCTCCACCACCATGAGTACAGCTGTGCGAGAGAGGAACAGACACAAACGAATAAAGTTTGGATGATAAAAAGTTTATATTTAGAAATAAAACTAACAAAATTTTGCACGATTAAATATGCGTTCACTTACTCTGGTCTGTCGTCAGGCACCTGCCAGCTTTCTCCAAGCTCATTGGTGCTGTCTGTTGGTGTTCCATCTGGCTTGATGTTGTCATCCTTAGGATTACCATTATAATTTCCTGTAATCATATCAAATGATTATTTGGTTGGTAGTAGTATAAAGTATCTCTTAAATCTCCATCAGTTAGATAACTGAATTTCCAGTGCTTACCACAGAGTCCACATAACAGTCCGCTGTAGGACGAAGGCAGGGTGACATCTGCATGATGGTTTCCATCAAAACGGACACGCAATCCGAAGTCTGTCTCGAGCACCACAAATTTGCCACTTAGGAAGATCTTAACACCATTTGAGAGTGTGACAGGCACAGTGACCTGAACTCCATTCACCTGCAGGATGTACAAATAAGGTAAGCACAAGAATGGACTGCTGTTCTAGTCTCCTGTAATCTGTTCCTTACGTCTCACAAATCTTGGAAATGTCCCTTACCTGAACTTTGCGCCCCTTGCCCAAAATGATGGTTGTGTCATGCACGTTGATGATGACAGATCTTACATAAGACACTTTCTTATTATTGTCTCTGTGCTCGTTCTGCGTCTCTACAGAAAAGTATGGCAAGCCTGTGGTCTCATTACAGGGCTTAGTAAGAGTGTAGGAACAGGCGCCCATGAAGTGATGTACTTTATCATCAAAGGTGTTATAATGAGGGTCACCGGAAACTGAGCAAATGCCTGTGCCTGAAATAGAAAGATAAAAATGTAGAGATAAATCTCAGAAGGTTTATGTGTTAACAACATGTTTGCGCAGACCTAGTATTATATTTGTTACCAAGTGGTTTGCAGCCATAGTCTCCATCTTGAAGTTGGCAGCTCTCAGTAGGAAGACAGCTGGTGTTGTAACAGTGAATATTTCCTCCACCCTCACATGTACACTTCTGTGTACATCCCTCCAGATACCAGCTCTCATTTACCTAAATATGGCCACATTGACAGGAATGCGTTAGATAATCCACCAGTCAAGCACATTTCTCCTGTTTTAAATATTTACACTTTATGAAAATTCTGCAGTGTGTTTTAAGCTGTCGTATAGACTATAAAGATGCTACTAGAATGAGTTCTGATATATAAAATTCATGCATTGATTCGTACAGTGACCCTTTCGTCCAGTAGGTGGCGACAAGTGTCATGTTGTGTGGTGTAGAGACTTAATAAATCATTTAACTCAGTCATGCTCAGTTGATGTATGTTTATTATTATTCTTTATAAGAATGTGTCCGATATTGTTATAGCAAATGAATGAATGCAATTCATGCTTACTGAACATGATTTCAAGTCAGGCTTTGACGAGAATAAATGAAACGTAATTAAAATATGTGCTTTGAATATTAACTACATGATAAATAACTGAAAGCGACAAACTATCTGGAACTGATAAACAGAATAACACAGAAAAGTAGCAGACTGTAAAACAAATATTAAAGAATTCATTAATTTGCCCAATTTATTCTCGCCGCAGTGCATTGCTGGAATTTTACCTACATTTCAGTCAAATGTGCTTACATGGAGTAAGTCATGAGCTTGTTGTAGGGTTATTTGAGTTGGTGTTTTTGTTGTTTAGAGTTTTGAATGTGCTTGTCATTTTCTCGCAAGAATAATGACTGACAACAGGCAGAAAGAATCAAAGTGAAAAGATATGTATTATACTCCTTAATTAATTTATTAATCAAATGGCTATTTATGTGAACTACAAGAGCTACTGTTTTTAGTTAATTTTATTTGAAGTGGTTCTTTGAATATTTTTAATCTAAACTCCAGTTTTTACACTTGTGATCACTTCATTGTCTAGGGCCCCAAAGCCCAAGGAGTCAGCTGTAGTTTTAAACTCACTGGATGGTAGGAGCCTGAGGAGTCCACACAGCCGCAGTCTTTAAGAGGCACACATTTGTTGTCACTGAGGATGAAGCCAGGGTCGCACTCACAGCCTTCAACACACTTCTCACTGCAGCCCGGGGGTCCATTGATACCCAGACATGTCTCTGGACAGGAGCTCACACATATGGAGTAATGGCTGTTTGGAGGACATTCCAGAGCTGAAGAAAAATAAAGAAAATTATGGAAACAAGGTTAAAGTGGAGATACAGTATGTAGCTCCCCAGTCGCATGTACTTCCCTGTTTTAGTATTTCTGTCTTCTCTGCCTTGGCCATTAAAAGCATAAAAGCCTCATAAATTATAAAAACAATAAGGCTAAAGTTAAAGTAAGTGTTCAGCTCTAGCTTTTCTATTCTAACCTTCTGAACTGCATTCACTTCAATAATTTATATTGTGCATTAGAGGGAACTGAAAACAGGCTTGAGAATGTGAAATGTGATTCTTGCTTGGATGTAAGACTCCATTTTTGTTGCTCTATTATATGCTCAGACCATTTCTCTACATTTTATGCAATATCATACAATATAACAAAGAATTACTCACGGCAGAAATCTGGCTCCCTCCACTGATGGACAGGAGCACCTGCACTCAGACAAGCATCAGTGTAAGCCTGAAGCTGGTCACAAAGAACATGCTGCAGTCCCTGGTAACGGCACATATCAAACACACAGCTCTGGAAGAAAGGCAACGGGTCCACCACATTTATGCAGTCCCTGTGAGGAGCAAATGTGAGAGAAAGTGTGCAATGATTTAACAATGTAATTCCTTTGTTTTCTCAGATTTGAAATAATATGAATAGTAGAGCATGCATATTTGTTATTCTTCATTTCAAATGAAAGGATTCAAGATTGTTTACGTGCAGATAATGCTATAATTTGGTAAGTCCTAACCTAAATGCTCCGTTTGTGTCAGTTATTCTCCCACAGTTCTCTGGGTTTGACACCACACCCTCCAGCACAGGATCGCAGGGTGGTTGAGGCCCGGGGTCCGGCTTGCACCTGAAAACAAGACAGATCTGCACTGATCAACACAGGCATCATAGAGCATCGTCATTATCAAGACATGCCTGAGAATTTGAAGTCAAGCTTTAACTCTTGAAAGCATTGCCCTGCCTGTTGTGCGGTTGATAAAATTAAGATAAGCGAAAGTTACTGACGTTGCATCCTCATCCTCATCAGTTTGCCAGCTGTCACCAAACTGATTTGAGCTGTCGGTTTGGGAGCCATCTGGCTTAGTGAAATCATTGTTGGGGTTTCCATCATAGTCCCCGCACAGGCCACACATCTGGTCATAGTAGGAACTGATAAAATGAGGAACAAAAAGAAAGAGATTAATGTAAAGATATTAATTTTCCCAGAGATGCTTTTTTTGGATTTTAGTCATAACCTATAACCTTTAACAATCATTGTGGGTGTTAGTGTTTTCAGCGAAATACTGCTAGAACTGTGCATGTATTCCAGTAAGTGTTTTTTCAGATTTCCTTTACCTAGGAACTGAGATCTTGGCGTAATGGTTTCCATCCCACTGCACCTTCAGGCCAAATGGAGTTGTGAGAATAACATACTGTCCAGCAATAGACAGCGAAATGAGTGGAGATGGGGAGTGAGGAAGAGACACCCTGAGTCCATTCACCTGTGTGTGTGTGGAAAAGATGAATTAAAAATTTAATTACAAGATTATTGGCAAAAAATGGACAAAGGGATAATGTTACTATGAACAAGAAACATTTGGGAATGTGTCAGGAATATTGTGTACATTGACATAACTCTCAAAAAAATCTCAAATCTAGATCTCAAGATTATAGAATATCTGTACGTAACATAATGGTTTAATGAAGGCAGTGGCTGTGAATACTGACCAGAGTTCTCTTGTTTTTCATCAGTGTCACAGTGATGCCATCAACAGTCACGTACAGTTTCCTCAGGTAAGAAACACCAGTAATTCCTCTCTCTTCATTCTTAGCCTCTATTGAGAACCACGGGCCTGTAGACCCAGGAAAAGGAAAAAAAATAAGGTGAAGTTATTTTAAAAGCTGTATGATGTATATTCTTATTGAAGTAAATTTTTAGGTTATTTTTACGGACATTTAATGTAATTCAATAGTTTGCTACTCCATAATCAGCAGTTACTAGAGTGCTTTGGTCATCAGTCCAAAGCACTCTAGTAACTGCTGATTATGGATAGTTGACTTTGGCCATTGCTTACCAGTGTTGTTTTGGCAGGTCCGGGCCAGAGTGTAGGTGCAAGTCCCCATGAAGCTGTAGTATTTGCCATCAAAGGTGTTATAATGAGGATCACCAGAGATAATACAGTCTTGAGATTCTGGGAGATTGAGGAAAGAGATCAACTATTTTTGAAGCTCTATCTCTCTAGACAAATACACATGATGGAATGTTTAATTTAAATATAGAAGGATTAATTGCATCTCTCTTTTTGGAACCATTGCACAAAGCCAAGCCCAGTTGTTATCAGGATGAAGTTGTATAATTACATCAACATCTGTTTGTTTAACATTGCTAAACTAAACTTGTATGATTTATGTCATACATTTATTTTAAAAAGACATCATTGCTGTAGCCTGACTGCAACTGGAAAGATGGATGTTTGAAAATTGATCGTAAACATGCTTCCTGAATCAACCAGAGCACTCACCTTGTGGGTAACACCCAATTATACCACCCTGTATTCCACATTGTTCCATTGGTGGGCAGTCAGCAGCTTTACAGGTGGCAAATGGGGGCTCGCACTTACACAGCAGCTCACAGTCTTTAGTGTAGAACTCTTCACCTGGCTAAATCCATGAAGAGAGGAAACGTCATACAAATCCTAGTTGATTGACTGTAACAAACCATTTTTGTCCTAAATTATGCCAAATTCAATTTCCTCACCTTGTAATAATTTCCATTATAGCTGCAGCCACATGTTTCTTCTTTCACACACTGGCCAGCACTGAGGATATATCCAGGGTCACAAACACATCCTTCAGAACAAGGCCCACTGCACTGACTTGGTGGAAATGGAGTGCAGGAAGGCTGGCAAACTGGTGCGCATGATTCAAAGTGACTGTTGGGTGGGCATTTCAGAGCTGGAGAGGAAGAATGTGTGCTAATCAGAATTTTGTGACTTCTCTCTATTTGACAGTAGAAGAAATAGGGCAAGCCATTCATGTATTTTTGTTTCTGGTTAAGAAAGATGTATTTTTCAGACATACGACAGAAGGTGCTGTTTCTCCAGGGTCCAATTGTGACTCCGCGGTCCTGACATTCATTGACGTATGACTCTATTGCTTCACACAAAGCAGAATGAGCACCATCCAGCTCACAAACGTCAAACAGACAGTCTTGGAAGAAACCCTATACACACAAGGTTAAGATCAGTAAGTATGTCGTATGGATAAAATAATGCAGCAAAGCTTTTCAAATTAACATATTCAACTTCACTCACATTGGGGTTGACTTTTGGGTGGCAAGCAGCAAATGGACCATTGCTGTCCAGTATGATACCACAGTAAGCAGGCCCTTCATACAGATCCTGCTCATCATCTGTACACCCTGGGGATGGGCCAACATCTGGCTTGTTACACCTGAAGACAGAATTCGAGTGAGTCATCTATGATGTGAAATAGTTGAGATACGTTTATAACAGCATGTGCCCTGTGTAGTGCCTTACTCAGGGTCTGTGTTCCAGCTGTGGCCAAAGTCATTGGGGCTTTGGACAAGTTCACCAGTTGGGGTCTGGAAGTCATTCTGAGGGTCTCCGTTGTAGTCTCCACACAGTCCACAGAGTTTATCCTCGTAGCTGTAAAATGAACACAAGTATGCAGAGACATTTAAAAGTAATTTAAGTTTTAAAGTTTTTATTAAAAGATTTTAATGAGAACCGTACTCACTCCTTGATAACTTTAATGTCCATATAGTGATTTCCATCATAACGTACGGTTACCCCAAAGCTCAAGGCCACCGTGTAGTGCTTGCCAGACATAAAAATGTCAACGCCACTGACAGGACTGACGGGAATGTTCACATTTGTTCCATCAACCTGAGAAAAGGTAGAAAAAATAATTGTCATTTTAAACTGAGCTACTAAATTACATGTATACATGCACAAATAATGTGTACATGACAGTGTATAGATCATTAATACTGAAAATGATGTTTTGTCTTACTTGAACAGTTCCTCCTTTCAGAATGGACACTACGACTCCAAGCGCATGGACATGAACTGCTTTTACATAGCTGATATGAGGATTGTTGTAGCGATTCTCGTTGTCTGTGTATACGGCGAAGTGAGGCACATCTGTGCTGTTACAAGGCTCGGACATCAGGTAAGAACAGTTTCCCATGAAGTCATAGCGCCGGTTATCAAAGGTGTTATAATGGGGGTCACCAGAGGCAATACAGGTGGAGGTTCCTATGAATAAAAATCCCTTGATGTCAAAGATAAAAACCCAAACAAAAATGCTTATAGTTGAAGATTGTATAGAATAGCTTCATGTTTGGAAGGTAGCATGTTGTTTGAAGGTATTCATAGATGACCTGTAAATTGATAGCTTGTAAAATAATTGTAGGTTAAGGAAAGATTGTTGTGGTTTTCTGTGGTTTACCTTTAGGGTAGCAGCCGTGCACTCCACCAACCTCCCGACATTCTTCTGTCACAGGGTCACAGGAGTTGTCTACGCAGTCAAAGGTGTAGTTACCAGCACAGCGACACAGTTTGGAACAGCCATCTCCAAAAATGATCTCTCCGGGCTGAGTGTAAATACAGACAAAGATATTTCAAAGCAAATCTTTAGATCCAAGAGCTGGATAAAAGTCAGCCTTACAATCACAACTCTGGTACCTCAAAGTAATTGTTTTCTTCATCCAGACATCCACACTGCTCAATAGGAACACAGCGGCGCCCACGGAAAACAAATCCGGGTTTACAGAAACAGCCGCTGATGCAAGAACCAGAGCAGTTAGTAGAGGGTTCTGCGCAGGAAGGAATACAGGCTGGGCATAATCAATGTACTCAGAGTCTGGAGGGCAGTTCACTGTTTGAAGACATGAAGTGTTTGTTTATCTATACAAATGTTATAAATGCTGTTTCTAATCAAAATATAACAAGTTTAGCTTACCTGGTGGTGTTGGTCCTGGAGTAGTTGGCTTAGGTGTTGTTGGTTTAGGAGTTGATGGACCTGGTGTTGTTGGTTTGGGTGTAGTAGGCTGGGGTGTAGATGGATTAGGGGATGATGGACCTGGTGTTGTTGGTCTAGGTGTAGTGGGTTGGGGTGTAGATGGATAAACTGTTTGAAGACAAGGGAACTGTTTATAGTACCTATACACATTTTGTAACTTCTTGATAGGAGCAAGTGGTGTACTTTATCCATTGAAGTAATTAGGCTCACCAGAGACAGAAAAATTATTACATTTAAAGAGAGTGCTCAAATTTTATCATGCATAAACCAGTACTATAATTGTTACCATTTGGTATGCAGACGTAGTCTCCATCTTGAAGTTGGCAACTCTCAGTAGGAAGACAGCTGGTGTCGTAACAGTGAATATATCCTCCCCCCTCACATGTACACTTCTGTGTACATCCCTCCAAATGCCAGCTCTCATTTACCTAAATATCAATATAAACATTTTTGCTGTGGTTTAAAATAAAGTGTTCACAATTTTATATCAGTGGGTCCCATTTTCATAATCTGTGTGGCCCCTGAGCCCCACAGTTTGGTCCTGGTGTTAAACTCACTGGATGGTAGGAGCCTGAGGAGTCCACACAGCCGCAGTCTTTAAGAGGCACACATTTGTTGTCACTGAGGATGAAGCCAGGGTCGCACTCACAGCCTTCAACACACTTCTCACTGCAGCCCGGGGGTCCATTGATACCCAGACATGTCTCTGGACAGGAGCTCACACATATGGAGTAATGGCTGTTTGGAGGACATTCCAGAGCTGAAGAAAAATAAAGAAAGATAATTAAAGTTAAATGTAGGGTAGCAGTTTGGACTATATAGTTTCCCATGTCCCTTTCTCTCTGTCACGTTATCTGTGTCTTCACTGCCCTGGCCTTTAAAGACATAAAAGCCCCATAAATAATATAAACTAATAAGGCTAAAGTTAACACAAGTGAAGCTTTGCTATTCTAACCTCTTCTTTCACTTCAATAATTTATATTGTGCATTAGAGGGAACTGAAAACAGGCTTGTGACAGGCTTGAGAATGTGAAATGTGATTCTTGCATGGATGTAAGACTCCATTTTTTGTTGCTCTATTATATGCTCAGACCATTTCTCAAATTCTACATCTTATGCAATATCATACAATATAACAAAGAATTACTCACGGCAGAAATCTGGCTCCCTCCACTGATGGACAGGAGCACCTGCACTCAGACAAGCATCAGTGTAAGCCTGAAGCTGGTCACAAAGGACATGCTGCAGTCCCTGGTAACGGCACATATCAAACACACAGCTCTGGAAGAAAGGCAACGGGTCCACCACATTTATGCAGTCCCTGTGAGGAGCAAATGTGAGAGAAAGTGTGCAATTATTTAACAATATAATTCCTTTGTTTTCTCAGGTTTGAAATAACATGAATAGTAGAGCATGCATATTTGTTATTCTTCATTTCAAATGAAAGGATTCAAGATTGTTTACGTGCAGATAATGCTATAATTTGGTAAGTCCTAACCTAAATGCTCCGTTTGTGTCAGTTATTCTCCCGCAGTTCTCTGGGTTTGACACCACACCCTCCAGCACAGGATCGCAGGGTGGTTGAGGCCCGGGGTCCGGCTTGCACCTGAAAACAAGACAGATCTGCACTGATCAACACAGGCATCATAGAGCATCGTCATTATCAAGACATGCCTGAGAATTTGAAGTCAAGCTTTAACTCTTGAAAGCATTGCCCTGCCTGTTGTGCGGTTGATAAAATTAAGATAAGCGAAAGTTACTGACGTTGCATCCTCATCCTCATCAGTTTGCCAGCTGTCACCAAACTGATTTGAGCTGTCGGTTTGGGAGCCATCTGGCTTAGTGAAATCATTATTGGGGTTTCCATCATAGTCCCCGCACAGGCCACACATCTGGTCATAGTAGGAACTGATAAAATGAGGAACAAAAAGAAAGAGATTAATGTAAAGATATTAATTTTCCCAAAGAAGATTTTTATTTTCCTTTTGCAGGATTTAGACCCACAACCCTCAAAAATGATTTATTTACTTGTTATTTATTTATTTTTAATGCCTTAGGGTTTCATGGTAAATGCTTCAGGTTATGAATATATTTCATTAAGTATGTTTTCAAAGTTTCAGTACCTAGGAACTGAGATCTTGGCGTAATGGTTGCCATCCCACTGCACCTTCAGGCCAAATGGAGTTGTGAGAATAACATACTGTCCAGCAATAGACAGCGAAATGAGTGGAGATGGGGAGTGAGGAAGAGACACCCTGAGTCCATTCACCTGTGTGTGTGGTAAAGACAAAACCAGAGTTGGAGTGAGGGATAATCTGACTATGAACAGATTACGAACAACTGAACAAAAAATTGATAAAACCTATTATGCCCATTTACTTAATCTCAAGGATTAAATCCCAGAGAGACTAAAATATATTGTAGCCATTCACTTAAAACATCAATTCCTGATCTCGAGATTACAGAATTACTTGACTGGTGGTTTAGTGCTGTGGATACTGACCAGAGTTCTGTCTTTCATCAGTGTCACAGTGATGCCATCAACAGTTACATATAGTTTCCTCAGGTAGGAAACACCAGAAATTCCTCTTTCTTCATTCTTACCCTCTATGGAGAACCAAGGGCCTGCAGGAGAGAGAAAGGTATTGTTATTTTAAATCTGTTTAAGCCTTTTAAATCTTTTGAAGTTTATTTCAGGGATATTTTCTATACTTCAATTCAATACTAAACTCATTGCCACTGTAGTAGTGGATATTTGTATCCTGTCTTGGCCATTGCTTACCAGTGTTGTTTTGGCAGGTGCGGGCCAGAGTGTAGGTGCAAGTGCCCATGTATGTGTAGTATTTGCCATCAAAGGTGTTATAATGAGGATCACCAGAGATAATACAGTCTTGAGATTCTGCGGGATAGAGAAAAGTGGGGAATTGTGAAAAGTGTTCTTTCTTTCAATTTATTAACACTCTGATAAATAAGTTTTATATGCACAGTTTACATGCACAGTCAAGTAACAATCTGTATCTCTTTATTCAGTGTTACATTACACATTGCATAATTTCATATTTTAATGAAATAAACATTTTATATTTTAAAGCATACACAGCACTGTGTCCAGTTGTAATCAGAATTATATGCTAGATGAAGCAAATCAACGATCACATGTGTGATTTATAAGACAAAAGGTTTACAATCATTTACAATTTCAAAAGGTATTATTACTTTATTCTGACTGAAATCAAACTTTTGAAATGATGGAAACACATTTACTGAATTATCCAGAGCACTCACCTTGTGGGTAACACCCAATTATACCACCCTGTATTCCACATTGTTCCATTGGTGGGCAGTCAGCAGCTTTACAGGTGGCAAATGGGGGCTCGCACTTACACAGCAGCTCACAGTCTTTAGTGTAGAACTCTTCACCTGGCTAAATCCATGAAGAGAGGAAACGTCATAAAAATCCTAGTTGATTGACTGTAACAAACCATTTTTGTCCTAAATTATGCCAAATTCAATTTCCTCACCTTGTAATAATTTCCATTATAGCTGCAGCCACATGTTTCTTCTTTCACACACTGGCCAGCACTGAGGATATATCCAGGGTCACAAACACATCCTTCAGAACAAGGCCCACTGCACTGACTTGGTGGAAATGGAGTGCAGGAAGGCTGGCAAACTGATGCGCATGATTCAAAGTGACTGTTGGGTGGGCATTTCAGAGCTGGAGAGGAAGAATGTGTGCTAATCAGAATTTTGTGACTTCTCTCTATTTGACAGTAGAAGAAATAGGGCAAGCCATTCATGTATTTTTGTCAGAGTTTCTGGTTAAGAAACATGTATTTTTCAGACATACGACAGAAGGTGCTGTTTCTCCAGGGTCCAATTGTGACTCCACGGTCCTGACATTCATTGACGTATGACTCTATTGCTTCACACAAAGCAGAATGAGCTCCATCCAGCTCACAAACGTCAAACAGACAGTCTTGGAAGAAACCCTATACACACAAGGTTAAGATCAGTAAGTATATCGTATGGATAAAATAATGCAGCAAAGCTTTTCAAATTAACATATTCGATTTCACTCACATTGGGGTTGACTTTTGGGTGGCAAGCAGCAAATGGACCATTGCTGTCCAGTATGATACCACAGTAAGCAGGCCCTTCATACAGATCCTGCTCATCATCTGTACACCCTGGGGATGGGCCAACATCTGGCTTGTTACACCTGAAGACAGAATTCGAGTGAGTCATCTATGGTGTGAAATAGTTGAGATACGTTTATAACAGCATGTGCCCTGTGTAGTGCCTTACTCAGGGTCTGTGTTCCAGCTGTGGCCGAAGTCATTGGGGCTTTGGACAAGTTCACCAGTTGGGGTCTGGAAGTCATTCTGAGGGTCTCCGTTGTAGTCTCCACACAGTCCACAGAGTTTATCCTCATAGCTGTAAAATGATCACAAGTATGCAGAGACATTTAAAAGTCATTTACGTAAGTTTTAAAGTTTTTATTAAAAGATTTTAATGAGAACCGTACTCACTCCTTGATAACTTTAATGTCCATATAGTGATTTCCATCATAACGTACGGTTACCCCAAAGCTCAAGGCCACCGTGTAGTGCTTGCCAGACATAAAAATGTCAACGCCACTGACAGGACTGACGGGAATGTTCACATTTGTTCCATCAACCTGATAAAAGGTAGAAAAAATAATTGTCATTTTAAACTGAGCTACTAAATTACATGTATACATGCACTGTGTATGTCCACAAATAATGTATACATGACAGTGTATAGATCATTAATACTGAAAATGATGTTTTGTCTTACTTGAACAGTTCCTCCTTTCAGAATGGACACTACGACTCCAAGCGCATGGACATGAACTGCTTTTACATAGCTGATATGAGGATTGTTGTAGCGATTCTCGTTGTCTGTGTATACGGCGAAGTGAGGCACATCTGTGCTGTTACAAGGCTCGGACATCAGGTAAGAACAGTTTCCCATGAAGTCATAGCGCCGGTTATCAAAGGTGTTATAATGGGGGTCACCAGAGGCAATACAGGTGGAGGTTCCTATGAATAAAAATCCCTTGATGTCAAAGATAAAAACCCAAACAAAAATGCTTATAGTTGAAGATTGTATAGAATAGCTTCATGTTTGGAAGGTAGCATGTTGTTTGAAGGTATTCATAGATGACCTGTAAATTGATAGCTTGTAAAATAATTGTAGGTTAAGGAAAGATTGTTGTGGTTTTCTGTGGTTTACCTTTAGGGTAGCAGCCGTGCACTCCACCAACCTCCCGACATTCTTCTGTCACAGGGTCACAGGAGTTGTCTACGCAGTCAAAGGTGTAGTTACCAGCACAGCGACACAGTTTGGAACAGCCATCTCCAAAAATGATCTCTCCGGGCTGAGTGTAAATACAGACAAAGATATTTCAAAGCAAATCTTTAGATCCAAGAGCTGGATAAAAGTCAGCCTTACAATCACAACTCTGGTACCTCAAAGTAATTGTTTTCTTCATCCAGACATCCACACTGCTCAATAGGAACACAGCGGCGCCCACGGAAAACAAATCCGGGTTTACAGAAACAGCCGCTGATGCAAGAACCAGAGCAGTTAGTAGAGGGTTCTGCGCAGGAAGGAATACAGGCTGGGCCGCAATCAATGTACTCAGAGTCTGGAGGGCAGTTCACTGTTTGAAGACATGAAGTGTTTGTTTATCTATACAAATGTTATAAATGCTGTTTCTAATCAAAATATAACAAGTTTAGCTTACCTGGTGGTGTTGGTCCTGGAGTAGTTGGCTTAGGTGTTGTTGGTTTAGGAGTTGATGGACCTGGTGTTGTTGGTTTGGGTGTAGTAGGCTGGGGTGTAGATGGATTAGGGGATGATGGACCTGGTGTCGTTGGTCTAGGTGTAGTGGGTTGGGGTGTAGATGGATAAACTGTTTGAAGACAAGGGAATTGTTTATAGTACCTATACACATTTTGTAACTTCTTGATAGGAGCAAGTGGTGTACTTTATCCATTGAAGTAATTAGGCTCACCAGAGACAGAAAAATTATTACATTTAAAGAGAGTGCTCAAAACTTTATCATGCATAAACCAGTACTATAATTGTTACCATTTGGTATGCAGACGTAGTCTCCATCTTGAAGTTGGCAACTCTCAGTAGGAAGACAGCTGGTGTCGTAACAGTGAATATATCCTCCCCCCTCACATGTACACTTCTGTGTACAGCCCTCCAAATGCCAGCTCTCATTTACCTAAATATCAATATAAACATTTTTGCTGTGGTTTAAAATAGTGTTCACAATTTTATATCAGTGGGTCCCATTTTCATAATCTGTGTGGCCCCTGAGCCCCACAGTTTGGTCCTGGTGTTAAACTCACTGGATGGTAGGAGCCTGAGGAGTCCACACAGCCGCAGTCTTTAAGAGGCACACATTTGTTGTCACTGAGGATGAAGCCAGGGTCGCACTCACAGCCTTCAACACACTTCTCACTGCAGCCCGGGGGTCCATTGATACCCAGACATGTCTCTGGACAGGAGCTCACACATATGGAGTAATGGCTGTTTGGAGGACATTCCAGAGCTGAAGAAAAATAAAGAAAGATAATTAAAGTTAAATGTAGGGTAGCAGTTTGGACTATATAGTTTCCCATGTCCCTTTCTCTCTGTCACGTTATCTGTGTCTTCACTGCCCTGGCCTTTAAAGGCATAAAACCCCCATAAATAATATAAACTAATAAGGCTAAAATTAACACAAGTGAAGCTTTGCTATTCTAACCTCTTCGTTCACTTCAATAATTTATATTGTGCATTAGAGGGAACTGAAAACAGGCTTGTGACAGGCTTGAGAATGTGAAATGTGATTCTTGCATGGATGTAAGACTCCATTTTTTGTTGCTCTATTATATGCTCAGACCATTTCTCAAATTCTACATCTTATGCAATATCATACAATATAACAAAGAATTACTCACGGCAGAAATCTGGCTCCCTCCACTGATGGACAGGAGCACCTGCACTCAGACAAGCATCAGTGTAAGCCTGAAGCTGGTCACAAAGAACATGCTGCAGTCCCTGGTAACGGCACATATCAAACACACAGCTCTGGAAGAAAGGCAACGGGTCCACCACATTTATGCAGTCCCTGTGAGGAGCAAATGTGAGAGAAAGTGTGCAATTATTTAACAATATAATTCCTTTGTTTTCTCAGATTTGAAATAATATGAATAGTAGAGCATGCATATTTGTTATTCTTCATTTCAAATGAAAGGATTCAAGATTGTTTACGTGCAGATAATGCTATAATTTGGTAAGTCCTAACCTAAATGCTCCGTTTGTGTCAGTTATTCTCCCACAGTTCTCTGGGTTTGACACCACACCCTCCAGTACAGGATCGCAGGGTGGTTGAGGCCCGGGGTCCGGCTTGCACCTGAAAACAAGACAGATCTGCACTGATCAACACAGGCATCATAGAGCATCGTCATTATCAAGACATGCCTGAGAATTTGAAGTCAAGCTTTAACTCTTGAAAGAATTGCCCTGCTTGTTGTGCGGTTGATAAAATTAAGATAAGCGAAAGTTACTGACGTTGCATCCTCATCCTCATCAGTTTGCCAGCTGTCACCAAACTGATTTGAGCTGTCGGTTTGGGAGCCATCTGGCTTAGTGAAATCATTATTGGGGTTTCCATCATAGTCCCCGCACAGGCCACACATCTGGTCATAGTAGGAACTGATAAAATGAGGAACAAAAAGAAAGAGATTAATGTAAAGATATTAATTTTCCCAAAGAAGATTTTTATTTTCCTTTTGCAGGATTTAGACCCACAACCCTCAAAAATGATTTATTTACTTGTTATTTATTTATTTTTAATGCCTTTGGGTTTCATGGTAAATGCTTCAGGTTATGGATATATTTCATTAAGTATGTTTTCAAAGTTTCAGTACCTAGGAACTGAGATCTTGGCGTAATGGTTGCCATCCCACTGCACCTTCAGGCCAAATGGAGTTGTGAGAATAACATACTGTCCAGCAATAGACAGCGAAATGAGTGGAGATGGGGAGTGAGGAAGAGACACCCTGAGTCCATTCACCTGTGATTGTGGTAAAGACAAAACCAGAGTTGGAGTGAGGGATAATCTGACTATGAACAGATTACGAACAACTGAACAAAAAATTGATAAAACCTATTATGCCCATTTACTTAATCTCAAGGATTAAATCCCAGAGAGACTAAAATATATTGTAGCCATTCACTTAAAACATCAATTCCTGATCTCGAGATTACAGAATTACTTGACTGGTGGTTTAGTGCTGTGGATACTGACCAGAGTTCTGTCTTTCATCAGTGTCACAGTGATGCCATCAACAGTTACATATAGTTTCCTCAGGTAGGAAACACCAGAAATTCCTCTTTCTTCATTCTTACCCTCTATGGAGAACCAAGGGCCTGCAGGAGAGAGAAAGGTATTGTTATTTTAAATCTGTTTAAGCCTTTTAAATCTTTTGAAGTTTATTTCATGGATATTTTCTATACTTCAATTCAATACTAAACTCATTGCCACTGTAGTAATGATATTTGTATCCTGTCTTGGCCATTGCTTACCAGTGTTGTTTTGGCAGGTGCGGGCCAGAGTGTAGGTGCAAGTGCCCATGTATGTGTAGTATTTGCCATCAAAGGTGTTATAATGAGGATCACCAGAGATAATACAGTCTTGAGATTCTGCGGGATAGAGAAAAGTGGGGAATTGTGAAAAGTGTTCTTTCTTTCAATTTATTAACACTCTGATAAATAAGTTTTATATGCACAGTTTACATGCACAGTCAAGTAACAATCTGTATCTCTTTATTCAGTGTTACATTACACATTGCATAATTTCATATTTTAATTAAATAAACATTTTATATTTTAAAGCATACACATCACTGTGGCCAGTTGTAATCAGAATTATATGCTAGATGAAGCAAATCAATGATCACATGTGTGATTTATATGGCAAAAGGTATTATTACTTTATTCTGACTGAAATCAAACTTTTGAAATGATGGAAACACATTTACTGAATTAACCAGAGCACTCACCTTGTGGGTAACACCCAATTATACCACCCTGTATTCCACATTGTTCCATTGGTGGGCAGTCAGCAGCTTTACAGGTGGCAAATGGGGGCTCGCACTTACACAGCAGCTCACAGTCTTTAGTGTAGAACTCTTCACCTGGCTAAATCCATGAAGAGAGGAAACGTCATAAAAATCCTAGTTGATTGACTGTAACAAACCATTTTTGTCCTAAATTATGCCAAATTCAATTTCCTCACCTTGTAATAATTTCCATTATAGCTGCAGCCACATGTTTCTTCTTTCACACACTGGCCAGCGCTGAGGATATATCCAGGGTCACAAACACATCCTTCAGAACAAGGCCCACTGCACTGACTTGGTGGAAATGGAGTGCAGGAAGGCTGGCAAACTGGTGCGCATGATTCAAAGTGACTGTTGGGTGGGCATTTCAGAGCTGGAGAGGAAGAATGTGTGCTAATCAGAATTTTGTGACTTCTCTCTATTTGACAGTAGAAGAAATAGGGCAAGCCATTCATGTATTTTTGTCAGAGTTTCTGGTTAAGAAAGATGTATTTTTCAGACATACGACAGAAGGTGCTGTTTCTCCAGGGTCCAATTGTGACTCCGCGGTCCTGACATTCATTGACGTATGACTCTATTGCTTCACACAAAGCAGAATGAGCACCATCCAGCTCACAAACGTCAAACAGACAGTCTTGGAAGAAACCCTATACACACAAGGTTAAGATCAGTAAGTATGTCATATGGATAAAATAATGCAGCAAAGCTTTTCAAATTAACAAATTCAACTTCACTCACATTGGGGTTGACTTTTGGGTGGCAAGCAGCAAATGGACCATTGCTGTCCAGTATGATACCACAGTAAGCAGGCCCTTCATACAGATCCTGCTCATCATCTGTACACCCTGGGATGGGCCAACATCTGGCTTGTTACACCTGAAGACAGAATTCGAGTGAGTCATCTATGATGTGAAATAGTTGAGATACGTTTATAACAGCATGTGCCCTGTGTAGTGCCTTACTCAGGGTCTGTGTTCCAGCTGTGGCCAAAGTCATTGGGGCTTTGGACAAGTTCACCAGTTGGGGTCTGGAAGTCATTCTGAGGGTCTCCGTTGTAGTCTCCACACAGTCCACAGAGTTTATCCTCGTAGCTGTAAAATGAACACAAGTATGCAGAGACATTTAAAAGTAATTTAAGTTTTAAAGTTTTTATTAAAAGATTTTAATGAGAACCGTACTCACTCCTTGATAACTTTAATGTCCATATAGTGATTTCCATCATAACGTACGGTTACCCCAAAGCTCAAGGCCACCGTGTAGTGCTTGCCAGACATAAAAATGTCAACGCCACTGACAGGACTGACGGGAATGTTCACATTTGTTCCATCAACCTGAGAAAAGGTAGAAAAAATAATTGTCATTTTAAACTGAGCTACTAAATTACATGCGTACATGCACTGTGTATGTCCACAAATAATGTATACATGACAGTGTATAGATCATTAATACTGAAAATGATGTTTTGTCTTACTTGAACAGTTCCTCCTTTCAGAATGGACACTACGACTCCAAGCGCATGGACATGAACTGCTTTTACATAGCTGATATGAGGATTGTTGTAGCGATTCTCGTTGTCTGTGTATATGGCGAAGTGAGGCACATCTGTGCTGTTACAAGGCTCGGACATCAGGTAAGAACAGTTTCCCATGAAGTCATAGCGCCGGTTATCAAAGGTGTTATAATGGGGGTCACCAGAGGCAATACAGGTGGAGGTTCCTATGAATAAAAAATGCCATGGTGTCAAAGATAAAAATCCAAAAGTTCAAGCAAATATTTGAAGTTGAAGACTGTATAAAAATAATTAGTTATAGTTACTAGTTATAGTCACAAATAGTAACTGAGGTACCTCATTTATAGTTATGAGTTACCTCATTGCATGGTTTTGAATAGGTTTTGAATAGGGTTTTGAAAAATGCAACGCTTAAATTGGTTGATCAAGAAGCCCTGTCTTCTAAATAAAATAGTCAATCACTGATCTGTGAAGACAGTGCATCACTACATCTGCAGATAGAAGTTCTGGTTGCTATAGAAACAGTGAACATTCTGAGACGTATACATAACACTGCGCATGCGCATTGGCTGATCTCGCCAGAGAAATAAGCTTTTTTTTACTCTAAAGAGAAAGAAACAACAATTATTGCACAGTTGCTGTGAGAATTTATTGGTGAATTCAAATATGAAATTTATTTGCAAGCTTAGTGAAAAGTTTTGCAGAATTTGATGTTTCCCAATACAAAGAGATAAGAGCTGCCCTTGGATGCTCGAGAGGCATTTCAAAGATGGCCACCAAGTAACATGACCTATGGGTGTACTAAAGACAGTCAAGCACAGATCTGATTTAATTTATCGCATGAGTGAGTCGAACTGACTAACAAGAAAAGTGAGGTAAAAATGACAAATTTGATGTAAGACTATCAAAACGAAATGCAAAAGCATCTACCTTTAGGGTAGCAGCCGTGCACTCCACCAACCTCCCGACATTCTTCTGTCACAGGGTCACAGGAGTTGTCTACGCAGTCAAAGGTGTAGTTACCAGCACAGCGACACAGTTTGGAACAGCCATCTCCAAAAATTATCTCTCCAGGCTGAGTGTAAATACAGACAAAGATATTTCAGAGCAAATCTTTAGATCCAAGAGCTGGATAAAAATCAGCCCAACAATGACAACTTTGGTACCTCAAAGTAATTGTTTTCTTCATCCAGACATCCACACTGCTCAATAGGAACACAGCGGCGCCCACGGAAAACAAACCCTGGTTTACAGAAACAGCCGCTGATGCAAGAACCAGAGCAGTTAGTAGAGGGTTCTGCACAGGAAGGAATACAGGCTGGGCCGCAATCAATGTACTCAGAGTCTGGAGGGCAGTTCACTGTTTGAAGACATGAAGGGTTTGTTTATCTATACAAATGTTATAAATGCTGTTTCTAATCAAAATATAACAAGTTTAGCTTACCTGGTGGTGTTGGTCCTGGAGTAGTTGGCTTAGGTGTTGTTGGTTTAGGAGTTGATGGACCTGGTGTTGTTGGTTTGGGTGTAGTAGGCTGGGGTGTAGATGGATTAGGGGATGATGGAGCCGGTGTCGTTGGTTTGGGTGTAGTAGGTTGGGGTGTAGATGGATTAGGAGATGATGGACCCTGTGTCGTTGGTTTGGGTGTAGTAGGTTGGGGTGTAGATGGATTAGGAGATGATGGACCCGGTGTCGTTGGTTTGGGTGTAGTGGGTTGGGGTGTAGATGGGTTAGGTGTTGAAGGGCCAGGTGTCGTTGGTTTGGGTGTAGTGGGTTGGGGTGTAGATGGATTAGGAGATGATGGGCCCGGAGTCGTGGGTTGGGGTGTAGATGGGTTAGGTGATGATGGGCCTGGTGTCGTTGGTTTGGGTGTAGTGGGTTGGGGTGTAGATGGTTTAGGTGTAGTGGGTTGGGGTGAAGATGGCTTAGGTGTTGTTGGAGTTGCTAAAATCAAGAAATAAAACAAATAATACAGTGGTGCATCATCAATAAAATATAATTATATGACAACTGGTCATTTTAGACTTACAATAGCATTAATGACATTGTCTACCACCTACCTGTACAAGTGGTAATGCAGACACTATCAATTGCAATATCAGTTTTATCTGTTTCACCAAAAACACCAACAATTACGAACTGAAATAAAAAAGAAATAGAAAATTGAAATAAGTGAATTGCAGTGTAAAAACATGAACCTTTATGATGAATATAAGCTTTTATGATAAGTATGTTACTTTGTCACTCAAATGGGCCAGATCATTATCGCAGAAAAATTAAGCTCATGTACAGATTTTTAACTGACCTCCACTGAATCAGCTGAACCAATGTAGCGAATGCTTGCAAGCTTCCAGCCTTGACCTTGATTTCCTTTGATGCTGAAAATAGGGGCCCCAAGTGCTCCACCTAAAAAATAAAAATAAATAAAACAAAACTGAATCTGTGTAATTAATCTGCTATAACAACATTTTTGAAAATCATTGATCATCTAGGCTTTGTGGTGTGTATATGTAAATATAAATCAGATATCATTGTTGAAATTTCACTTATAATTGTTCTTTGAATCTATAGATGTTTTGTAGCATTCTTGATCTTCACACCTTTTGAACAATTCTAGGCTTGTGACACTTACCGGTGGTGACTGCATGGACATTTAGCTCCATGTTGGCAGCACTACCATACATGTAGTAATGGAAGTCCAGCTGTAGACAACCAGAGGCTGAGATTGAGGGGCTCCAGAACTGACCAGATTCTCCTTCGATGCTAAATTTGGAGTCCATTAACATATATGACCCCACTGCAGAAAATAGGGAATGTTAAGAATACTGAAAGCAAATCTTTGACATGATAGGGTTAATGCTGGACTTACATCCTGGTTTGGAAAAGTCATCCTCAGGGCCAGTGCCTGGTGTATCTGTTTGTCCAGTCCAAGGCTCCCAACCAAAGATTTCGTCATTAGGTACTATATTCCTCCAGCCACATTGATCATTATCATCAAAATCACACCCAGCTATACAGCCTGTATAAAATCAAATACAGTAAATTCATAATTGTATTATAAAATGTGAATGTTTGTAACATGCAGTTAGGGTAAAATAACATACCAGCACAGGCTCCCTCTGTGATGACAATGTTATCCAAGGCAGTGTCACATGATGCAGAGAACCCACGCATTGCTTGAAACACAATCTAGTGAAATGACATTAAAACTTACTCACAGGGGATTTTCTGTCATGCTGTAACAGTCATAAAGTTCATTTTGTCATCAAGACCTTCAGAAGTGCTATCTGCCTCTTGAACATTGACTTAGTCTCCCATAAAGACCATGATACTCTGGCAATTTTTAAGGCAGTTTTACTGTTAGGAGACCCATTTACCTGAGCAGTCTGTTCAGCTGGTATGGGCACAGTGACAGAGGCTCCAAGCCATGATGGACTCTGAATCCCAGTTTTTTGCCACATTTGTTCCTCAGAGCCGGGGCGTTTGGCAAACACAGTCAGGGTGTTACTGCTCTCAGAGCCATACATGTAGTAGTAGAACTGTACACAGATCTCAGAAGTTCCACTACTAATAACTGGGCTGAGAAGGCGAACTCTCTGTCCATTTACAGAGTTGTCAGCCTCATGATATATGTAATAGCCAGCTATAGGAGAAAGGGTTACATTTAATAAGAGCAAGAAACAATAAATACAATAATTTTTCTATTTTAGAATTTTATAGGTTGCTTGACAAAACATTTTATAATGCATGCCCCTTTAATCTGTAATTTTGGCTGTGGTAATTTCAAGAATATTCAGTTTTATCCAAGCGATTATGCATCTTCAGTTCAGTGACTGATCCCTGGTTTTGCTTTCGTACTCACTTCCATCTGGATAGTCTCCATCAGGCCCAGTGCCTGGGGTTGGGGTGGGTCCAGTGTGACGTGTCCAGTCACCGTTATCTGCGGTGTCTTGTTGGAAATTGCAGAACGGTTCTTCATTTTGGTTGAAATCACAGGAGGCCAACACTGCTTAAAAACGAGACGATCCACTTTCAGTTGTAGAAATAGTCTAGAATTGACTATATTAGGTGTTCCAGCTGACCTTAGATTACTTGTTTAAGGATATGCTCAGTTCTAAAATGAGTAAAACTTTTTTCATGCGCATCATTTTCCAGTGGTACAATGCAATAAATGCTCTTTATGTTCATAATGTGATGGTAATGGACATGGACCTTAGATATGCTTTATGGTGGCCTACCGTACTCCACCCGTTTACAGCTAGTTCTTATGTTATTTTGTAATAGCATGTGTCATTGCTTGATTGCAAACGTGAACACTTTGTGCAGGGTCAAGCATGTTTTTTGTGACAGAACAAAGTCTCTCCCAAGTGTTGATTAGTGTAAGACAGATAATAGTTTTTGCACAGATTTGTAGGATATGATAATAGTACTTTTTAGTCACATTGTAGTCATTTATTTATATTGAAATATTACTTCATATTTGAAAGAGAAAAGAGTAAAGTAAATTATAGAAATACAGAAATTTTGCAATAGCACCAGTTGTCTGGTTAATCATTACCCTTGTTATATTTTACATCATATTTTACTTACCTGCATCTCTCTCTCTAACGTCAAATCTGCACAAACAGAAAATAAGAAGGCAGGCTGAGTTAACTAATATCGAAGAAAAGATGAAAGAGCGGTCTATTTTGTGCTTTGGTTGTTAAGTATTTGTTTAGCTGTATAATCACAAGAATTTCTTATCTACAGAGGCATAAAAATAGTGTAATTCAGTTACATAATTGTAGTCATCAACATAATATTTATCATTTGATGCCATCATTATGATCCGATGTTAAATGCTTAATTACATTTGAATAAAACTTGTTAGGAAGTGTCTATTAATGCCTTGTCAATATATTGATGTTGTGTATAAAATTCAGAAATAGCAAAACTCTAGCATGCTTAGAGTCACATACACACAGTTTTCAACCTGTTTTTATATATAACTTGTTAAAACCATATGGCTTTATTTAAATGCCTGATGCAAGTAATAATCAAGTATTCGCTAAATCATGTACTTTGTATAAATATTGCTTATAATATATGTTTATATATTTGGAATATATTAAAGTATGTATTTGCGTATTATACATATCGATATGTATTCAGTGTAGGCAACATAATTTTGTTAATATATACTACAATCAAATCTTTTACTGAATCTGGTGCAACAAAAGCCAAAATAGATCTACATTCACATTACTACTGAAACGTTATACCAAATTACTAAATAATTATGAGTATCTCACCTATTTGCGTTGTTGTCTATGGTAAAGCAACCTGTTATCCATGTTAATACTAGTATTAACTCCAGATGTCCCATGTCTGGATTAATGGATGATGTTAGGTTCACTAAGACAGAGATGAGAAACTTGGTTTGGTTTTATAAAGGGTCGTGTGTTGCATGGTCAGCGAGGCAGGGCATAAGAAGGTGTGTATCATTTTTTATCACTTTCATGAATATTATTTTACATAGCTTATTGCAAAACCAGTTTAGTGAATCAGTAACTGTTTGTGATAGGACCAGGGTGTGTTTCCCCGTTCTCTTAGGTCTTATGGGTGGAAGCATTTATCAGAAGATGAAGTGAAGTTCATCTCATACAGTAGAAAGACCTTTGAAGTGACCTCTTAAATCAGGAATCCCCTGTATGGTTTGTCATCATCATTTAGAATGAATATTTTTATGACTAGTCTGAATAGTACCAAGAATTAAATGTTGAATCATTAAATACATAAATTGAATCTAAAAAAAAAAAATTCAAATCCTGAATAATTGAAATTCTTATGTTTCAAAGAAGGCCAGACAGTCAGAAGGCATCCTGGGAGATCAATATTGATCGTTCTTCATTTGTGGGTATCTTAATTATGTTATTGAGTATCTTATAAAAATAATCCAAAACAAATATAACTGGATACATACTGTACGTTTATTTTTTTTATTACTGTACTATTCATTTGCAAAATGCCTGATACAATTTTAAAATTCGAATGAAGATTTTTCAGTTTTCCAGTCACAGTAGCAAGGTAGCAACTTACAAAAGCAATGTTTCAATGAGACAGTGATTCTTATTAGGAAAATGAAATCAGTGCTTAGAACTATTACTTCTGATGCTAAATTAATTTTTGTCTTGTGACCAGACCTGATGGAGATCACTTCTATGTAACTGAGATTCCACCCTGTTTCCTGATAAGGCACATATGTTTATGATGCCTGTAAAAAGAGGCTCCCTGTGAATGATGTTCCAAATCAGGTCCAGCCCAGCAGAGTGAACCAGTAAAGCAAGATGAGTAGAGGTTAAACCCTTCTTAAATTATTAAGTATTTGGCCCAAGCTAAATTGTTTTAAACCTTTTATTCTTCACATACCTTAATGGATGATTTAAATATTGGATACTGAATATATAAGAACCGCATACTTTGGTCACCATTAACACACTACACGTTATATAATGTTTAACAGATTTGAATGCGCATACTGATCTGTTAAGCATTTTATTATGTTTGTTAATGACTTTACTGTAAAGTGTTACCGAATCATCTGAATACGTGATGTAGCCTCCCAAAGAAAATGAGCTGTTTTGGCAACTTGAAGGAACATGGTGTTAAATATAGAACTGTTTGCTTAAAGACATTTAAATTAATAAGGGGATTTAGTCTGGCTTAAGAAAGTTTCGCTCTTTTTCTGTTCTTCCCAAGTTTCAAAATGTCAGTTTTGCAACTGAAACCTTTGCATCTGTTTGCTTAGCTGATGCATAATTTTGATCATAAAAAGCAGTTAAACAAAGAAGGCACATAGATACATTTTACCTATATTCATGTATGGGCATGTGTGGTTCAGTCAGTTTGCAGTGTTGATTCATCCATAATGTTATTTCTTTTTAGATATATTTGTATTTCATGTAAGTAGTTTTCCTTACACAAAACCGAAATGTTAAAAATCGCATTTAATATGCACCGTCATTCAGAGGTTTGAATTATGTAAAAGAAAATACAGAAATAATAGCCTACTCTTTATACAGCGAAAATTCATGAAATCATCATATAGCACACATATTTACACATAATGAAAGCCGTAATAGGAATATGATTGTTTTAAAATATTAAAATAGAAAATAGTTTTACTGTATTAATGCTGGTATGTTAAATTTTACATACTTAGAGTATTATTTTTTAGATATTAGGTTAACTATTTAAATGTATAGACATGTTTTTTTATTTTTTCTGTATGTACCATAGACAGTTTTTTTTTTTATTGCCTAAAACATTAGTTACTTGATCCTAGGAAACTACACTGATAAGCTAGTTTAAACCTTTGTCCCATGGTATATTATGGTAGATTACAGTCCTCTGAGTCACGACTCTACCAAAACCTCCTCACTGTTGCTATTGATAAATCGCATGATTTAATAACCACCTCTATACACCATTACTATGTTCACATAGCGAGTCAAATAAACACGCATAATGTACAGACTCCTTTAATTAATCTCTTAAATCTCTTCTCACGCAGATCCGCCGTTCTTTGAATGCTGTTCTCTGTTTCCCTGCTAAAATAATGTTTATATTGTCATAGCTAAAAAATTCTCAGCAAAACTGCTTCCCACACTTTATTACTCATGTGTGCTTTTTTCAGATCTCAATAATAAAACATTTGATTTATGAAATTTGGTTTGAGTTTTTTTTTTTTTTTTTTTTGTTATTTATAAAACACCTTTTAAAACAATAGAAGTTCCAAAAAATACTATACATAGGTATTAAAACAAATATTGAAACAAAGATGAACACACTATCAAAACCTTACAGAGACATGTAAGAACATAACACCATCAATTAAAACATAAAGAATATAGATACGTTTTAAGGAAGATTTAAAAGTAGAAACAGAAGTGAAAATCTAATATAGTGAGGGAGAATCTGGGAGCAGCCATAGAGAAAGCCTTTAGTTTTATAACGTAAGGAACAGAAAGAAGTAGCTGACTAGAGGAACGTAAGGATCTTGAGCCATTGTACAGGACAAGATGATCATTGATATACTGAGGGGCAAGACCATGTAAAGCTTTATAAACAAAAAGCTACATTTTTAAATCCATCCAGTAATTAAACCGGTAATCAGTGGAGAGAGGAAAGCAGGATTAATTCATGTCACTTTTTAGTGCAAGCCTGCAGACTATTTACAGTTGAATTAGGCAAACCCAGGTATAAAGAGTTAAATAATCCAACGTTGATGTAATAAATGCATGAATAACAGTTTCAAGGTCTTTGTTAGAAAGCATCATCATGATTTTGGCTATAGATGTTAGACGAAAGAAACTGCTTTTAACAATAGCACTAAAAATGGTATGATAAATTGCGTCTTTGTATATGAGCAAGTGGAAGAGTATATCATGCAAACAGAAGAGGACCCAGAATAGAGCCGTGGTGTACCATAATGTATTGGGGCAATTTGCTACCTTAACAGAAAACAATCTCCCTTTAAGGTGATTTAACATAATTATAAGCTACAAATAACATATGCCAATATCATATGGCTTTACATTTTCACTCAAATTGTGGCCCTCATCTTTACAACATTGCTTCTGTTCATTATTTACATTTCTCAAGATCCTGACACATTTCAACTGTACTTGGCACCGGCATCAAACGTTGATCTTTTTCTGTTTATTCAGTATCACTGTGGAGTGATGGATTTTGCAATTGTTGAAAAAAGCCTTATAAACCCAGATTTAAAAGCAGCTAAATTTGCTTGAGTTCATCAAGGGCGTCTGGTTCTCCTGCTTTAAGACACGCCTACATACTTTAGACAAGAAGCCTGCATAAAATCAGAAGTTATAAAGTATTTTATCACTTTCTTAATACTGTAAACCTATAGAAGGAAAAACTTTTACATACCTGTTATGTTATCTGGTACAAGAAATTAAGAAATTAGAATTTGTCTTTTTATTTCAGTGTAGATAATTCCAGTGCTTGGCCAGCTACATGGAAAATGCTAAGCTAACAGTTACTTTTCATTAAATTAAACTTTACTACAATAAAGCTACAGCCCTGGGAAATGTAACAAGCTAAGCCAATGTTTTTTAGAAACTCAGTTTTATATTGAACCAACATCTTTCCAAATCAGTTCTCTCTCAGATCAATATAACTGTTAGTCAAGCAGATAGACAGGCAATAGTTCAGGTTATTTGTTTATTTAAGAACTGCTCTATAACAATTTGGCAACAAAAATCAGTATCATGTACAGGGTCAGATTAGCTTTATATTGTGACATAGGCAAAACAAATGTTTGCTTTCAGCCAGAATCCTTCTGTTGGTAGTAGTTGGTATTGTGGCTTTATTGTATATAGATATATTTATACAAAGAGTAACTCCTAACAATAATTAAGGTTCATCAGTTGACATTAGGTAACTAGTTTAGTTAACATGAACTAAGAATGAACAATACTTTTGCAGCATTTATGAATCTTAATGTTAATTTCAATATTTACTAAATTAATATCAAAAGGTGTGTTTGTTAACATAGGTTAATGCACTGTGAACTGACGTGAAATACAAAAGAATGACCGTATTTTCATTAACATTAACAAAGATTAATAAGTAATGTAATATATTGTTAATTGTTCTCTTGTGCTAGTTAATACATTAGTGAAATCTTATAGCGTTAGCGTTACAATATAACTGTATAGGCCTACAGTGATATGTTTATTGTTACATATTAACATTTACAGAAGTAGCCCAACACTAGATAATTCACTCTGACGATATTCTGAAAATAACATTAATATATGATTGAATTGTTTGTTAATACTGATATCTACTCGAAAAACTCATGCACAAGGGAAAAACCTATACTAATAGAATGGATTAGAATAGAATGTATAGATACAAAATAAATAATGTTAAATAGATTTATGAGATTATATATATTCATTTTTATTTTTAAGGGTGTGAGTGTAACTACACACATATCACTATAGCCTAAACAATTCAGTACATTACAATGCCAAACCATATACAGTGCAGTATGCAAACAGTACATAAACTGTGATATAGTAGACAGATTATAGGTAGTAGAGGAGGTCACTGAAGGTAAAGAATGACAGATTAAGATACTTATAATTTGACAGAGTGTTACGTAAACATGGATTATTCGGTGTGGTTACTATTAGACGTGTTTGTTGGAAAACCTGACAGCTGTTGGAAAGATGTTGTTTTTAACCAGGACGTTTTGGCTGATCTCAGCCATTTAATCTTCTTATCCTCTGTGATGTGTGACGGATGTACAGGGATTTCATGAGTACCTGTGATCTTTGAGGCTCTGGTGACAAAGTCTTTAGGTTTTGCTTCGTTAGGTAATACTACAGTGGCTTTGTAATAACAGACTAATATCTTGTCTTCAGTTGTCTTGACGAAGAGCAGTCTCTGATATGCTTGTCTGGGCTGCAGATGTTGCTTTCCATGATTTAATTGAGTCTGTCTTCAAAATGTGTTGTTTGTTGATGGATGTTGTCATGTAAATGTCTAAAGTCCATAATAATCGTTTAAGTTTGCTGATCGGTTGATGTTTTTCATTCAAACTGAAGGTACTTGTTAGTCCACATCAACATGATACTGGATCTCACAATTTCTGGAAATAAAAAAATCTTTTTATAGACTCTCAAGTAAAAAAAGAAAACACAAAAATATTCTTTAAATAAGCATTTTTGACTAAAATGACCACCCTGAAACTGAAATTATTGTAAAACGTTTGTTCAAACAATTGTCTTTAACACAAACAATTGTTTTAAAGTTACGTCATTTATAGAGACATCAGATTTTTAGATTCTTTGGGTAGTCTGTAAAAAGTTGTAAACGTTTAATTGGCATTGCATATGGTTATGACAGTTGTGGTTGCCAGCAACAAAACTAAACAACGTACTTGTGAAATGTGGGTAGAGTGCATTGATCTTTGTACAAAGAAGTGCACTTGACTGAGCCGTTGCATGACACTTTGGGTGCGGTTTCGATTTGGGCTGCCCTGTTGTAAGGCCATTTTTACTTTCTAGAATAGTTTGTCAAGACTAATGTGGCATATCGCAGGTGACCAGTGTTTTAATTGGTCCATCCTGGTCAAATGCTGACTCACTTTCATCTTCATTGTTTGATTCTAGCTACTGTGTAATAACATAGACATACGTCTATATATATATTACTTGTTTTGGTCTATATTGACAAATTGTATAAAAGAAATCATCTTTTTTATATAAAAAGCATAGTTCCTTTATTATATGAAATACTTACTGTATAAAACACCTTAATCATGGCAGGGCATAGAAAAGCTATTAATACTGACAGTGTACAGATTCAAAGTCATCAGTCCAAAGGCACCTTCGTTTCTTACGCATGCAAGTTGCCATGGATTGTTATGACAATGTGAGAATGACTACGGTTACACTCTGGATTCCAAACAAATTATATTGATGGTAGGGCATAACATTAAATGTTCATTTCGAATATATAGCTAGTAAAGTTGCCAGTGCATCTGCAAATATATACACAGAGCTTAATTTTACAGCCTTATTTTAAAAAGAAGTAAATTCATTATTTTTCTCAAAATTCTACAAACAATACCCATAATGACAAGTGTGTTTAATATCTTTGCAAAAAAAAAAAAAAAAAAAAAAAAAAAAAAAATATCGCATGTACACAAGCATTCACATCTATTTGCTAAATACTTCGTTGACGGACCTTTGGCACAAATTACAGACTCAATCACAAAGAGGTTCTGAATGGCTTTCATTAAGGCTATCTTAATATTTTTGTGCACTGAGTTTTTCTTCCGTTCCGGTCCCTCAGTCCCTGCCGCTGAAAAACACCCCCACAGCATGAGGCTGATATAAACATACTTTACTTTTGGTATGTTAATCTGCAGGTGATGATCAGAGCTGGTTTCCAATCAAGTTGTAGAAACATCTCAAGGATGATCAGTGGAAACAGGATGTACCTGAGCTCAACTGTGTAATGGCAAAGATGAGGAATACTTGTGTGATTTTTTTCGTTTTTTATTTTTTAATAAATTTGCAAAGATTTCAAACAAACGAATTCTTTCACGTTGTCATTATGGGGTATTGTTTGTAGCATTATGGAATAAGGCTGCAACATAACAAAATGTAGAAACGCTGTGAATAATTTACTGTTGCACTGCAACAATGTAGATCTTGGCATTTCTATGGTATTATTATACCTCCACCTACTGGACGCTGTCTCAAACAAACGTGCTTGTTAATTCTTAATAGCAAGGAGAGAAAAAATTGTACCATTGTACTATTAATTTATTAATTAAATTATTATTTTATGTTTATATATATATATATATATATATATATATATATATATATATATATATATATATATATATATATATATATATATATATATATATATATAAGAAAACAGCCACAAGAATGGAAGAAGTGTCTGTAACAACACACACACACACAGAAGTAGAGTTTGATCGAATAAGTCAAATAAGTGTCAAATGGGCTTTCCTAGTCGACGCATTCAAAGGTGAAGTGGATAACAGCAAAATGTCTCCTGCTTTAGAAAACAACAGTCCGAGTAAAATAGATCTGTTTGTGTTGAGCTCTGAACCCCTGGACTCGCGAAGTTTCCATGACGTGCGCTCGTAATTTTTAGACATGTCAGTCTGTAAAGTCTTCGCTGTTTGTAAGAATCCATTTAACTAAATAATTGAGTAGTTTATTACAGTGGGTAGCTTATTTGTACGGTCTGTCTTTATATTTATGCTGAAAACGTGTTTATTAAATTTCCTGCAAAGAAAAACTTGCAACGAGGGGAGGGTATCTGGCAACCAAATCCATCATGTGACGTTGTCTTGATAAAACGAGAAAGTAGGCCAACGGCTGTTTGCTGGAGGTCCGCGGAAGCTGCATTTGTCCTCTCAGCATCCTTTAACGGTACAATTTAAACTTTAATTAAACACGAATGCAAATAATTATTAATACGATTAATGTGGAATTGCTTCATTGTCAAAATAAAATAGCATAAACATTAACACTGGCGTGCGTTTTAGTAAAAGCAAGGTGGTGTTACGGTTTTTTGCAAAGCGCTGTGCGTTTGCATTTAACAAAGTTTAAATAGTTATTGTTATAGTACGTCAATAACAAATGGGGAAGTTAAAGCATGAGTTTCCGGCGCTGCGATGGCCGAGTGGTTAAGGCGTTGGACTTGAAATCCAATGGGGTCTCCCCGCGCAGGTTCGAACCCTGCTCGCAGCGAAAATTTATTCATTTTGAGGAAGCGAAAAAGTCATAACTGAAATCATATGTGTCTTGTGTCAACAGATGTGGTTAACTACGAAAACAAATATTGCTGGCAAATGACAATCTTTTAAATAATTGTTACAATTACTAATGTAAAAACAAAACTAAAAACAAAAACCAAAACAACAAAAACAAAAAACAAAAAAACAAACAAAGGGAAAGTGCATATAAATAGAATGTTGTGTAAACTGTTTAATTATTTTTATCATCTAAATGAGGCAGACTTACAACTTACATACATATCCGTGTAACTTTCTTTCTAAACAAAAAAAAAAAAAAAAATATATATATATATATATATATATATATATATATATATATATATATATATATATATATATATATATATATATATATAACGTGCATTTTATAATGTTGTTGTTTTCATATATTTCATAAGTTTTTTTTTTCAAATTTGCAATGAAAATGTTACTTCAGTACAGAAAGGGTTAATTTGATTGGGCTGCCGGGGTAGCTGGACAGATTCCAGCGCGTCTTCGATATAATTAGACGAGCTTTCGCAGGCGCTTTGAAAGACTGACAGTCAGACCCCGGTACTGCCACCCGAGGACAGCTGTAGATACCAGCTCGAAGTACAGTAAGAGGGTTACAAATATAATTGTAATCCGGCACGTTTTCCATTTTCAGGGAAACGAGGCAATCTGCGGTTTTGCATCTGTTTTGCCAGGTGTCAACTTCCTGTTTCTCACCGTTCTTTTGCATAAAGATGTCTGGCTTGGGGAAGCTGCGCGTGGCTGTTATCGGAGCCGGTGCCGCGGGACTCTGCGCGGCCCGCCATCTTCTCTCCCGCGGGGACACCTTCGCGACACCTGTGGTGTACGAGCTCACCAACAATATCGGAGGAACCTGGGTCTATGAGGAAAAAGTCGGACGTTACGACAACGGCTTGCCGATTCACAGCAGCATGTACAGGGATCTCAGGTGAATGTATACCTTTTTTATACATAACTAATATAACCGTAAAACGTTATATGTATTAAATTGCACTGTAATAAATATCAAAAGACATATAGTGATGCCAGAACATTTATCATGTTTAATTACATATTAAGTGTCCATCAGTGTTGTAACCACCTTATGCCACGTGACAAGAATGGTTACTTAATGAAGTCTAACGTTAATCAACTTTAAGGAGTTATTTCAATATCCTCTTTTTAAACTTTTAATCTTTCCTGCAGTATTGTGGCTTTATAATAGTTTGCTGTTGTGTTCTTCTCACATACTAGAACCAATATACCCAAAGAGGTGATGTCTTTCCCTGACTTTCCCTTTGAAAAGCATCTCTCCTCTTTTGTCCATCACACCGAAGTACGGAAGTACCTTGAGCAGTACTGTGATCATTTTCGCCTGTGGGACCACATCCAGGTGAAAAACATAATGCTTGTAGTTCAGTTCTTACATTTTTAAAATACTCACACCTCTTTGTTCGTGTCCAGCATTTAAGGTAAGTGTTGCACGTGTGACAGATAATTATTAATTTTATAGTTTATGACCAGGCAATCAAAGTAAAAAAAAAAAGACATATCTTATCTTTACCTTAGACCATACCATATTGTATTCTTATCTACGTTTCTTTATGATGAATCTGCGGGATTGCGGAAAACTACTAGAGAATTAACAGTCGCTTGCGCAAATGACTGGATGTCGCTGATGCATCAGTTTGAATGGAAAAACAATATGTATGTATTGATAGGTGTGTTTTTCTCTTTCGACAAGTTTGGGACCTCGGTGGCTTCAGTGACCCCAGTAGACGCGAAGGACGGGTGGAAAGGGTTGGCTTGGGATGTCACCTCCAACGATTGTGTAGACCCTAGCAAATCCACTACAGAAAGATTTGATGCTGTTATGGTGTGCAATGGGTAAGCGTACAGCAAAATGAGTGTAAAATATTCTCTGTAAAACCTTCCTATGCGCAACTATAGTCAAAATGTACATGCCTAGATCAATAAGGCCATTGGGTGCAGTGGGTTAAATAGTAACTAATGATGCAATGAAACTCAATTGCACTTTCACTTATATACTGTGCCAGTTTTTCAGGGTACGATTTAATTATATAATCAGGTAAGAAAATATTACAAAGTAATTTTTTTAAGTGAAATTATGTGTGTTTATTACAGACATTTCTATGACCCCTACATCCCTGCAATACCTGGACTGGAAAAATTCAAAGGTTTTCCCTTTCCCTTAAATTACATAACGTGTTTACTTTGTAAATCAAAAGAATCCATCATCTTTGAAATTTGTGTACTTGGCAGCAAAATACCTTTGACATATGCTTAGACTTGCAAATTCCTAAACGGCTCTTTGCTGTTGCGACATGTTTTTAGAGTGAGCACATACTGAGAAATTCTTTAGATCAAATCATGGCATTGGTTGGAAAGTAGACACAGTTTTAGTTCATCTTTATATAACGTTATATTATATTTATCAGTAGGTTAATTAAAAGTTAGAACTTTATGTTTCTTTATGTTTATTTTGGGATCTTTGCTATCCATTTCAAGATTTTACAGTAAATAATGGAAATGTTATGTATTCATTCATTTAATGTACACATAATGCATGCTTGCTTTAGGATTGCAGTTAGTAATTGCTTTTATTAAACTTAAATAAAATCTTAAATCTATTAAACTTCAAAAAAAAAGTTTTTACTACAAAACTTTTGTAGGTGCACACAACGAAAGTTTATAATTTTGAAAATGAATCATGTATTAATCAGCATTAAAGGAACACACCGTTTTGAACATTTTTTTTGAAAACGTGCTAATTTTCCAACTTGCCTTGAGTTAAAGAGTTGAGTTTTACTCTTTTTAGCTGATCTCCGGTTCTGGAGATAGCACTTTTAGCTGCAGCTTATCATAGATCATTGAATCTGTTTAGACCAGCATGTCACTTAAAAACGTTTTAGAAAAAGTACCAAAGAGTACTTTTCAATATTTGATTCTTCTGTAGTTCCGTTGTTTACTAATACCGACGGAAAATGAAAAGTTGTGGCTTTTTTAAGCTGATATGGCTTGGAACTATATTCTCACTATATTCTCAAAAGTGTTGTGTTCCTATAAGGGGAAGCTTATAGAGGGTTGACTGACCACAACATTGCTAGTTAAAAATATTTTGTGATTATGCAGGTTTGACTAGCGTATGGTCTTTACATATTATCAAAATTTTCTGTATTGTATCAAATGTTTGTTTTTTGTCCAAATTCAAATTTTTGTAGGGACGCTGATGCACAGTCATGATTATCGTAGTGCTGAACCTTTGGCGGGAAAGTCAGTGGTGCTGCTGGGAGCTGGTCTCTCTGGACTAGATATTGCCATGGAGCTCTCCAATGTTGATGCTCAGGTCTTTCAGAGTGTTCAATTGTTTAGCTATTTGAAATACCGCATTTTTTTGCGATATACTGGTATATTGGCTGGAATATACTACATAAATTTTGCACAGATGTTTCCCAATTTTGCAGAGTTGTCGAGGATATCACGTAGTGTTTGATGGATACAGATTTTAGCTTAGTTTTTTTTTTAGCTTCGGAATGTTTCCATTTGGAAAATTATTATAGATATTTTGGACTGATTTTAGAATAACTTGAACAATGTGCGATCCGCATGACAAATCTTGCCCAGATTTTTGGCTCAGTTTACAAGAAAAGTGGACGGTGACTTAGTTGCTGGAAGTCAGAATTAGGGAACCACCAAAATTACAGCGAGAATGATTATTACATTTGGTGCAGACGGCAATATAATGGTTAGTTACTAACAGTGACAAAGCTGTGCGTAAAAGAATATGTCGTGAAATCAAACGTAATTTACAAAAATGATCAAAAGTTGTGTAATGTATTCCAGCTTTTAATATGTGTTAATACTTGTGACAGAAGAAACCAACTTGTTCTTGTGCTTTTGTAGCTGATCATATACTTGCTACATTATACTTACCATCCAAAGTATTTTATTTGGAATTTTCTTGTTTATCTTTATTGCCCTCCAGGTTATCCTGAGTCATGGACAGCGGCCATTGACCTGCCCTCTTCCTCCAGGAGTCCAGCAGGCTCCTCCAGTAACCTCTGTACTGGATGATGACACCCTAGAGTTCAAAAATGGGGAGAGAGCGAAGCCAGAGGTGTTTCTGTTTTGTACAGGCTACAACTTTACCTTCCCATTCTTGGATAAGAAAGTGGGTGTAAAAGTGCAGGAGCACCTCGTCTCACCTCTCTATAAGTTCCTGATACCTCCAGCCTACCCTTCACTCTTTATAGTGGGCATCTGCAGAGCTATATGCCCCTTCCCACATTTCCACATTCAGGTTAGTTGCAAAGCAAAGGATATTTTGTTTAAGAGAATATGTGCCACTGAGGTACTTCTCAAACTTCCCTTACATCTTCAAATTGTTTCCTCGTCTGTTTCCCCAGTCTCAGTTTGTCCTGTCAGTGTTGGATGGTTCTTTCCGCCTGCCATCCCGTGAGGAAATGGAGAAAGATATCGAGCTGGACATTGCCGCCCGTCGCGCTCGTGGTATTGCCACCCGCCATATTCTTAAACTGGATTCTGAGCAATGGGCCTACAATGATGAGCTAGCTCATCTGGGGGGATTCAAACCCCTCCCACGCTATTGGAGCAACCTGTATGAATCCAACAAGGTGTTCCGTGCCCGAGACATGCTCAATTACAAGACCTACAACTACACTGTCCTGGAAAACATGGAGTGGAAGGTGCACGATTTACATGGCCAGCAGCTGCAGAAGCCTCTGGCTGTTAAAAAAACAATATAAGCTTTGATGTAAAAAAATCATATGCCAGTGTAGCAAGTACAATTAGGATATTAACAAATTGTTCAGTACTGATAAGTTTTACAATTATTTTTTTAAAATGTCTAATCATAGTCTTATTTTTGTGCAATGAGCTCCTATAGATATGTTTAAATGAAGTATCTTTCTAATTTTGTCGTTTGTGATAAGCTGCTTTTTAAATAATAAACCATGAATGAAAATAAACATTATGCACTTTGTGTTTTAAAGAAAAAAATTATATCCCAAAAATTTATATTTATATCCTTTATAACCAAAAGTACGTGTATCGAAAGGAACACTTGTTGGGATTGTTTGCCCAAAAGTTAAAATTCTCTCAATCTTACCATTTTTCCAAACCGTATGTCTTTTTCTGTTTTTTTGCTGAAATTATCCACATACTACATCATCAAAATGCATCCATGTCCCCACAACCCATATAGTTTATTGTGAAATATAGTGTCAGATAGTCAGTGCTTATTTCAAAAGCATAACCACAAACACAAAGCCAATACATGTTCAGTTTTATTTAATAATCACACCTCACTGAGGCAAAAGGCACCGCTGGGATTCGAACCCAGGATCTCCTGTTTACTAGACAGGCGCTTTAACCAACTAAGCCACGGCGCCTTGTGCCGACATGTTGAAAATTTCATTATAAAAACATTTCATTCATATAACTTATATAATATATAATAACTTCTAAATTACTTCCATGAACTTATTCCTATTTTAAAAACATTTGGACTTCGACATCTCGTAACATTTACGTAACTGAAACTGATCCTGCTAAATATACACACACACTCGCACAGCATGGGTTTTAAATAAATTTCAAGTAACTTAACGTAAAACGTAACGTTTTGATGCAATACACAGTTCAGAATTTCGACCATTGAGCTCAGTGAAAGGCGACTGCTTTACTGCAGAGGTTTATATAACTCACAAAGCTAAGGCTAGTACAGCGAATAAATTCCCAGCCACGCGGTGGCAGCGCGTGCTACACGACCGAGACCGAGGGTAACGTGACGCTTTGTGAAGCAGTTTAGTTTGCGAGCGTTTCAGTGCAGCTTGGCGTTTTGTGAAGATATATATATATCACAAGCTGACGCACAGGAATTTTTTTAAGCAGTGAAAACTGTTGAAATCGTGCGTGTATACACACAACCGAAACAATGCAGACACACAATTCAAACTAAAGTCTGAGTCATTGTGGTTTTTTCCGTTTAAGCAACTTTCACTGATGTCGCCATTCCAAAAATAGGGTCTACCAGGGAGATAAAGAAAGACCACGAATTATTCATCCGACCGCTCCGGTCAGGGATACCGTGTTCTCATTCGAACAGTTTTTACATTCTGTTTTTTTTTCCCACCGGCGTTCTGTTATTTATGGAAGCTTGAATCATGTCACAGAAGAGATAAGGTTCACCTCAACAGAATCTTTATTTCACGTGGTAAAAAACGAAAAGGTAAGGGTGCAGACCCTCGCCACTCCGAATGTTTTATCAAATACAACATTCATTAATGTTAAAAATCTTAGTCTTTCTTAAGTCTTTTAGCCATAATCCCCAGAGGCGTATATCTACTGCATCCAGATGTTTTTAATCTGTTCAGTACTATTCCGGTACAGTTTTTTTTCACTCTCTCAAGTCACTGGGTTTCCAAGTGATGCAATATCCTGTAAACTCCCTGAGGTACAGTGCACAGCTTTTCTATAGATCACCAATGGATACGTTTTACTATGATGACTTTTTTTTTTAGCTATATAAATGTAGATTTAGATGTAAATCAAAATCATAATTGTAGCCTAATGTTGAAATAATGAAATTCAAAGTAAACACACGCATACATATATACTGTATATATATATATATATATATATATATATATATATATATATATATATATATATATATATATATATATATATATATATATGTGTGTGTGTGTGTGTGTGTGTGTGTGTGTGTGTATATACATAAAGTATATAATACAAAAACACACAAATGTTCTTGCATCTTTATTGCATATTTTGTACTTCAAGCAATAACGATTTCACAAATGTGCTAAATATGCTTATTTAATCTCACCAAAACATAGGTAATGATAATAAAAAGCTGAAATGACGTACCTCTAAGGATGTACTGTATATTATGATATTGAATGAATATTATTGTTTTCTTTTTCTTCTGTGAGCTATAATGTGGTTACAATGGAGGGTGGTAGGATCCAAATGATCTAGGATTATGAACAATGATTAATGTAGATTAACATACAGAAAAACACATGTGGGGGTGTTTTCAGCTGACTTGGTCTAACAGAATTAAGTTTCACAATTGCAAAATCGGACTGCACTCTCATCTACAATGCAAAATAGACAGTAATTTCAAAAGTATGCAATAAAAATGTCAATTAGAAAAAACTAAATAGAAGAAAGGGGAAGCTTCCTTGATGTGTCAAATTGAAACTCAAATCAAACTCAGACAGTACATCCATCTTTCTGTATAGTGCTGTATAATATTACTTGCAAATACAGTCACAAAGGTCTTTCTGACTAATTTTAAATGAGGAATGAACAGTTGTAGTGAAGTTATTTCTTGTTCTCACTATTGAAATAGAGCAAGGGGACTATGAGGAGAGACTTTCCTCAGTAGAAAGATCAGGGTTCCCAAAACAGAGTTCCTCTCAGGCATTCCTTTCCTGGAATATTCTCATATGCTTCTGATTATATGATAAAAGAGAGTTGATTGTTTTGTGTTCTGTGTGCCTGGTAATGACCTTATATAAGTTTGTTTGAGCGGGTGTAGGCAAAGCAACTCAACATTTTTTTTTCTTTCAGGATGGCTTTTGTAGAACGGCAGAAGAACATGTCTTCTGTATGCAGCATCTAAAGGTCCCACTTTTTCCATTCTGTTCTGAACACACACACACACACACACACACACACACACACACACACACAAAGACCATGTGAATCACTGTGGTTACATAGAGTCATCTCCATGAGCACTAGGAAAATGTGAGTTGCATTTCAATAGATTGAATAAGGTCTTACAAGGCTGCAGTCTTGTGAATATTAAACATTTAAAATATTAAACATGCATTTAATTACAAATATAGGCCTGCTGTATGTACTGAATGTAAGATCAGAAAAAGTGTCCATTTTTTTTGTCTGTAACAAGCCCTAAATTATTACTTCTCTGTGAAGCCAAGTATTTGTTTAATAAGTGAATAAAGTGAATACTGCTGATTGCCACAGGAAAATGTGTCAAACTTACGTTTTCATACCTGCCGATGATTCAGTCCGAGCAACACTGCAAGTCAAATAAGCGTGCCAAAAGTCAGCATGAGTGTACGGTGTACCATGTTGCTCTTAATGACCATTTTTTTTGTCCAGACAGATGAACACGTCCCAGACAGTGATTGTGGGGAAACATCGCTGCATCGAGGTAAGAGGAGATAAGAGCAGCACAAACAGCAGCACACGTGATTCAGCAGCTCCTGCTAAACTGCTAAACACTGAGTCATAGACGTTCATACACATGCACTCACATGCTGCATGTTTCGTTAACGCCATATAAATCAGATTTCATGAAATGTCTGGGGCATAGTGTCTGTCTGATTTGTTTGCTTTGAAACCAGGGAGATTTGTTTTTGCAAGGTTTTCATCAGGTTTAAGTTATGTAAGCGTCTGGATCCTGTGATCTGAGCACGTTTGTGTGTGTTTAGAGCATTGTGCGCATGAGCTGAAAAGTAAAATTGATATGCATATTGTAAAAATAAAGAAATTAAAAGTGATATATGACCTAAACACCCAGTTGCTTTTCAGTAACATAATATTTCAGGTTTGATTTACAGTGATTAACTAACAATAGTCACAGTGTTGTAATACTGAAATGAATGTGACTTTGTTTGTCACAAATGCTTTTTTTTTCTTATGGAATTGAATTTAATAATACTTTGGATTCATTTAAACATGCAGTAACAGAAATTCTGTGAAAAATTACAGTTTAAACACTGTAATATTTTTTCTATTGTAATATATTTTCAAACGCCATTTATTCATGTCGGTGACAAATCAGTCGTTGTTAGGATGTTAGGATGAAGTGTTCAGGGTGATGCTTTAGAAATCAGTCTAATATGCTGATTTGATGCTTAAGAAGCATTCCTTCTGTCACACGTGGACTCCTTTGTGTTGTTGTTTGTGTCGTGTGCCGTGTGTTCTGTGACCTACTTTTAGCTAATTGTCGTATCTCGGCTGTGTGTAGCTGTGTGTAGTTTAAGTATTTACGTTGTATATTTAAGTCCTGTGTGTTTGAGTTCACCCGGGTCTGATCGTCGAGGTTTATACGTGTGGTTTATGTTCTGCCTGTCTGCCTGTATATTATTATTTTGTCAGTTTGAAGAGGATTAAATCTGTTTAAGTTTATTTATTATCGTCGAGTGCTCCTTCACACTAAATCATACCGTGACACCTTTGTTTGTTAATTTTCCATTGACCATTTCTTCACAGTGTTTTTGTTTGTTAACATTGTTGAAAATTGCTAAAAACCATGATACACTTTTTCTTTTTTTTTGATGAATAGAAAGAAAAACATGAACAAAAACAACAGTTATTTGTTTCTCGTCCTTTTCTGTAAATTTAATGCAATCTTGTATAATACATTTCTTTACAAATTTTCTAGCAATTGCAAAAAATAAAGTTGGAATTGTTTGTTTCTGTGAAGTCCCAGTTATGTTAAATGGTTCTAAAATTGAAGTCAAGCTACAGAATGGAAAGTTGCAAATGCAAAAAGGGTTTGTCTCTTTTACCAAAAACATCTAATATATATTAGTCTCAGTGAATGTGCGTGCGGATGAGGAGAAGATTCTGACCACAGTTTGTACTCTGACTGTAACCACAGCTTCCATTCCTAGGCACCGCAGCCACAAAACAGGTTAACACAAGTTTGGCTCTCAAGGTTTTTAACTCTCAGCCTCTGAATCACTTCAGAAATTCAACGACTAATTGTTTTCTTTTGTATACACCCTTTAAGGCTGTGTTTTGGTGTCTCTGGGTTTGCCAGATAGAAATGTTTTGCCATGTTATGTCTTCAGTTATGTAACCTTGAACAAAACGCCAACTGTTAGCAGGTTTTAGTTGCAGTAAAGGAAAGGCCCTGATATCTTTGATAAAATATTTTATAATATTGTCAAATTAAATTAGACTCAAAACTATTATATAATTTAGGGGGGGCATTAAATAAAAAATGCCTGCTCAGCATTTATCAACTGAAAAACACATCTATTCATATCTAGCGTAAACAGTCAGTCATTGTTTGGCCTTCAGAACAAAGTCACATTTCCCATCAGCAACACCCATCAACCGCCTCTTTAGAAAAACATGCAATAGAGTTCATGGCATGTTCTATTAGATGATTGAACTTTCCTGTTTGCCCCCGAAGTGCTTTGCTCACTCTTTAAATAAAGTACAAGCTGTTTTGGTAGCCCTGAATATATTAATTTGTTGTGACTCTTAGAGCTCAAGGGTGAGACACATCACATGTTTTGCCTAATTCAACGCTCTCTCCTCATTGGTCATATCCTGTGCCTTATCTATTTGGCAAGAGCTTTGTGCTTCAAATGTCATCCTTTTTCCCCTGTCTGTATATTACATTAACCTTTGCGAGTCTTTTGGTTTAACAAATTAATCTTTAAGATTTGAGTAATAAACACATGACTTCACCTTACAAGCTAGAGTTATTTAAAGGCTATTTCATTATGTTAGTGAAGAATAATGGCCTATATGTCAACTTCTCATTTAAGCTTTACATGGGCATTTAGTGCTTGCTATAAAAATGGAACTCTACTTTGAACATTTTCTTGCGGAATTAGCTTTAATTTTCTTTGCAGAATATAAAGTCATCATCAGTTGAGACTGCAAATCATCACTTTCTATGGATGGTAATCCACGCAAGTGTCAGGAGTGAGGGAATACCCCATGTCCCGCTTACATGGCATTCTTTTTCATCCACTCATCTTTTCCCCTACTGTTTCCCTCTGCCTTTTCCTCTTACTCATCTTCTTATGATCGAAAACTAGAACTCCAAAAAATCACGTTGCCAAACTTTAATCTGGCTTCTGTTACTATATGATATATTTGCTATGTATACAGTAGTCAACATTTTAAGTGGTCAAAAAAGTTAATAACATTGAACACATTTTAGCTTGGACAAAAGGTTTTGATCCACTTAAAGTGTTAAAATTAAGGAAATCACTGATAAATGAAAAACTCAAATTGGAAATCTTAACTTATATGCATTGTATACACACTTAGAATAAAATGACAAGCCAACATCATTAACCCAATGAGTGCTGGATTCAAAATCAAACCAAAAATCAAAGTAAAACAGGGAAATATTCATCTAACTTGAATATATTTCATCAACGTATAGGTCAGTAGTGTTTATGGCCCACACATAAAACTCTATACACTTCCTATGAAAAGGTTGATGGAAAAGTGTATGCACATCTGACAGCATCTAGGCATGCTCCTGAAAAGATAATGAATAGTACCCTAGGGCATCTTCTGCCAGATCTGGATCAGAGCGTGAGTGAGCCGCAGGACAATCATTGGTGATACTTGGTGGCCGTGTATGCTCAGACATATCCAAAGTAATCAGTTAGATTCATGTCTGAGGATCATGAAGGCCAATCAATAGCATTAGTGCCTTCATCAACCAGACACTGTGTACACCGAAGGGCCCACTTGCGCTCTTTGTGAACCTGCTCTTAATAGTAGGGCTGCCAACACAGGTCCCACTAGTGCAGGAGTGCCCACCCCCGCTCCTGGCGATCGACTGTCCTGCAAAGTTTAGCTCCAGCTAGTGCACCCCTGCACTAGAGGATGTCAGGCTCCCATGCCACCCGTATGAAATCTGATTTTGACAGTTTAATCAGAAACATGCACACCAGTAGACTGCTGGAGGTCATTTTATAAGGCTCTGGCAATTCTGGCTTCTGCTGTTCCTTTCCCTTTCCAGCTCTCGTTGTGTAACGGCCTTTCACCCGGTATCTCCTTCATTCTCCTGAAGCTTGACTTGGTTCTAAAATAAATACATTTTTTGACAACTAGGGTTCATTAAATGGGACGATCTTTCAAATTTTTTATATTTGTGCAATTTGAAATGAGAAAAAAATATGTACGTGCAAGTAAAAGGCAAGAGGTGATGACCAAGCTCTCTACGCTATGAAGTTAAATAAAGTCTATGAACATCTGAGGAGCATTTCACTTTCGTAATTTCCCTGTTCGTTATCATTTTATCACTCATCAGCACTTTTGAGTCTAGAATAGATCCCTTAAATCCACATAAATCAAGATATTTGCCTATGAAGAGCCTTAATCAGCATGGCTGGCATTTTCCATGGACACTTCACAAAAGTTAAGCAAGTTTCTGATCAATCAGAATGTAGTACAGATAGAAATACACCAGCGGAATCTTATTTATAGGTATAGAGAGTAGTTGTATGTTCATATTTTGCTTTTTCAATTTATTCTTACATTTTTATTTGGATCTGGAATAAATTACACTCTTTAATGTCTCCGATGTGCTGATTTCCTGTTTCTGAGAAAATATGCATCAGTTCTGCTTTCAGTGTTTTAAAGATATCTCCCTTTCTCAGTGGCAAGATGCTCCCACATTTGTGTTCTACTAGGTTCTCAGCCACATCTGGTGCCTTTCGCCCACTCGTCAGCTGTAGTTTATCTGTTTTTAGTCATAATGACCACAAACAAAACATTTCAATATTTTCTGTTTGTTACTGTTTGTTTGAACTCCCTGACAACAGAACAGAACAATTTAACAGTATGAGGTCAAGTGAAAAGGTCAAGTGAGAACAGCCCAGTCCACCAAACACAATACTGTAAACTGCTGGATTATGTTTATGATCGTTTTAAAACAACACACTAAGACTTTTACTCCAATCAGACGTTTTTAATGGAAAAAGTGTGTATTTTAAACGATTATTTGCATACTATATGTTCGTGCGCTGTGTTTATTGTATATATATATAAATACTATACACTATATCTTATATTCAGGGCTTGACATAAAACTTTTTCCAAATTTAGTAGCCTCTCAGCATTTTCACTGGCCACAAGTTTCTTGTTGGGAAATTACATTTTATATGACTTAATACCAATCATATGAAATCCGCATCCACATTCGCTAGTAGATGGCAGCAAGTGACTATTTTAATTAATGAGTCATTGAAGCCTTCCAACGATTCGTTTAGACTTCATTCAAGAATAAAGCAAGTGCCTGAATGGGCCACTGAATCATTGACTCAAATGATTCAAACCTCAAAAAACGCGAATCATTCGTTAACAAAACAAGGCGGCTTTGTGTGTAGCATATTTGCGCGACAAAAACAGTCGACATCTCAAAACATTCAAATAGGCTACTGAACTAAAATGTATAAGTAGATGTTTTAATCAGATTACTTTTCTGAGTGGAAAATTAAAATTCTCTTCTTTCACTTGCCCCTTGACAAAAATCAGTCCGTCTCAGACAAGCATTAATGCTCTATTACTGTATATAAAATGCAACCCACCAGAGTAGCTAGCGGGAGAGACTGTGTTACCAGCCACAGCTGAAATCCAACAATCCACAATTGTATATGTGCTAAAACAACAAAATAAAATTAATATGATGTTATGTATATTAAACAATTCTGTAAGTGAATGCTGGTTTTTTTTATGTTTAAATAGCAATTAGTTTTACTTTCAGGTTTTTCTTCTTAAGCGGGAAGCTGGAGTTTTTAAAGCAAGTTTTTAATCTTCCAAAATGTGGTTTGGGTTTGTTCCCTTTCAACACTTTGCTTGGTTTGTTACCTGTGGTTAGAGTGAAACTTAGCTAACTGAATTCTCAGGCTCATTCCAGTGGGAAATGGAGTTGGCGTTCCTTTTGAGTGCTGTGAGTCCAATTTTCCATTTACAAGTTTACTGGAGGAGAGGCTCAGTTGACATGACAACATGACATAATTCGAGGGAGTTAAAAGCAAATTGTTACTGTACCGCATCAGTATTCTGCCACTGTTAGGGTACTAATAAAATAATCCATGATATAGCAGAATTTTTATATAGTCCATTATGTCAGTGGGAATGAGGCGTAAATTCATAAGACACCTACGTGTGAGTGTGTAAATGACAGAAATCAAGAGAGACGAGATATTACAGTACATTTAATGATACATTTAACCATTTAGAACTTGCATGCGAGACTGTAATCAAAGACGTGTAAACACGTCTGTGAATTTAATTAAAGCATGACATAATGTTTGTATTAGGAGTATACAAACTTTATGACCTGTTCATTTTCATTTTGACACTTCATTGTCTGGTCCTTTAAAGCCCTTGCAGTTAAAGCTCTTAGTTGCTAACAAGACAGATGTTGTATTTCAGTAAAACAGTGGTAAGTACTTTAACATTCCTCGCATGAACTACCTGGCTTGTGTGCGATTTCCCTCTTTTATAGACATACTTCTCTGCTGGCTTTCTTTAATACGTTCAGTCTGTGTCATTTTCCCTGGAGACACTGGCCTCGATGATAAAGCTCATACCAGGGATCATTAGACATGACTTGAAAGAGTTTAAAGTTATTTCATCATTAGTTGTTCCACGTCTCCTTTCCTTTTGTCCCTAGATGCCTGAATATTCCTTATCCTCAGAGAATGTGGCCTTCCTCATGAGCATGTGTGAAGGAATGCGTTTTGGTAGAACCACATATGGGCATGCGGTGTGTCAACTTTCCCAAAGGTGAGTCAATGCTTCAGCCTAATGTTTTTAATTAGCCTACTCCAGATGAAGATCCTATTTTTACTGTCATTGTGGTTGCTGAACATATAATGATATGATAAGGGGATGGATTATGTCAACTTTTATTTTTGGCACACAACTTAGATGTTAAAACATCCAGTCCTGTCAGTGGCCTCATTAAAATTAATTGCTCGAACACATTTTGTTCTTGAGTAACTGTTTGTAATTATTTGCTGTTTTAATATTGCAAAGTGAATTTGTATTTGTGGTATAGTGATGTTGAAGTCAACAGCAAATAATGAAATAATATTAATTAATATACTGTAGATGCGAGAGTTCCCAAAAAAACAAAGAAACACGTTCAAAGTTTGATATGCTGCCAAAATTGGCAATGACTGCTGCTTTAGACTAAACGTAACTATGACTTGGCTGTTTAACAGTCCTGTAAAAAAAAATAAGAGACAGACAAGGAAAGAGACTGTGTTTGTCTGTGTGAAAAAGCAGAGAGGGGATACAAAAAGGCAGACAAGGATGACTTCATAACTTCCGCTAGTGTGCGCGCGCGTCTGAAGGGGAGGGCTCAAGTCCTTTAAATAGAGACCGAGCTGCTCACAGACACATTAAGAACAGCTCTGGGGTTGCACTGCATCGAATATCAAAGTAACAAATTAAATCTACAAAGAAACTCTTCAGAATCAAAGCATCTTTCAGGTAATTTTATGCTCTTGTTTTGCCTCATACCGCAAGTAGACTAAAACTTATTGATTAAAACTTTTAGAAGTTTTGGTAGCATTTAGTTCAAGTAGTTAATTGCTTGATCTAATATGGTTTGCCCGTGTGTTTTGAACTAACCAACAGAGCTGAATTAGATCATTATAAATGAGTTGTTTACCCATGGTAAAATACATGGTAAAAAAGTTATAAATCTTAAACTTGGGTTTATAGACAGTTCTTATGTGTTATTCTACAGCTATTACCTACAGCTGTAGGTAAACATGTGAGGCATGATAGACTAACAGAGATGGCATGTGTGGTGTTTCTGTGGTGGGTGTTGCGTCTGGCACATAAGGGAGAATTTTCACAAGAGAAAGTAAAGAAGAAGCTTGTTCTCGTTTTGGGGGAGGTTGAAACATTTATTTGTCTCCATGGTTTTGCCAAGCGAACACACCCATGCTGTGACCAGAAACATACCTTCACAGAAAAAAAAGCTTTTATAGTTCATACAATCTGCACTTAACATTTAGAGTTTTGAAACATCACAGCTGACCTTTCTCTTATCTTCCACAGATATTCAAAATGCAGAGCCTGAATGTGCTGTTGATCTTTACCCTTTGCGGGTCAAGCTTGTGCAACCTCATGCAGGAGAAGCAGACAGATTTTGGGCTGCAGGTGTTCTCTGAATTAGTCCAATCTGCTCCGGACAGAAATCTGGTTCTCTCTCCCTATGGCATCTCTTCAGTGCTGGGCATGGCTCAACTTGGCGCCTATGGCAGCACTCTTAAAATGCTTTCCTCTAAGATGGGTTACTCACTGCAAGGTAAACGAATGCAGGCAGTAGATGTAATTTTGTTATGTTCTGGAACAACTTAAAACGGCTATATGTATTATTTTATATCTTTCTTATTCCTAGTTTAATCTGTAAATATTATTGTTTTTCTAACTCTTCTTCTTTTTGATAGAACGCGGTATGCCAAAGCTACAGAGGCTTCTTCAGAGAGATCTGGCCAGTGAAGACGGAGTAGAAGTGGCCAGTGGTGTCATGGTTGACCGGAAGATAATTCTGGAAAAGGTATTTAGGCGCAGCCTGTCCAAAGCCTTCCAGAGCGTCCCTCACCAAATAGATTTCAGCCAACCAGAGATGGCCCGGCAGGTGATTAACTCCTGGACATCTGACCACACTGGTGGTAAGTCACTGCTACTTTAAATGCATTGATTGTGATGTTCGATATCAATTTGGATTTAAAAAAAAAAGTCTGCTAAATGTAAGCTCGCTCACAATGCACTTGTAAGATGCTTAATTAGTTTACTCATTTCTTGTCTTAGGAATGATTTCTGACTTCCTCCCATCTGGGGTGTTGAGTGAACTGACACGCTTGGTCCTGTTGAATGCTCTCCACTTCCATGGGGTCTGGAAGACGCCCTTTGACCCTAAGCTTACTAGGGAACAGCTATTTCACAGAGTCAACGGCAGTGCTGTATCTGTTCCTATGATGACTATGACTTCAAAGTTCAACTGTGGTGAGTATTGATGATTAGTTTTAAAGGAACCGATGAGAAAACAGGATTTTGTAAAGGTTAATCACATTTTTCTCCATTTAGGTGAGTTTGTGACTGAAGACGGCGTGGACTATGATGTCATTGAGGTGCCTTATGAGGGCGAGTCGCTAAGCATGCTTCTGGTGATGCCATTTGAGAGGGATGTACCTCTGTTGGCCCTGAACAAAGAGCTGAGAAGCAGCAGAATTGAGGAATGGAGAAAAACAATGAGAAAGATTAACAAACAACTTTCTATTCCAAGGTAATGCTTCTATTTATGTGAATTTGTTTGGGATTTTTACATTGTGATGGACATTTTACAACAGTAGGGCCTAATGTGTGTGTTATGTAATGATCTCACAGGTTCTCAATGGACACAGAAACCGATCTGAAGCCCACACTGAGCAAGATGGGTCTTGGAGACATTTTCAGCCAGAGCAAAGCTGATTTCTCTCGCATTACCAGTGAGTATTAGCTGTTTTTCTTAAGAATGAAATGGGTGTTAATGGATGCCCTTTTTGATTAACCTAATAATTTTGTCTCCTTCTCTTTTTGTCCAATTAGCCGAGGAACCTTTATGTGTATTCAAGGTCCTTCAGAGGGTAAAACTTGAGGTGAATGAAGAAGGAACCAAAGGCTCATCTGCCACAGGTACAGACACTGAAGTACAAATACAGTACAAATGTTATTCAGCAGAATTAACTGTCATTTATAGTGAAACAAAACCATATTTGACTTATTTTGGTTTTGGTTTTTTCCCCAGCGGCTGTCATTTACTCTCGCATGGCCATAGAGGAGATCACACTGGATAGACCCTTCTATTTCCTCATTCAACACAAACCCACTGGTCAGTTGTGCTTTAATCTCACATGCTTTTATCTTATTACATTTCATTCTACTTGCTTTTTATCTGGATGTCAGTGTAGTGTTTTTTTTATTTTTTTGTTAGTTGGTTGTCCCTCCATATTAAAATCCCCTGGTTAACTTCACAGGTGCATTGTTGTTCAGCGGTCAAGTGAACCAGCCTCAGTAAAAATAACAGACCAAGGTTGTGCCTGAAGTGACCATTCGAACAGAAGGACCAAGGAAACTGCCAACAAGTCTGCACACAACATACTACTGAAGACAGGAGATGCTTAGGGTTCAGTTTTGCAATGAAAGATGCAAAAACTTTTATATTTGTCTTGGGAGCATAGCTTGAAGTGCCAAATTTTAATAAGAAATGTATAAATGTTTATTCAGTGTGTCTACTGCTATAGGAGAGGAAAGGTATATACTATAAAAAAAAGCATTGCTGTTTAAAACATATGTCTGAAACATCAGGGACATTTAATGATCAAAATTCACAGCCTAAGCAGATGGAGATTCTACATGCACTAATCATTTGAAGAGTGAATTCATTTGTGTGTTTTTGTTTTTTAAAATCTGTTTAATGTGCTTATTTTTTACGAGTTGGATTTTACAGTATTTATTAATTTATTGTCGAAGGTTATATTTTCTTGAAGACTGTTTATTAAAAGTGTTTCGTTTTTATAATAAAAGCGACCATACGCGAACATGAGTTAGTTTTGCGTCAATCATTAAATTACTTTGGTGCTGGCGACATCTTGTGTTCAAAGTTTTGCAGCAACAAAAAAGTTAATACACATTGCAGCACTTTTCAGATAAATGGAACATCTAGGCACGCTATAGTAATAATACATTTACGGATAAATGCTTTGCTTGGCACGGACTGGCAGCACAAATGGCATTGTGATATGAGCTGCCATGATGATTGTCGCAATCAAGGAGCAACTCCGAGCAGCATGAATCTGGATCTTCCTTTATCATGAGCAGATTAAAGTTCTAGGTTGCCCTATCTACGTTACCATAGCAACCTGAATAAGTCCCCTTTTTGTCATGGCAACAGCACCTGAACATCTTGCTCTCATTTGAGAGGCAAAGCTGTTAAGTTTTGCAAATAGATGAGAAAATCAATCCACTTTATTACTTTCGAAAACGTAAATTATTCGCTTTTTCCGTTTTTTGTTAGAAGCCGGAATTCGTTTCATGTAAAGGCGGCAAGTGTACTTTCTGTAAGAGATCTTGTGGAGACAGGAATGAGCAGAGCGCATGCGCACTGGTGGTGATGACGCTACCCGACTTCTCTCTAGTGACTGGAAGTCAGGTCTGATTCTTCGAATCGGTTCTTTCCAACAGATCGTTCAAATGAACCGACTCATATGATCTATTAAACTATGCCGTTGTTACACCAAATTTTGTGACCCTAATTGGCACTATAGTGAGGGTAGGTTTAAGATTAGGATTGTGTTTATAAATAGGTGGGATTAGTGTAAAATATATTGTTGTCTATTACGAGTAAATTTAATTAATTCGGTTGTTTTTACTGTAATCCGAAGTGTTCCAATCAGTCGTCAATGATTCATATTAACCGAAGCACTAAAAAGATCCGACTCAAAAGAACAATTCGTTCACAAAGCTACTCTAGGCTGCTTCAATGGGGCTCTGATACTACTAGCTGTCAGATAGACATGTATTGATAATATATCGCGGTATTTACCAAAAAGTGGTTTGCTGTTCACTGAAAATAACTGGCTGCTCTCAACAAGCCGTCAAAATGGTAAGTTATAACCTTATAACGACATTAATCTCCACTCTCAGGCAGAGCTAGCTAGCTAAGGCTAAGTTAGTACAGTCAGCCACCTGGACACCTTAAACCCTGTTTAAATATTTACATCTCACCTCTCGGGCTCTAGGTGGCCGGTTAAGTTTGGACTCTTTGTGTGGTTTCCATCTCTCAAATACACTGTAAAATTGTCACGTTGTTATGTATTGAAACGCGTTTGTTCACTAGCCGGGTCAGTTTGACAGCTGGATTTGATATGTTAAATTGGTACCAATAATGAACCGCCTAGACTCTATTCACAGTTTGGCGTTCACGCGAAGCGTTTCCTGAACACTTGAGATATCGATTCGTTTGAGATCCTGTTTTTAAAGTTGTCTTTTGACTCTTGATTCGACCCGGAAACGGTTGTCTAGTTGCTGCTCTGTGTTTTAGATTCAGATGAACTGTGAGTCACAAGATTGCCTTTAATCCCATACAGTACATTTCACTGCGGTTTTTAAGAGTCATAACAGTGTGTTCTCTCAAAAGTATTCCGTTATAGAAGTATTTCACAACATATTTCCTTTGTTTAATCAGTTAAGCATGAAAGGAAGTGCTGCTGCGAGAGATAATATCCAGCACATCATACGACAGCGTTTGCTAACTGAAGAAAGTACTAAGGATCATAGCAGAGGGAAGCAGAATGTAATGTCCTGTTTGCCATGTTTAAAAAAAAAAAACTGGACTTGCTTAATTTTGCTTTGACGAGTATAAGCGCTTTACTACAGCAACATACTATCTAAAGAGCATTTATTTCTTCATATAAGACCTTTTGTTTTTCCCCTTTTCTATGGCGCTAGAAAAACAGCAGAAAGCATTCGTCGCTGTAAGTAAAGATGTGTAGTTTAGCAGTAGATGGTGATCTGATTGTCTGTTCTGTAGACTTTTATGTTCTTTATTAACAGTAGAATTTCAGGAATGTGTAAATTTAATGTCCAATATTTATTTTACTACTAACATGTGTTATAAGACATGGCACTGAGCAAGTAAAAACATTGCACTGTTTTAACAAACCTGTCTGTGTGTGTGGATGCTAAATTGTCACTTGATTTGGCTTCTATATATGGACTTTTTTTTATAGCATTGAAGAAGATAGTCTCTCCTTCCCTCAGGAGGTTACTATTCTTGGCTTTGGCCCCAATTAATTTTTTTTTCCCACGTCTCATCTTTTTTTTACGTCTTTCTATTTTCGGATATGAAACGTCTCTTGTACAACGGAGCCATTCATCGCCAAGTGCAATGCATCATTTTTAGTCTATTTCGAGAGCTGATGTAGGCTGACAAATTCTGGCACAAAGTTTGGACCAGTTTGCCTCGATTTAGCAAACTGGTCAAAATGTTTTGGTGCAATTGGTGCAGCTGTTCCATGTAATAGTCTTGTGGTTTTAATCGTAGTGTGTCGTGCTAGTTCTTCGATCAGCAAATGTGATTGGATAGCCTTTGGATTGAACTGAATGCGGCGAGTGGGATATGTGGGCCATGTCTGATGGGAGCAGATGCAGTGCTCTTCAGCTCTCCTCTTAAATATTTAACACATCTGAAATGTATAGGCCAGCTCACTTTCTAATTTTATAATGATGGATGACGCTGAGGTTCTTTTAGAAGGAAAAAGAGGTCTAGTTTTGTGTTGACTTCTTTAAACTAGTAGTTTCTAAATTATTAGGTCATAAAAACTGCATGTATAATAATTATCTGGTAGCACTTTACCATAAGGTGTCATTTGTTAACGTTAGTTAATGTGTTATCTAACATGAACAAAAAATTAACAACGCATTTATAACTTTATTTATTAATCTTTGTTAATGTTAGTTAATAAAAATACAGTTGTTCGTTGTTTATTCATGTTAGTTCAGCGCATTAACTAATGTTAATACAAACAACTTAGTAAATACTGAAATTAACATTAATGCTGTAGAAGTATTGTTCATTCTTAGTTTGTGTTTTCTAACATTAAGTAATGAACCTTATTGTAAAGTGTTAACAATTTTCCTTCCTTATTATCTCATCAGCTTTGCATAAAAGCATCTGCTAAATTATAAATGTAAATATAATAGTTTTTAGTGACTTATTGCATGTGATATGAACAATTGTTAATATGTGTGTGTGTGTATATGTATATGTATATATATTTATTATTATTATTTTATTATATAAAAAATAACAATAACTACAACTATTTACCAGTAAAACATTTTATTAATTTAAAAGAAAGTTATAAATTCTTAATGTAAAACAGACCCAAAAATTTATATTGTAAATGTCTTGATAACTATCTGAAATTAAATGAGTTTAGGTTCATAATATTAGAACTCCAAAAACTGATATTACAAATCAAACCAATAAGAAGTATAAAAAAAAAAAAAAAAAACTAAATAAATAAATAACTACACAAACATAAATAACTAAAATCATACTTCTCTATTTGTTAATTAACAGAGTCTGGTTAATTAATTAATTTCTGTAGCTTTTCCGCCATATGAAGCATTGTCTGATATTTATTAAATAACCTTTTTTCTTTCTTTATGCGATCCTCTCTTGTCTCTCTCTCTCTCTCTCTCTCTCTCTCTCTCTCTTTTTCTCTGTAGATGCGCTTTATGCTTTTGTTCAGCCGGCAGGGGAAGCTGCGACTCCAGAAATGGTACACGGCTACGGCTGAGCGTGACAAGAAGAAGATGGTCAGGGAGCTCATGCAGGTGGTGCTGGCCAGAAAACCCAAAATGTGCAGCTTCCTGGAATGGAGAGATCTAAAGATAGTCTACAAGAGGTAGAAAACCATGCATGCGTCCGATGCATTTGTGAGACAGAAATGTCTCGTTAAACGTTGCTCTTGGTCTTGGTTTCTCACATGCATATAAAAAGTTGTACTAAATAAAACGCAGTGCACAGACTTCACACCTATTTCTTGCTGAGATAACCATCTTGCGAAGCCTACATCAAATTATTGTGAACAATGACTCATTTAATGCATCAGTATTATAGAGTGGAATCGCATGAAACATCAAAATACATTTCATATCCAGTCACCTACGCCTGCTTTGACTTAATTCATTAGTGACCTCTTTTGAACTCTCACAGTGCCTCTTTGCGTTGCGTAACAATATGACCTTTTCGCAAGCATCTAATACTTTCACCGCACTCAGGATGCACAGTACAGAAGTAGTCATTGTTTTTGGCCAAAAGGGGGCACTGAAAGTAAAGCCGACCTCTTCTTCGTGACATGTAATGCATGTTTGTGTTCATGTTTGTGTGATTTGTCAGCTACTCAATGATATTGAGGTTCACTTCAAAACAGACGGTTGAAGCTAGCATTCCAGTATGCTGTTAAAGTAAAAGCAAATAAAAACAACACAGCCCCACTTTAACCCCCAATATATTCATTTATATGAGAGCAAGCCAAAAGGCGTCAAACTCGCTTGAATTTTTTACCTACTTAGAAATTAAAGAAGCCTATTATCAGTATGGATTTAGGTCGTCAGAAGAAAGGAGTGACTCATCCTAATGTATACAGTCAGCAGTGTTTGGATATAGAAAGTCAATTGCCTTTACACACACCTATATTTACAGATGGATGGAAGATGGGAAATGGTGTACTGGATAGCAACATTTTGGAAACCATATTCAGTTCAGTTTTCACAAGCTTTGCTATTAGCTTTTCAATATGTTAAAAATGCACAGCAGAAGGATTCTGTAATTTTTGACAGACTCCGAATCATTCCTTCAAGTAATGAACTCTTTAAAAACTGATTTTCCTTTGATGGATTGTATTTTCAAAGTGGGTCATCTAATCAGTTCTATATTATCATTATTTAGGAGCTGATGTGGCTGCGAAGGAGACTTTTAATCAGGAAATAAACAAATGTCTTATTTTTTCACTTGATTTGATCAAGTGGTTTTTATCAGATGTTGCATAGGTCATACCTGACTGAACTCGGTGCATGTTTTGAAAGATTTCCTTATTCCGTGAAACATATTTTACCGTACTGTCCAGCTTTTAATGTCTGTAGAAAACTTTTCTTATAAAGTGAACTCACTTAAAGAGTTATATAGTGCAAAAAAAGGTTTAGAATTTGTCATATGCTAATGAAAATAGCCCAAGTTTCTACATGGCATTAAATAAAATGATACTACTGCTAATGTCATTGAGGCTTGAGTCACTGTAACATGTTGGCTCAATTCTTATTACATTTTGGTTGGTCACTTCCACACACACACTAAGGGAGTGTGTAGACCGTTTCAGAGCTAGAGAAGCAACAGGGATTGATCTAGTCACTTTCATTTCATTGTTGTCAGCATTCATTCACCATGTCTACTCCCTAGGCATCCAAACAGCACCTGCTGTGCATTATTGCTTTGTTATGAACTTGTGTGCTTCGCCATTTGCATCAATGTTATTTTAGTATTATTTATATACTATTAGAGTTTTTATTACTGTTTTGAATGGACTATTTTGCTCTTTTTTTTTTTTTTTTTTTTTTTTTTTTTTTTTGCCTTTAATTTGTCATGATATTTTTTTGGTTTATTTTAGTAATTTTAAATATTGATATTTATGGTTTATTAGTTTTTTTATTTTTATAATTCTTTTAATTTTTAATTAAATTCTATACTTTTTTATTTCTAGTTTGTGTATATATATATATATATATATATATATATATATATATATATATATATATATATATATGTATATGTATGTGTGTGTATATGTGAATAAAATGTTCAGTTAGTTGCCTTGGCAACCTCTCTAATTTTCATGTAACATTGTCTTCATATCCACTTTTTGACTGGGTTTATCGGGGTGTGTTTATGTTTGTTTGTGTGTGTGTGGGTGTGTAGGTATGCCAGTCTATATTTCTGCTGTGCCGTGGAGGAGCAGGACAATGAGCTGATTACCCTGGAGGTCATCCATCGCTTTGTGGAGCTGCTGGATAAGTACTTTGGCAGTGTGAGTCATTCCTCGCCACCACCCCTCTTTCATCTGTCCTCTCTTTTTCTCTCCTCCTTTCTCGCTATTTCATACCTCACATCACAGCAATCCTAAACCTGTGAAATTCTTTTTGCTTACCCATCTTTTTTTGCTTTTTTTGTCCTTCCTCTCTTCTGCTTTTATCATGCTATTCATCCTATGTACGTTTTTCTCTGTAAATGTCACATTTCATCTCTCTCTGTATTGATAGTTTATTGATTGTTTGCTGTAATGCACACGTTTTCTGTTCTGTAATTATATGACTGTTTACCTATAATTTAAGGTTAATTACCTTGTGCATTGTAATTTGTATATTTCTAACGGAGTACAGCGTCCACAATGTTCCTTTTTTGTCCTCTTTACCATGAACATAATTGTACGATTGACATACATTGCTGTAATTGGCATAATAATGCTGAAAATTATTTAATTTATTATTTTATTAATTATCATATAATAATATTTTAATAATAATTTTGTTATTACTTAGTCAAGTCAATTATTAATTTGTAAACAGTTAAAAAAGTGAATGCAGTGGTGGTCCTAAATGATGTAATGTAATCAAATCTCAATACTTTCCATGTACACTACAGTTCAAAGGGTTTTGAAAGAAGTTTTGAAAGAAATTGATGCATTATGCATTAAAAAAGTGAGAGGAAAGAAAAAAGAAAAATCTGTTTTAAATAAATGCTGCTCTTTTAAAATTTCTGCATTCATCAAAGAATCCTGAAAAACATGTTAAACAGTTTCCACAAAAATATTAAACAGCACAGCAGTTTTTAACATTGATAATGATCAAAAATGTCTCTTCAGCACCAAACCATCATATCATGAAGAATGATGTGACACTGAAGACTTGATCATTTATCTCTAAAATAAATATTTTAAATATAATAAAATAGAAAAAAAGGCATTTTTAATAATAGTGTTATTTAAAATATCACTGTTTTATTGCATTTTTGATTGAAAAAATAATCTTTTAAACTGTAATGTTTACTTGAGACCGGTTTTTCATTAAAAAATCCAGGCACATAACTGCTTTCTTTCCGTGAGCTGGCATTTTGACAGTTGGGTTTTTTTCAGTTAGGTCAACACCTTTATGTGACACACTCATATTTAGAGCATCACCAGATTCTGTGCAAGTAAACAAGTTTGTGTTCATGTCTTCATTTGTAGGTTTGTGAACTTGACATCATTTTTAACTTTGAGAAAGCTTACTTTATCCTGGATGAGTTTCTTATGGGGGGAGAAATTCAGGACACATCCAAGAAGAGTGTGCTCAAGGCCATCGAACAGGCCGACCTTCTGCAAGAGGTGTGTGTATGCCAGTTATATATAAATTTAAAAGTGTTGTTTGCGCAGAAAAAATCCAAACACGTTTACTTAAATTCCCGTCTTGTGGCTCCTTTAGTCATTTACATCCTCTCAGCTCTTCTGAGCATTGCACACTGTAAGCTGCCAAGTTAAGTAATCACTGCATTGTGTAATGTACACTGTGAGGATCCCTTAATGGAAACCCTCGTCTCTTTTTTTTTTTTTTTTTTTTTTTTTTTTTTTTTTTCTGTCCGGACAGGAGGATGAGTCACCCAGGAGTGTCCTAGAGGAGATGGGGCTGGCCTAGTACTAGTTTCCAATGCAGTTACCACAGATGGTAAATTTCGGTACCGCTGCGACGCGTGGGCTTACGTGAAGGGGAGTTTGTGAATGGGTCCAAAGGGTGGGAGGAGAACGGGGGGAAAAAGAGGGTAGGTGGGGGTAATTTTGGTACTACTGAGATCAGCATGTGATTGTATTTCAATTCCAACTTTTTTTTTGTCTTTTACATGTTAAAATGGCTGCCTAGCTGGGATCTCCTCTTATCTTGGTGTCTAGAGATAGACACTCAAATTTTGCAATCAGATGCATATATAGAAAAAGGAGTTTTAACAACAGGTCATGCAATCTCACCTTTTAGTTTTATTTCCAAGAGAGTGATTTTATTGTTACATTTATCAAGTGACCTGCTATCTGTAGTAGATAAAAAAAAAAAAAAAACAACAACCTCAAATTGAATCTTCCTAAATGCCATTACTATACATCTGCTGTAGCTGCTCAGGAAACAATGACACTGACCATCCAGCCATGTTTATTTGTGTGAGATGCAAATATTTGTACTTGTACCACTTTAAAGGAAGTGCTATTGCAGCATATGGACCATAAGTAAATCTTTTAATGTTTTTTTCTAATGGACTGATTTTAAGGATATGTCCACCAGACGAGAGGGATATTAAATAGACCTTTTTAAATGGCTACAATGCTGAATGGACTGTATTGTGCAGTCTATTCATTCTGTTCTGTCCCTTGAGCCACAGCAGTAAAATGTCTGAATGTGTATTACTTTGAGAACAGGGCACAGAATCTCAACCACAAAATGGCGCAGAAGCTCTATCCTGTTTATCTTGGTCTACATCCTGCTTTCCAAAGACGTGTTTCTGACTGTAAGTGTGGCAGTGGAGTTGTAATAAGGGAGTATTTGTAGCTTGTTTCAGATAACAAAAGAGGGCTTTGATATTAAGTGTGATGTATTTACATAGCTTTTTAAACGTGGTGTGAAATAAGGGAATATTTTGAGATGAACTGTCTTTCTTTTTTTTAAGCAATTGAATAATTCAGCATGAGGGCATGTTTATACCTGTGTAAAATCTGTCAGGTAACTAAAACAGAATTATGTGTGAATGTAATTTTATAAATAATAAAACACAATTTTAGCCTAAACTTCCAAGTACAGTGACTTTTTCTTCCTCATCTGTTTTCATGTTTTAATTTTTATTGTTATTATTATTATTTATATTAACTTTTTTTCTTTTTTTTCTTCCTTCCCTCCTTTTAATAATTTAATCATATACCCAGAAGTAGATGTTAACATTTAACAGAGAAAACTTGAGGAAAATTCTTTTTAACCGGTTTTCATGTTTGCTTGCTTTTTTTGTTATACATTTTTTACATGCATCATGTAGTGACCTCTGTTGGTGTTTGCATCATCAAACAAAAAAAATTGGATGGTTTGTCAGAAATGCATTATTATTTGTGTGTGCGGAGCAAAGATAAAGAGTGCTGAAGAGAGAAAATGAGAGAGAGAGAGAGAGAGAGAGAGAGAGAGAGAGAGAGAGAGTGAGATTGAGTATGTAAGTGGATGAGTCACCAGTCGGTCGTTTGTGACAGTGGTGCAGTGAAGCTGACTGCACCACCATTGTGCCAAGAAAAAGACAATGAAGGTGTGATGGAAAAGTAGAAAAAGAGATCACAGGTGAAGACGCAACATGTTCATATCAACAGACTTTTAGAGTATAGAATTATGTTGATTAAGTCGGTGATAATTAAAAAGATGGAAGTCACCACACTGTAGACGTTAAAGACAGAAAAAAATCGTATGAGCTAATAATTTGCATTGGTAATACAGAAGGTGCTTCATTTTTATTTTTTTTTTTACGTCACTTTCCTTCATCCTCTCATTCCCAGAGTGTCTTGTTTGTGTTCGTGGTTGGGGATTTCTAAGAAAACAGAAACCTGTTGTGTTTTTCACCACCGTCAGTGCGAAGGCGTCAAACGATTTGACCCGCAGCCCTTCCTTCTTTGTCTAAATATAAGCTCAGCTGTTGGTTAGTATCTTCCTTTATCTCCCCTCAGTAGAGATGGACAGCAGACTGTTTCTAGGGACACTATCACGTGCCTTTCAGCTTCTCGCCCTCCTGTCAAATTGCATTTCTGCGGCACTTAGTGACTAATTGTGTATCCTGTGGTTTTTCAAATGCAATGCATCTTCATCTTTTTAATGGATTGAGGTTTATAATGCTTGTTTACAAGTGCACCAGTGTTTTTTTTTACCCTAATATGCGTGCAGCATTCATGCAGTGCGTGAAATTCTGTGTAAAATGCTTGAATTATATTATTTTACATATGCGGTTTTTAAAGACTATATCGCAGGATTTTGGGAAAACATGTATTTTCCATGTAAAAATATAAACGGTTAAAACCATAAGGGTAATTAAAAGTATTCTTAAAACAATGTATAGACAATGTAAAGCGATGTGTAGTGCTTTTAAAGGAATGACTCATTCTAAAATTATTATTTTAGTTTACTCGCTCTCAGGCCGTCTGAGATGTAGGCTAGATGAGTTTGTTTCTTCACCAGAATGTTTGGAGAAATTTGAATGCAATGTAGTGAATGGGTGCCTTCAAAACGAGAGTCCAAAAACCACACAATAATCCACAAGTACTCCAAATGACATTAATTGTTTGTGATTAAATTCATCATCAATATATTTTCAACTTCTTCCAACTAAAATATGAGTCCTCTATCTGTGATGTTGTGACCTGAATCAAAGGATAAATATTCACAGATTTTTTTGGTCTAAATATTAGGGTCTGATAATGATCCTTAATATCGGTATCGGCTCCGATATGGTCATTTTCTGTGGATCCGGGTATCGGTGAGACGAGACTGATCCAAATCCGATCTTGTGCGTATATTATTCTGTGTTTTTTTTATTAAGCCCAACGAAAGGCGCACAAACAGTAGAAAGCACCATAAGGTTTTCGTGCACCGCATTTCAAGTATTCTGAAGCAGTTCCATACAATAAGAGGAACAGATGAATATTTCGTTAAATTCAAGTTCAGGTAAACTTTTCCCTCTGCTGCGGCTGTCTGTCGTCCTCCATTCAGCGTTCAGATTGTGTGTAGCGTTCGGTTACCAACATTACAGTCAAACTCTCTTCAAGAGCTCAAGGTTTAAAACTGTTTAAAAAAGGATCAATAAACTAACGTATGTATTTAATACACTATTAATCAATATGTCTTCCCCCCTTTGAACATTTCTGCAGACATTTTGTGTCGCTCTGTATTGGAGCCTTTCTTTTTTTTTAATACTTTTCCACAAGGAAAGATTATTAATAATCTTTCTTGATCCGTCCAATCTATCATATGTTGCTGCCTGTATTATAGACGCATAGAAAGGAAATTACTTTTCATTTTTATAGTGTGTATGCATGTATGTACTATAACATGCATTTGCTTGTTTACCAGATTTAGTCCTACACACTTCTTCTCTTATTGTAAATAAAAAAATATTTCATTAGGTTTAATAAAATTATTGTGCACCCATGATTTTTTTTTGAGCATCTTTTGCAGCTGAATTATCCGCTAACCTCGATTATAATGGTATTTTTGAAAATTGATGAGAAAAAAAAAAAAAAACGAAACTGCACTGGTATCAGATTGAATCGATATCGGATCGGACCGCCTCTCTAAAAATCATTGCATCCCTACCATCAATGTTGGTGTATGTGAGAAGACACTTTTTCACTTAAAAAAGTGTTAAGATTATTTTGTCCATAAGGTTATATGTCTTGATGAATGCGTGCTGCTGACTGAGCTTAACCCCGTATATTCTTTTAAAGTACACTTTTATATCCTGTCTACCCTTTAAAGTTTACTAAAGTGTGCTAAAGTGCACCTTTTAGGGATATATAAGAGGGTTTTACCCCAGTAATGGATGCTTACAGTAGTCAGCAATCTCTTGGCTTTTGTTACTATAGATCTGTCATATTTTGCTGTAGAAATTCACAGGATAATGGAAGTTCTGAAAACTCACAGCCAACAAAACATAGCCTCGTCCTCAATCTGGCCTTTGCAGCAGATGCGTTTCCACAGCGTCATCTGACGAATAAGTCATTGTAATTGCAAAGTTAATCAAACTTGTCTTTGTGATTACTTAAAACAGTGTTTAGCTTCTGTAGAGCACATTTTATGACAGTAAGTATAATATGCTGGTCTCACACTGATAGTTTGATGGATGACTGCCCTCTTTTCTCCCCTGTATGAGTCTTTTCCCATTGATCTGGCACCAGTGCATCTCTAGTGGAAACCGAGTTTCTGCCAAGTGCCTCTGCATGTTCTCTCTCTCTTTCTCGTTTTCTCCCCCACCTCCTTCCGCCCGTCGTAATTGCCTGGCCTCTCTGCCTACCTCATGATGAATTTTTAATGTCATGTTGTTACTTCTTTGCCATTATCCTTATGTACAGTTACTCTGTAAAGACTGAGACTCACCCTCTTTTTACATTTTATAAAGGTGACTTCTAGGTTAACCTTTGATCCCTTTCCGGAAATGGTGCCCTATAGAATATATCTCCGTCCCGACGAGCAGTCCATATCGTAATTTGGCCTTATTGTTTCAGACTTGCCCTTTAAATGATTTGGTTTTGTTCAGATGACTGCCAGTGTAAGCTGATCTTGGGACAGGGTTTACAGGCAAACCCACCCTAGAGCTTCTCACCTCCATAATGAAATGTGAAGACCGAGCCAGGCCAACACTCTGATGGACTTGGCAGAGATCGTTTTTAGTGGAGGCGGAACATATGGGTTTTCCGTGGGTTTTCCCATTATGCTGAGCTTTTTTTTTTTTTTTTTTTTTTCCCTGCATCGGGGGTGTTTGGGATTTGAGTCATAGTGAATGTCGGACAGATTCGATATTTGATCAAGAGAACAAAGTGCATTTTCATTCCTCTGTATTCTGGGCAAGCCTTCGGGAAATGATGTTTGTCATTTTGTTTGTGTGCTGCTGCGCAGGTGTCAGAAAAGGGGAGTGTTTTTCTCTTTGATATGTGCGCATGCTTTTTTTTTTTTTTTTCAGTTTTGCCCGATTGTGCACGATTGGCTTTAACACGCATTGTTAGATGTTTCTCCTTATATTTAATTGAATCGGGTGGCATTCTAGAGTCTGTTGAACTGAATTTGACAATTACTTTTCCCAGTGGCTGTGCCTGAGTAAGTGAATATGACAAAGGATTGTCGGTGTGTGTTGGAGGCTGAGGGTTCTGCAGCAGAGCGAGTATGACTCACCTCTCAACCATGTGACTCATGAATCATTGCTCCTCCGTGGGCTGCGCTCTCCTTATCAACCTCTTCGTCGCCCCATTCTCTCTATTTCTCTTTCTCATAGCCACCCCCTCACTTTCTTCATTAACATTATTATTGACTACCCCTCGCCACTTCTTTATCTCTGTATTCCAAGCCTTTTCGTTGTTAATTACAGTTTCACTATTCATTTCATTAGTCTGTGATTTCCTTCATCTAATATGGTTTCTGTGTTTGTTATGAAAACCTTCATAATTCTCTCGTTTTTTTGACTTATTCATGGGAAGTTGTCACTACTTGTTTGCTTCCAGCATTGTCTTAAGTAGTTGTTGTTGATAACATTGCAAACTAAAGTCAAATGATTCAAGTGTAAAGGACTTTGCACATGAAGGTTCACCATGTTTGACCATGTTCAGTTTTACTGCACGGTCTAGATAGAGATTGAATTCTATGAATAAATTATATTATTAGAATATTAATTATTATTAGATTATTATTGCTAATTAAGACATCAGTGCCTTATGCTGCATCCCTAATGCTACCCAATACCTAAACTTCACTTAACTTAACTACCTTCCTATTAATAAGCAGCAAATTAAGAGTTTATTGATGGAAAAGCCATAGTTAATAGTTACCTATTATAAAGTGTTACCATTAAATCTAAATATGTAAAATAATATTCTATATAAATAAACTAAATATCAAATAAATGTATTATAAATGTACTTTTTACTCCTCTGACACGTTGTTTTAAATAAAGCAAAATTCAATTTAATTTGTTCTGAGGACACCCACAGTCACATTGAATAAAAAAATCATTCTCCATCTGTACACTGTAAAAAAAAACAAACAAACCAAAAAAACTACATATCTATATTCTGAAACAACTTTAGTTTATTTGAGAAACGACACATCTCCACAGGAACTTTAGAGTGAATGTATTTCTATATAAGTGCATCTAAATGTACTTTTCACTTATGATTTTTTCACTTATTTAAATTTGATTTAATAAAAATGCCTCTCTAACTTATGCAGTATTGATTAACAGGTAAATTGATGTAATTGTTTAGTTTTATTAGTGAAAGAATAATTAAATACACATTCAAGTCATTTAGTTTAGAGTGGTAACTTATTAAACATGAGTCATTCATTTGTCCTTCATGTACTGTAAATGGGCTTTTAAATGCAGGTGAGTTCAAAGCAGTTGTCATTTACTTGCCTTCATGTTGTTCCATGTTAAAGCCATGCGACTAAAAGAAAAAAGCCTTTTTACAATATTTTTGAGTTTTGTTATTCTCTTGGACTCATTTGAGAGTTTTTTTTTTTTTTTTTTTCCAGCTTTTTTTCAAGTGAACTATGCCTTCATTCAAGTTCATTTACTCGAATGCAAAGCAGACCTCCCTCCTAAACATATCTCATGCGGTGTGATAGTGGGACGTCTCTTCCCAGAACAGCCTTCCTTGCTGAAAGTCTTTGATTGCACGCAGCAGTCCTAGTGGGACTACTAATGTGCTCAGTCTCTCATTAGCCGAGACCCCTGCCCTACCTGCTTTCTTGTTACATAGCTTCATGATCCCTTTCAACAGTAAATTTGTCCTCTAGCCCTATTTTAATACGCTTTTGTCTCCTAATAATGTGTGTGTGCACATACGTGTCTGTTTTTTTCCCTCACGTATGCCATATCAAAGCTATGAGAAAATTCAACCTTGCATGCAATTAGGGAGATGTTATGTGGCTTTGATTGGCTCCAGGGCTCACACAGTTTGTTGGGCTAATTGCTGATCAAATGAGCTCATTAGAGAGATCATCTCTGAAAGATTTTCACTCTGGGACTGCAAATGTTCACGTTTAACTTCCTTTTACATCTCAGTCCTGTTTCGGTGTCTTGTGCAAATTTTCTTCTTGTCAAAGTATATTGTGTTAACAGACTTTACAATCTTTTTGTTCTAAGCTTTTATGGTACCATCTAGTAATGGAACAAGGTACACCAAAGCTTTAATTGTAGCAATGTCTTGCTGTTTAGTTGGAGTATGCTACGTGCAGGGACTGTTAGGGTGCAAATAAATGTATGAGATGTGTGCAAATCTCACAGCCATGTTCTTTCCAAGAAGGAATTAAAAAAACAATCTTAATAAAAAATAGTCAAGTTTATTTATTTCTCTCTCTGTAGCAAAACTAGTCATCAACATGCGGTTATTTACATCCAGCAAACGCATGTTTATTATGTTACGTACAAGATACATCTAGAAAGGACATAAACATTTTTTCCTCACACAAGACTTAACGGCATTTTTACTTGGATACACTAGTCATTCATCATTTTTTTATACTTTTTTTTTTCAATGCTCATAATGTCTTCAAAGAAGCAACACATTTTAGATGCAAGTTTACAGTAACGTGCAGAAACGTTCCTCCTCTGGTTCAGCTATTCTCAACCATTTTTCCCTTAGCTTTCATCTGACAGTCTTTCAAACCATTTAAAGAAAATTAGAACTGTGTATGCCTCCCCCTTACAATAAATCCCAGATTGACAAGCACCAGTTTGTTACCTTTTAATAATATCATATGGGACAATTTTAGCCAGTTTTAGTTTTAGTTTTTTTTTCGGATTGAAATTTTCACTTAATTAACGTTACCGCTGATATTGAGCAGATCTGATTTGCTTCCTTTCCACGTGAACTGTAATCATTTAATAGATTGTCTATGCTTTTTGATCGAGCTCTCATTGGCCCAGTGATTGGTTTTGGTAAGATGTAGCTGTCGTAGGGGCAAGGTTACTCTTGAATAAACCATTAACATTTGACACATTTAAAACCACAAACATGAAGTACATGTTTTAATTTTCTTTATATATATTTGTTTTATTTGTAAAACACGTTGAAAGGCTGATCACTGCTTTTCAGTTTGAGCTTGAACAATCCTTTCAGCTAGTCTGTGACAAAAATGCTGCTCATCTGAAAAGGGGAAGAGAGTGTCTTAAGGCAATTAAAAGTTGTATTCAAAACAGCTTCTTTGAAATAATAAATTTGTTCCTTAGAAATCGTTGGAATGTATGAATGTCCTTTACACCAGCTTTCTATCTTTTTGCGTAAAAAACAATGGTATAAACACATTGAAGGAAAAAATTCAAAATGCAGACAGCTATAAGAAACTAATCCTATGTACAAGACTTAGAGTGTGTCCTTTGTTTCACAAGAGAACGCACAAATGGTAAATGCTCAAGCAGAATACTCTGAGGTACAAGACTTAATAAATTTGGTGTATAGAATAAAAAAAATGTATATTTCCACCTTATGGCACTGTAATGGTTTCTTTTTTTTGAATAAATCTGCACATTTGAGTTCCTTTAAAGGTGCATTTAGAGTATTTTTTGCTATCCCTCTCTACATTTATGATCAATGATACCGACCACTGGGATTTTAAATGTTCAAAATAAACAAAACAAAAGAGATACTTAAGACTTAATGGGGTTGCTTCCATAATAATGGCAAGTCTTTTCAAGATTCCATCTTAAATGTCTTTGTATTGGATGAAAACATGCCGTTCAATGTTAACAGGCTTTTTAAAGGCTTGTAGGGGTCTGCAGAACTTCGGTGTTGGGTATATTTGAGAGATTTAAGTACCCTTTCCTCTTACCGCTCCAGTACCTTTGCTGGTCTTTCAGTCTCTCCAGGGGGAGGAACGGTGGAAGATGTGGTTAGTTAGGCATGAGGATCCTGAATATGTTCTGTCTTGAGGGTAAACTTTGAATCTGAGACAAATAAATGAGTATGACGGAACTTATTTCAGAAAAAAAAAACAGAAGATGATACATTGGCCATGAACAGTCTTAAAGTTGTTCCCTTTCACTTTCCTCCTCCTCCTCCTCATTGCTGTTTTTTCCCCCAGTCTACTCACTGAAACATCCTGGGATGTTTCATAAAGACTCTCTCAATGAAGTTCTCCAGCTCCTCTTCGCTCTCTTGTGGAGGCTGCCTCAACGGACTGTAGTAATCATCTTCCCTGGTGACTACAGGAGCTGGGGCTGGGTAATAGAAGGACGGCCAACGACGCGGAGGCGACCGGGGTTTAGGCATGGGAACGGCTTTGAAAGTCCGAGGGTGAGGGAAGTAGAAGTTTCGCTGGAAGGCTGGTTGGACTCTTTGGCGAGACTGCGCCCAGGGTCGGGGCTTCCGTCTGGGGGAGTAATCAAAGTCATAGTCCAGTGAGTTTCCCAGGACGTCGTTGAGGGAGAAAGAGGGCTTGGGATAGAGACGGGATTTCGGTTTTGGAGGTGGTACGTAGATGGGGTAATATCCCCTGTATGGTTTTTGATAGAAACTGTAGGAAGGGTAGGTACGAAAGGGCCACTGCTGCCTCGTCCAAATGTCTTGCTTGCTGGGCTTGACTGAGGCCCTGTCTTTGAACCAGGCTTTTAGTGGGTTTGTGTTCGGTTGAGGAGGCTTTGAGGGAGGAGGTTTACGTAACATCGTAGAAAGTCCAACGGGGGCTGGAGGCGGAACAAGAGGACGTTGCCATGGGAGATTTTCAGGAGCATCTTTTTTCTTCTTCTTCTCCACGTCGTTAATGATGTCCACCACATCATCAGCAGGAAGATGCAGCTTGCTGGAGATCTCTATCAGCTTATCGATGGTCTGTGGGTCAATGTCATCATCGTCGCTAGTGTCCTCCTCATCCGAGCGCTTATCTTCTGCACCATTGTTGTCTTGGTACTTTTTCTTGTCCTGCTTCACAATGTATTTCAGGAGCATGTCTGATGCAATGTCTGCAAGCTTTTCTTCCTCTGCTTTGGCTCTTTGTGCCTCTGCTGCCTGTCTGCGTACCTCCTCTTGCTCCGCTTTGGCCCGAGTCTCCTCCTCCTCTGGGCTCAGCTGTTCTTCGTCCTCTTGATCTTCTTCATCTTCCTCCTCTGGGGCAGCGAGGTTGTTGGAAAAGTCATCCATAAAGTTGCCTCCTCTTTGCAAGGGCTGAATTTTGTTTTTCTCTTGTTCGAGCTGCCATTTTAGCTTCTTCTTGGACAGTGCTAGGTCATTGCCTTTAGCTTTAGGCTTGATCTCGTTGTTCATGAGGCCATTACGATCTAGGTAATCAAAATATTCCCCACGGCTCTCCCTCTGGCCTGTGGACGTGTCACGCTCTCTCTTAGTGGCTGTGCTGTAGCTCTGGAATTCCTCTAACATAGTCTCCAGATTTTTCACTTCCTCTGGACTCAGCTGCTCTTCCTCCTCTGCCTGTTCTCCTCTCTCTGGCTCCTGCCTCTCCTCCTCCTTGATCACCTCCTCTTTTGGGGCCCCCTCCTGTGGGGCCACCTGCTCTTTTAATGGTACTGACTGACTAGTGGTACGGCTCGTCACTTTCTCTGTTAGCCGTTCCTCCTCCTCTGCCCTTTTTTTCTCCTCTTCTTCTTCTCTTTCCTTATCGTCTTTTCCTTGCGCTGCAGCAGCTGCCATGACCAGCTCTAGTTCTTTGTGACCATCTCTGTCTCTGTCTGCTCCCTGGAGATCATTCTCCTTTTCAACCTCCATTCCCCCGTCTTCTCGTTCGCTCATCTTTTCCTTCTGGGGCTGGTTAAGGGCTTCGAGAAGGACAGCTGCTAGGGTTCTAGGATCTACATCTTTGAAAAGCTCATCATCTTCTTCATTTTCCTCATGTTGTGTGCCCTGTTCTTCAGCTGGTTCAGTATACTGAGCCTGTTGCTGAGCAGAGGAGGATGCTGCATAGTTTTCACTTACTGTGTCTGCTGTCACTGGACTGAAGGTTGCAGGATTGACTGTGAGACTAAATAACATGAACAGGAAAATGAAGGGGACATTTGAAGTTTGCTGCCACCAGATCATGACCGCACATGTGTTAAACCTGAAAGACAGAAGTTCAAAAATGGTCAAATCTGGTACTGCCAATTAACTGATATATATATATATATATATATATATATATATATATATATATATATATATATATATATATATATGTGTGTGTGTGTGTGTGTGTGTGTGTGTGTGTGTGTGTGTGTGTGTGTGTGTGTGTGTATAGTGTTTTGATGTACTTTTGTGATTATTGTACTAGAATAGATTCATTTGAGCACAGATATCACACATCAGTGCAGAGCAATGAAACTGAAGACGAACATTTTCCTCAGGTAAGATGGTGGACACGTTTTATGAATCACTTCTTCCAGACTTCCTAAATGCAACAATCACTGCAGGCTATATTAAATATATATTTGTATCAATGCCTTGCGTTTGATACCTGAGAGCATTTCATGACCCGTTTGCTCATTTGTATAATGGAAGAACTAATGTTAATGTACACTTCAGCAAATACTTTGCCCTCTTGTCATTCAGTGAGGATTTTTCTACTCTGAAGAGATCATTTTAACCAGCCTTATGTATATTTTGCACAAAAATAGTTACATCGTTGGAATGGGGTATCTTTTGTTAAGCTATAATTTATGCTTTATTGCCTGCTGCTTAGCTGATTTTGCAAAGGCGTTCTAAATGGCTCTGCGGCTTGGGCTGGTGCGCTTCGTGAGGGCTCCGAAGCGCTTTTGTGCATGTGATTGCTCGCACACGCGGCGCAGTGCTAATAAGGTATAGGAGGAAAAGCGCCTTAGCGGGGAGCCCTTCCGATGCGTGGGAGGTTAATGAGTAAGCAATACAAAGATGATCAGAGGATCTCGGCATGACCATGAAAAGCAAGTTTAAGATCCAAAAAAAAACCAAAAAACATATAGATGAAATATTCAGTGGAATTTGGATTTGAAAGCTTCTGAAGCTCAAAAACAGTGCATGTGCATACGAGCGTTCTGATCTCACTTTCATTTTGTAATTAAAACTGGCTCTGAAATTAAGCGATCCTGGAGCTCGAGGTTTGATCGTCACGACACAGATGTTTAGGTTAAATCTTGTTATGTGGCTAAACTTCCACTCGTCGCCGCACGAGAAAACACTGCAGCAATCATCAAATATGTGCCAACTGGCTTGCAGTGCACGGATTTACATGTTTAAAGTTTGACAGATGCTGCGGAAACTTTTTCTCATTTATATAGCAAAACAACGGTCTGTATCTCCTCTCAGATGCACTTTTTTTTGATCTTGTGAGAGTCGTGTCTCGACAGTGTAAGCACAACTCTAACGCCCTCTTTCTCTGCCGCCAGTGACAGAGCACACTGGGGAGTTCTCATCAACAGAGCACTTAAGTAATCCGGCTCTAAGAAGTCTTGTCCTCAAGTAGGCCTATAATCTTCTGCTTTAAGACAGATCTATTAGATTTAAGATTTAAACTGAACCACCCTGCCATCACAAATTCAACCCGGTTAACAACATCTGAAAGACACGAAAAAGCTCTGCTGTTAAATGCCATGTCAACATTTCTCTGCTCCATATGAGCAGCTACGTATCAGTATGTAAAATAAAATACAGATCAAATTGGACTTCCCAAAGGCTAAAGTCAAGGCAAGCCGAAGCAAAACGTTTTCATCTCAGTGTCTCCCGTGTGCTTTTGTGATTGGACTCAACGTTGTTATTTTGGGTATCTGATGCTATGGTGATGAGAAAGATGATGAAAGCATGAGCAAGGGCGTGGTAAAAATCTTTATGAGAGCTGTGCCATTGATCATCCCCGTCACCTTCATCATGAAGTGCACAAATCACCGTTGCAATATTCGGTGTTCCTAAAGTGGTAAACCAATAATTCAATAATATATATTTTATCAAGTGTTACACTTTTACTTTGTACATTACATTACATTTTCCCCTAAACTTTTCCTTTTTAAACGCAGCTATTAAAAAATATTTTAATGCATTTTACAACATATCTTTATTATTATTATTATTTATTGTAGGCCTTATACAATGAGTTTTTTTAACATGCTAATATAGAGTAAACTTTACGTTTTTAATTGGTTTCTTTTGTCCTCATTACAATATACACTTATTTTCCCACGGCGTCTTCCATTGCTGTTGCCTGTTACTATAAAAAGAAAGCCGGGACTTACCGGGAATCCTGTCAGTGGCAGCGCAGTCCGACGCACCAATTGTGTCCTCTTCAAACTTTGTCTTTAAGTTATTCTCGTGATCTACGTGTAAGAATCCGCTTCAACAATACACTCTTTGTCTGAATGTTGCTGTTTTGTTTGTACAGTGATTTCGTTTGTGTAAAGCCGTATGGTTGGCTTTTCTTGCACGGCGCTGTGGGGATATTTTCAGTACCACGGTCAGCTCTCCGTGTTTTTATTTCGGCCCCACTGCGCCCACGTGACCGCACGTCACTCTAGCTCATTGACGTCACCCTCTCCATTGATAAGAATTTTGGTGCTGATCGAACCCCGAGTCTTCGCTACGCTGCAGTGCCCAGATGAATGGAAGGAAACGGGATGAATGAAATAGTACTTTTTTTTTTTTTTTTTTTTTCCGCCGAGTAGAGAGGGCTAGACAACACGGGGAGCGCGAGACCGGTCCCTTCCAGATGCAGCTGCACACGGCGGCGTAGCACAAAGGAACCGACGATCCTTCGTCACGATGTGCATCGCCTCACTAGCTAAATGTATAAATGCAATTACTCTGTGAAATTCACAGAGGAAACAGCTGGCGCTTGAATCGTCGGCGCACGGTGAAAAAACGACCCCAAATGCACATTTATGCGTGTTTTGTCTAATCTGGATTTATTGAGTAGCTAATGTGCCTCTTCCGCACCCAGGTCGTGACAGGATGTTTTGAAATGCATCGTTATTGAAAGCTGTTGCAACCGTTTTCCTGCAAGGCCTAATGGACAATAAACATTTACAATGCAACGTTACAGTACTTCAGCGTACTCTTTTGTCCACTGTGCAACGTCAAAATCCAAACTGCAAAGAGATGACGTGCTCGAAGTAAAACACTATTTCAGTTTGCGACAAGAATGCACCATTCCGGACGTTAATCTAATGTAATGCCGTTCTACATTTAATGCACGCTTCTTTCCTAAGTGATTCGGGTGATCTTTACTGTAGCCTTCAAATAAAAAAAAGCAATTCCAGCAAAAATAGCACAGGAGTCATGGTTTGCTTGAACAACAAAACCAGGTATTTATTAAGAGACTTTTCTCTAAAAGCAAATGCAGTTGAGGGAAAACGTTCGCTTTTGTCAGCTGTAGTTTTCAGAACTGACAGTTGAAATTGTAAAAGCCTTTTCAGCCACCGATCTTGGTCGTTATTGTTGACCCGTATGTTGGGAACTGACCGTCTCAGTCACCGTTCACTGTCGTCGTTTTTTCCGTACTAAGAAAGTTAACGTGGCTTAGGTTGTCAGGCATTCACGTCCCCTGACATCTAGTGTTTCACGGACAAATCAAAGGCCATGTTTGGCATTGGGATGAGTAAATGATGAAAGCTTTTGTGATTCCTTTAAGCGCGGCATCTGCTGAAATTAAAACGCGTTATAACAGAGAACGAGGTGGTGCAAGAATGGTTCCTTTAGAAAAGATATAACCCAGGTGGACCGCGTCTTTAAACGCAAACTCTTCTTTTTGCACGCCTCATTTGTCGTGTTGCGGTATCTCTAGGGAAACTGTTTAATAACGCATAGGTCTGTAGGTGCTACTTCGTTGTCCCGTTGCGACAGGCCGTTATTCAGAGTTATAAAGAACACGGGTGCAGAAAGGACCACTGGCAAAGCCGCATTTCTGCACGAGTTAAAAAGTTACCTAAGCTACCTAAGTCTAACGTAGAAAGCCATGTTCCAAGACTGTGATGCGCACTTTCCTGTCTATCCGAGCGTTCCCTCAATTGTAGTTTTATTCTGACCGTGAAATGAGTGAGCAAGCTCATTCACAAAAATGCGGGACGATCCTGGCACCAGCCTTTCATTTGTTGCCTTCATTTTTCTTCATTACGAAGTTCTTTTGGCTCACTCTAACAGTAGGCTACGACGGCTTAACGGCCATTAGTTAAATTATTTTGAACGTGATTAAACCCTTTCTTGTTGTGCATGCTAATTAAAGAAACGCCACATATCGACCTAAAATTTCAATGCCGTTTCTAGCTCTGTTGTTTCCCTCGTTTGTATCAGTTTTATGGGTTCGATGCGTGGTTTGGCAGGTTTTGGTTACAGCGACGACGCGACGAAGAATATTCCGTAATGAAAGTTAAGAGACTCCTGCCATGTGGATTCTTTCTGAATGCCAGTGGCGTTAAACGCGAACGAATTGGATTAGCTCACGGTGAGAATGAGTTGACAGTGGCTTTACATGGCTGTCGGAAAAGATAGTGTTTCTGCAACCAACTGTCTGTTTATGTTAACTTCACTCAGGGGACGTAGATCGTCTCACAGGAGCAGGCGACTGAAGAGGTACGTTCTGCCTCCGAGAATTAACAGCACCCTGTTGACAAATGACCTCTCCCACAATGATCTTCCGAAGCCGAAAGGGAAAGTCTTCCACCTCCATCATTTCCACACCGCGCCGCGTAAGTCGGAGGACGGGGAAAGCCGCGTTGGCGTTCTTTGCAAAGGCGGCTGCGGCGCAAACTGATCGTTTGTTCTCCCGGCTCTGACTGGGAGTTAATGAGGCGGCATCCACCGCGTCTTGGTCTTCCCCCAGATGAATCTCTCTCGCTACAGCAAGCATAATTTCAGCACCCGAAGCCTTAAAAAAATTAATCCATTTATAATCGATTCAGACAACTAACCGTGGGAGGGATGCCCTTAGATTGGATATGTGACAGAGGCTTCCTGCCCACGCTTACGTACAAACAAAGCAAGGGAGTCTTTCTAACACAAAGTACTATCCAAACAGAGTTCCCTCGTCAGTTTGACAACACGCGAGCACAGCCTTCCCATTTTGAAAAAAGACCCACAACTTTGTGCAACATGAAGATTCGGGGATGTTCCAGTTAAATGAATAGCGCTGCAGACAAAACCCAGGTGCGTTAATTAACACAATATCCCTCAACCTAGTAGAAGCCTTGTAAAAAGCTACTTGCTTTGTAAAAGTTATGTGGCCCACCTATTTTCTTTTCCTGTATATATGCTGGAAAGATATTCGATTTGTCTAAAATGACCGGGTTTTGACCCTGTAATGTTTTCAGGACTGAACATGATTGGCCAATTATGGCTAGGAGAAGGTGGGATCTACTGAGAAATCTTAAAGCTATGCAAATAAATGCACATATAATGTCGGTCTGTATAGAGAGCACATCAAACATAGCTAAGACCTGGACCTTTTAGGAGTGGGCATATATTCACATATATACAAAAATGGGTTAATTAAATTTTGGATTGCATGGAATTCAGTTGGAATTCAATTGCTTTGTTTTAGCTCACTTTAATAATAAAAAAAAGTCAATTTAGTCAAGTATCAAAATAATTTGAAAATACCTGTGTAGTTATAATTAGTCATGTTTTATCATGTTATCAATGGGCCTAAGTTATATGATGATGACGTTTGATTTATAGTAATCGAATGTAGTTGATCGGGTACAGACATGTCATCGACAAAGCTGTAATGGTTTATATGTGGGCTTTGTGGATTTATACATTTGCGCACAGCAATGGGGGTAAATAATATGCCAGTGTTGGAAAATGAACTGCCAGTGAAGTTCCGTGTGTAGATCTATTGATGGTTCTATCTATAGAACAGTCCACATTCGTGAAGGGATTCACATATATGCAGAATTGCATGATCATTTAAGACTGTTAGAGTGAACTAACAGCTGTGGGTGGCCACACTAAATGACCTTTAAAATGCCATAATAACTTTCCATTGCATATAGTCCATTAGGTAGTCCTCTTAAATTGCCAGCATGTGCCATACATGGATGAGAGTCAGACTAACACTGCCAACACACTATACTGTACAATCTAGATATAACACAATCAATGTAATGCAGCAGTGAGCTTTTTGTTATGACTACAACCTTACAATGTCTGTGTATTTTTTTATTTTATTTTATTTGAATTATCATTCTGCCAAAGAAACTTTTTTTTTCAGCTTCAATCAGTGATAATATAAATGAATGTTTCAGTGTTTGGCTTGGCTTGTCTAACTACTTTAAAGCCGGTCTACACGCCACAACCTATGGGAGGGAGTGAAATCTATCATTTATACATTTTACAGCTGCGCATAGAGTCATTTCTCTACGCTATGTTTTTTATTTCTCATGAGAATACATACAAAGCATCACTTGATCCGTTTGGATTCCTCATGAAATAAAAGTTTCAAAATAAATTGATTTAGGTAACACTTGCATTCTGTGACCGGTTCTCACGATTAATTAGTTGCCTATTATGCTTACTAACATATTGGCTGTTTAATAGTACTTACAAAGCCCACATTCTGCATGACCACATTATACGTCCCTAATCCTACTTGATACCTGAACTACATTAATAACTATTAGTAAGCAGCGAATTAGGAGTTTGAAAATGCTTTGGTAATAGCGAGAGTTGGACCTCAAAATAATGTGTGACCCGATATGATACTGAAGAACACAGTGAGTAAAAAAAGTGAATCAAACTGATCTTTGCAATGTTGTGCACATGTGGACACTCCTTAAGCTGTTTATATTTCCTTTAAAGTCTTTAGCATAGCATGGCATTTACCACCTACTAGCAGATTCAATTTAGAGCGAAAAATCACAGCCTGACGTGATTTATAAGCGTCCACGGTTTTGATAGATGGCCTACATGACATTAATGTTGGAAGATCAAAAACATGGCTTCAAGAATCACTTTTGACACATCCAGGGTCCCAGCGCACCATTTGAATATTCTTTTACACCAGATGATTTGACAGCTAGAAGCAGATAGGGACCGAACCAGACAAAGGCAGCTATCAAGGAGGGAAAGAACATGCTGAATGATTCATTTTCCCCTCCTCTTGAGCCTCCAGGCCGAGTGCCCTTTTTAGTGTCATTGATATTGATACATATCCTCTTGCTCTACAGCAGAGCTGCAGTTTTGCAGTATAGTATAGTATATAGTATAGTATAGTGAGACAATGAAACGCTGTGTAGCTTATAAACAATATTTGAAGTTATGTGCGTTCAAAGATGTAAGCATTTCCAGGTAACACATCACATTTGGAGAGTTTATATTTGTAACTTTTATATGACTGAGCTGAAGTAATTTAGCATAAATATCCAACTGATTTAAATCAAAAATGGTATAGAGGGTTTTTTTAAAAAAGCTGTCACTTTTTCTAATACCTGCTGTTTTGATATGTGAATTGTTTTTTTTTTTCTACAAACACTAACTTATCTTAAACACTTTCTAAGCCACAAATCGCTTCTTTGATCACCTTTGCATTCAGTTATATACAGTTTATATAAAGTGTGGAAATTATTTCAACATTTCAAAATTTTAAAACATTTTCACATTAGCTGTACTAACACAAGTAACCTCCGTTGACTTTTATTTTGTGTTTTATCCCTGGAAGATTAGCTGGCTTTATTTGAGTCTGAGGTGCACATTTTTAGCATTGATTGAAAAACCGATGTATTGTGAATGTAAATGGAAGAAAAAACGGAGGGGCCTGAAATTAAACGTGTTCTGGAAGGAAAAGGAGAATGATGAAAGGGGAGAAGGGGGTCTGTGGGGTGTGACGGAAGCACAGAGAGAAAGATGGGGAGAGAGGAGAGGAGTAGAGGAGATGAATGAAAAGTGAAGTGTAATTCAGTGAAAAAGATAAATAATGCAGGCAGTGGCGAATGTATATAGACGCTTACACTCGCTTCTCAAGCTAATGCACAAATCCGCCAATTCAGAGAGGTTTCACACCCAGTCAGTGAATCTGCAATATACTACAAACCTAAAATTGGCTCAAAATAATTTACCATATCTATTTCTAAATGCATGTTAAAGATCTTATTTTGAACAAAGTGTATCTGTGGTTAGCTTTTATTTTTAAACAATTTTATGTCCAAATTTTATAAAAGTGCCGAAACTGGACCTTCTGGTGAAAATGACAGATTTATCTCTGGTTACGTTCTCAATCATTCTCATTGATCCTATCCATCAAAACCCCACCCCTGCAAGCTTGCAGTCATCTTCCTGTAATTATGAGCGTGCTTCAAAGTCCAATCAACAACCGATGGATACAACCCTACTTTTTCTTTTTTAATATTTCATTAGACTTATGTATGACACAATTTGGAAGAAAATATCCGTTGCTTCTTCAGTTTTGATTGTGTCGTTTTTTATTGCAGCTATGGTTTCATGATCAATCTGATATGATACCCATACTTGCTCTATATGCAAACCTTAAGTACTAATATGCACCCTTAAGTACAAATGTGTACATTTTGAAAAAAAAGTACCACCATAGTGACAACTTTTATACCCTTTTTTCTGACTTTTTGGGGAACTCAAAATTGTTCTTTTCTGGCATCATTGCAAAAGCCACCTTTTAAAACCTATATTTTTAGAAGTGCCAAGATCTGCCAAATACAATAAAACAGTCAACTCCTGATTTTTGCACATAAAATGCTAATGAATTAAGATTCAATTATCCTTTAAAAAATAAATAATTCATTTATTTACCATTTTATTTCAGATCCCCCACAATGTCAATGCGCATTAGTCTGATGACGCCACCCCCTCTCTCTTTTTTTCCTCTTTCTTTCTGTGGTTTTGTTGTAGTGCTATAGAGCTGATGTTATTGGACCTGACGATTTACCGCCTTGTTTGGAACCGGACTCTCTCCCACACACTTTCACCCCCCACTGCACACGTGTGGGGGCGAGAAGAGAGAGAGAGAGAGAGAGAGAGAGAGAGGCCACTGCGGTTCCTGCGACTGTCTACACAGTTTTTCAATGCCATCTTTTGAGCTCCTTCACACACATGAACTCACTCACACCTTAGGACTCTGTTAGGACAATGCTGTCACATTAATATTGCTTTGAATTTTATTCGTTGAATCTGAAATGATTAATGAGCATCCTGGAGACTCTGCGGCAGCAATGTGTGCAGCCATGTGCCTGATCTCGCCATTACCTTTAGTCTCCAGATGGTGTGTCATCTGTTGATAACACACTAATGCACATACTTCTCACTCTGCATACTGCTACATCAACCCTCAATAGGATGCCAGTGAGTCGTTCTGAGCTGCCAGGATGGGTCAGATTTATGTGATGCTGGTAAACACGCCTTACCCCCTCCAAATAATCAATATGAAAGACCTAGCAGAATTGGCAGGGGATCGGCAGTCCATAACGGGGTCTGTCAGGACAATGGGACTCCCTCTGGCTATTTCATTGAGGCTGGTAAGACATTTCTCAGGCCAATAGCTTGGCACAGGGCTTGTACACTTGTTAATAAAAGTATTAACGTAAAAATAGGGCCCAATATTCTGTTGATATGAAGGAATTTTTAATATTAGACACTATGCGGAGTATATAAAACACGTCAAAACAGCGGGAAACACAAAAAGCATATCACTGAGGAAAAAAGAATACTTTTAAGACATATCATCCAGTCACAACCTAGGTAAACTCAAAGCTATATGCATTGTAATAGGCAACAACAACATCTGAATGGTTAATACTTATTTGATTTGAATTACTGATTAGCTTATATATATATATATATATATATATATATATATATATATATATATATATATATATATATATATTCCACAGACTGTATATTACTGTTGCTCCTCTATGCTCCGCCTTCTTCATCTCTCTGATTGGCCAGTTATCCAGTGCATTGTTATTGGCCAAATGGCAAAAGTTACGCCCCTTATCATAATGTGATGCAGTGTCCCAGCACAATGATACAAAAAACAATAAATCATTCATAAATGAGATATTTCTTGCATCCAGTGTGGACATAATTACTGATGAGAATGACTTCTACTTCCTTTTTATGTGTTGTGTTGCATCTTGCCTCGTATACATTACCATGTCTGCATTTATGATTAGAAAAATAACAGACAACAAGCACTACTCTACGTTGCTAAAAACTCACGTTTGGATAGTCAGCGGCAATCTTTTAAATATGAAACATAGATACTTACAGGCTGTGAGTCACACGTGTCAGACTGTCCTTTCAAAGTTGGAATTTCCACACTTTATAGAAACTCTCTCATGCTACTTGTAACTCTAAGAATGAAAATACGTTTTTTCCCAACATTTTTGCTGTCACACCATAGAACACAGTCCAATTTTAATTTGTCAACTATCCATATATAAAATACAGTACACTCAGTGTATTGTATTTTAAAGAGGTCATATGATGCATATGAACCAAAGAGATATTCTTTATAAAAGTTATGACTTGTCCATATATATATATATATATATATATATATATATATATATATATATATATATATATATTAGCATTCTCTTTTCAAAACAACACACTGGCAAAAAAAATGCCAGTACACTTTCTATTCTTCTATGGATTTTTCTCACAATACATGTTATACTGTAATCACTGCCTAAATGTTCATTGTGTTTGCTTAACTAATGATGATCAATGAACCATTATATTATAGCATTATAGCTATATTATTATATAGTTTGTAGGTAACTGTATACTATTATATGGACATTACTATGACATCCACATCTCTGCGTGATAACATAATACTTTCCAATTGTAAGCTTTTTTTAAGCTGCTTTGAACCAATGTTGTGAAAAGTGCAACACAAATAAACTTGTGTGTATCTGAGAGGAAGCAAGCAAATAGAACGTCAGCACGAGGCAGAAACACAGAAAAAAGCAAGCGATGTATAAATGTCTTTAACCATACGCCGAATGCTAAAGTAAGTGAAAGGACAACAGAGAAAAGGACAAGGGGAAAAAATGAGAGCAAAAGGAATGAATGAGAAGGAGAGACAGGGAGAGAAGAGGAAGGAGGGGTGCGGCTCCCCGGGGGCTGTATGACTCACTCTCCTGCTGCTGGCTCGTGCGTCACTGGCGCGGTGCTGGAGGTGGAGATAGTGGAGAGGTCTGTGCATTTAATTATGGCCTGCCAATTTATACGCACTGTAGTGATACACGCACATGCACACACACATAATCAATGAACAGATGTGGAGATTGACAGAAAAAGGTCAAGCACGTTTTTTGGGGGGTTTTTTTGCACTCATATGCAAACAGACATTGGCCATATCGAGAATTGGACCGCTAAAGAACAAACAAGCACGCATGCACACACACTCCTTGTTTGCATTAGACTTTAAGGAAGACCGCTTGTTCACAAACAGGTTCGGCTCTAATTATGTCTTCTCGTTGGCCTGTTAGCTAACCATAATCAGTGTTAATATAGACAGATACAGCATAAATGGAAACAGAGCTTGAATGAAAGAATGAAACGGGCTGGTAGAGTTGCGCGTATGCAATATGTACTCATTAAAATGTAAGCATAAGATGCATGTTAAAGAGGTCGATGGCACATTCAAAGACCCCGTGCCTTTTGTTGACTTGAGCCGTGTGCTGGAAGGCGGTGCTCGGATGGAAGGTGGAGACATGGTGGGGAAGGGGCGGGGGGGGGGGTGGGGTGGGGGGGTGGGGTGGGTGCTGGGCATGATTTTATCTTCACACCTCCTCGTCGGGTCACTAGCATGGACGGATGTAGCCCCAAAGCAAATCATTACTGATGAGGTGACAATGTCCTCAGCGGTGCCAATGTATTAGAATCTGTTAAGAGAGGCAAATGAGTTACATCTGCTATCATGCTAATGGATGTTTTGATTCCACATGAGACCTTTGAAAACAATGTAAAAATAATAATAATATCTATTATATATATAGTGCTGTCAAATGATTAATCGCATCCAAAATAAAAGTTTCCATAATATATGTATGTATGTGTATGTGCATATTTATTGTGTGTCTGTATAAACACATATGCATTATGTATTTAAATGTATATACATTTATTTATTTATATTATTATATTTTATACAAATATATTTAATGTATAGTCATAATATCTTATATATCTAATATCTTATAATATCTATATATATATACACATGCATGCATGTGTTTGTATTTATATATACAGGATAAATATACACAGTATATACACAAATATTATCACTGTTATCCTGTTAATTGTTTGGTTATAGATTGTCTTGGTCGGTAGTAAATGTTACAGTGTCTTACGTGTGTTGAAGCCTAAAAGTTTAAGATTAAAGTCTCATTGTTTGTATATATTCTCTAAGGGCGTGTTGCTACAACTACGGCACGTTACATATGCATTAAATTGAAATTAATTATAGTTGATTGTTTATAACATGTATTGAGCACCAAATCAGCATCCAATTTTCTGAAAGATCATTTGACTCTGAAAATTGCATTTTGCTTCTGAAAGTTTTACCTTTACATTTCCTTAATAAAATATTAATATAGAAAACAGCTATTATATAGCTATTATATAGCTAATAAATATTATAATAATTAATTGTAATAATATTTTACAGTATCACTGTTTTTACAGTATTTTTATCATCCAGTGCACCGTTGGTGAGTACAAGAGAAATAGTAAAAATCTTAAAGATGAAAAACTCTTTTACTCTGTAAAAAATGTGATGATCAGTATCATATATATACACTGTCCTCCACTAATATTGACACCTTTGGTAAATATGAGCAAGCATGGCTGTGAAAATAAATTTGCATTGTTAATCCTTCTTATTTTAAAGCACACCAAGGACACCATAGAATAATAGTGAAAAGGATGTTGCAGTAATTGGGTGCCAATAATTGTGGCCAACATGAATAAGAGAAAACATTTATTTCACAGTGAGTTTTTCTCCTATAAGTTTCATTTTTACTTCAATTCATTTTTTTAAATGAAAGATCAAAAGGATAAACAGAGATTTAGATAAAGATTTAATTTTTATTTCAAAGCTATTTTTTTATTCTAGAAGATTCCACTAGATTTTTAGTTAAAATTATGCATATAAAATGATTAAACATAATTTTTTTGAGGCAGAAACTGAACTGAACTTAAGGAACTTATGTGCAGGTTTTATCTATATAAATTAAATATATATATATATATATATATTTGTCGTTTTTCAGTGTGTGTGAAACTCTTCTCTTTAACTATAGTGTGTGTGCTTTTCAAAGTGTATAATTCTGAATTAGTTAGTGAGTTATTTTGCTGTTCTCTGTATGCTGCTGTGGTTCGTGCTCTTTCTGACTGTGTGTGTGCGAGAGAGAGATGCACATCGCATTGGCCGCTATCTCTGTTATATGAGTAAACTGCAATTGGACCAGATGAAGGAACAGCTTGTTGCAGTGACAGTGACGCTCCCTGTTTGTTTTTCTCTATGCAGATCCCGCAATCGGCACCATGCTAACGCAACAAGTACTTACATGATTAATAATGACAGCATGATGAAGAAGTGCATCATCATAATCTCAATTACTGTCACATAGCACCTTACAAGAGCCTGTTGCTGCCAACATGTAGCGAATTTAATCAGAGCAACCGGAGAGGAAGGCAGAATTGATGATGCACATTTGGTCGTCAGGCTTAAAAAAAGAGTGCTTATCAAGAGCCACACAGTGGATGCTAAATGACTAAACCCTAAACCCAACTAAAGAGTCTTGCATTAGCGGTTTAAAACGTCACAATATGGTGAATTGCCAGAGTTTTTTTTTTGGTGACATGACTGAGCTAGTTTTGTTTGTAGGTTGTGTGCCCTTTTTAGGCACTAGATCAGTCCTTTCACAGCAATAGACTTTTTTCTCATGGTGATGCATTTGGGGCAAAGCTGTGACAAATAAGCTGGACAAAAATGTAGATATCTGGAAAAAATTGCATACTGAGGTCAAGCTTTAGCATTGATTTGTCCATCTGATGATCCTTTTGCTAAAACCTGTGATAAGCAGTCTTTAATACTGTAGTGATATCTGCATTGGGGAAACAAGTTTTGTGTGTGTCCGAGTTTTATCTGCTCAGTGATAAATGTTTCTCTATCATTCTTATTTATCACCTTCACTGAGGGTCATAAAGCCTTTATTCACTTGAGGAGCAACATTAAATCTTTAACTTACAAAGTCTTGCTTTTCATCTTGTTGCTCTTTTTTCGGTCCGTACTTCCTCTTTCGCTTTTCACCTGTTTCTTTTCGGAACTTATCTTTGTCGTCCCTCTTCATTTTGTTCTCCTCTCATTTTTCAAGCTGTCCCCCTTTTGTTCCCTGCATGTGTCTCTCTCTGTCTTGTTCTTTCTTTCACTCTCTCTTTCCAGTAATGAGGTTTCATGCCTGCAGTCTTGTTTGACCACTACTAAACCATGAAAAGATGTGAAGACTTAGAGTAGAAAAGAGAATCAGAAAAGGATCAATTAGAGAAAAGTCATAAGTGTGAAGGAAGTGCAAAGGAAAATTTTGAAAGATAATATATATATAACAATTGGAAAATTGCGTCCAAGTCTGTGTATGAATCAGAACAGCCAGTATTATATTAAGGTCATTTCATGTCAAATCAACCAAATTTCGAAAACATCTCCAGCTCAAATTTTGGATTTTGTTGGTATTCGTTTGAAGATAGAAAGTGTACAGTGATGAAAGGCAAAATATTAATTGTCATGGATGAATATTTCCTAGCAAATTTCATTTTGGCCACTTCATTTTCAGGGCCCTATAAGGTTCAGTTCCTGAGATTTCAATATGGCTCCAAGAATAAATGTATGCATTTTGACATTAAAGATATGTCTTGTTTACTTTTGTCACAACAGCTACATTGAACATACCTATCTGAATGTCATAAATTCTATAAATTTCTTTCGTTTTTTTGGGCTCTACATCATGATATGGGGGTCTCGGTTGAGGCTCGGTTTTTATATTGTTGAATATTATCTATATTTAAGAACTGAAAGGCTATTTTTGGTCACTTTATGAACAGTGGATTCTTATTTGAATCTCTGAAGAATAAGCAATCTCAAAACTAAGAATGCATCTTGTTTCCCTTTATCAAAACAATATGCACAGAACATACCTGTCGAGTGCTAAAAATGCACTGAGACTGTCAAATTGAGGAAGATTATACCCTTCTCTCTGTAATCCATTCATAAGATGCTACATTTGAATAATGGAAATTTAGAAGAAAGGATTTTGTTTGTTTAAACATCTTCTGAAGTTACCAAGAGTTCAAACATACAGTATTGCTACATGTTTTAATCAAATAACACACAAAAAGTAGTTGCATTTGCCACACATGGCATTCACATCAATAATTCGAGATTCGAGATTCGATTAATTATTAGAATGTTGTTTTAGAATGTAATGTGAGTCAAAGTGGTAAAGGGCACATTTGGCAGATTCACTGACCGTACTTCAAACATTTAAGATCTCTCACGCTTGAAATAATTTACATTGTTTTACATTTTACACTGTTCATACTTTAACTGGAGTTTAAAAAAAGAATCCTTGTCATTCATGATCTGATGAGTCATGTGGCTATAAACACAAAAACACATTTGGTGTGAAAATGGGAAGGATGCAACAATTTGGACACGGAGCTACACCCAAAACGTGGGATTAAACCATATAAAAAAGTATCCCTTTGTTGGGAATCATAATTTAAAAAAAAGAGAGACTGGTGGTACGTTTTGAGTAGTATACTTATTATGTACTAATATGTACTTTTAAAATTCAAATTTACAATTTAGATGTAAATAAGGTACCCTTCACTGTCATTAATGATTGCTCTTTTGAAACGTCTTGGTACAGCCATTAAGTGTTCATTGAATCCACACTCCAGGATCTCAGCCAAAGTAGTAGGTCATCCGGATACTTTTTTTTTTCTACTGTTTTTTGAATACTATGAATTCAGACATGTTACTCTTTTGCTTTAATGTTTTTCAAATACTATATAATATGGAAGTATGTGAAAGCATATTCGGATACATCATTTTTCTCATAGTCGGTGGGTGGCTGATGCACTGTTTTATGGATTGAGCAGCACCAGAGAGAGAGTGTGAGAGAGCATTATGTGTCAGCTCTGTGTGTAGGCCTGTATCTAGTGGGGGTAAAAGACTTGAGGGAAAGTAGTATGTGTCACATCTGAGGCAGGCACATTGTTTTTCCATGTGCTTAAGGCAAAAACTAAGACTCCTTCACTCTCTCAACTATTATGTCACTCCATATGACACCAGGTGTGTTTCTGATGTTTGGAAGGTTTAATTGTACGTTAATTTGTGTGTTAATATATATATATATATATATATATATATATATATATATATATATATAGAGAGAGAGAGAGAGAGAGAGAGAGAGAGAGTAGTTGGTTTATAAAGGCAGAAACTACACATGTCCACAGTGCATACTGTGATGACTCATAGTTTATTTTGTAGAGTTTTAAAGCTGTGAACAGGTTTGGAAATCACACACACACACACACACACACACACACACACACACACACACACACACACACACACACCTTATATAACACTGTTGCCTGTAAGCATCATTGCAGATTACCAAATATTGGAGGTTAGTTGTGTAGATACCACATGATAAAGATATTCATCATATGGATTGTATAGAAATGTTTACAGTGAAGATGTGAAACAAATGTCATTCAGATATGGCAGTTTTTTTAATAGAATAGGTAATTTTCTAGAAATGAAACAAGTTTTTGTTGTTTTTGTTGCTGACATTTGTGAGGCACTATATAACCAAGCTCGGTGGCAATTGTGCATGACTAGAAACTGACACTTCAATTATAGAATAATAGCTTGCTTCATTAAAAATATTATAACATAAGACCTGGTGATGTTGTTATTAGAAATGTTTTATTTATTCTTGTCTCACCATATGACTAGAACATGACAAGTATCAAGCCCTGTGACTATGATTTCTCTGCCTCATTAGAAGTGTGTGAGAGTAATTTTTTCGGGCTGATTTTGTTGATTAATGTTTCACTGCCATTCTGTCTTCTGTTCTACATTTCAAATGCTACTTTCTCTTAATTTTTATTTTCGTTAGTGTCACGTGATCCTTTTGAAATAATTTCAAGTAAAGACTGGATTAATTGCTTCTGAAAATTCAGCTTTGTACAATATTAGATTTTTTTACTGCATTTGTGTTCATGGGTTGTGCATAATAGACGTCTCAAAAGCAGCAAAAATCTTAATAATTCCATCTTAATAATAAGATCCAGCAGTGTATATGTGTATATTTGAAAACAGAAGCAAGTGATTTAAAATTTGAGCTAAGCAATCTTCGATTTGACTCATTCCCTTCTTCACAGACCTCCTTGCATCCTTTTTCTCCTTTCTCCTACCCCTACAAACACACACACACACACATATAATCTAGACTTTCCCTTTGCGAGTGAGAATTACGCTAATTTAATGTTTCTCTAATAACTGCTTCTTTACCCAGCATGCACTGGGCCTAATGGCACTCATCATCCTCCATTCCTAGGCTTATTTCCTGTGATTAAGAACTGCCATGGCATCACGGTTGCTTCTGTATAATTTTGTCCCAATGTTTATCAATTAAAGCCTGTCCTCTGTCTTCAAGCGGCAGACTAATTAGTCAAGCACTAAACTGAAATGGAAGTGAAGCTACACTGATGGCTGCATTGTTTGGGAAATGATGTGGAATTTGTGCGTTGTGTTGGTGCCACATTGTGTAATTGCTGCTCGGACAATCCGGATCTGAGTCAACAGGTTGAGGAAGACATATGGACGCTCATCGGGAGGGTGAGTCATGATGAGGGAGTTATTAAAGCAAATTAATAGCTGCTCTTAAAAGCTGTCTTTGGCATCTGGAAACAAATGCAAAGTGGAAGACAGTTTGCTTATCTGTGACGTGAGTTGTTTTCTCTGCTTATTAACATTAATCTGCAATTAAAACGAACAATTTATTAACAGTGGAAGTCTGATTGATCGTCCACCCTAAAGAACTGCACATGTTGCATGTTGATTGTTGCATTATCGCTTTCCAAAAACAGCTTTTGTCTGGATCAGAGATGTTGTCATCATTAGGGCTGGGCGATATCTTCATCGATATATTCATGCACATCTAGTCAGTTAAAGCCGGTTCCTTGATTAGCGGTAAATCTCTGTCCCCTGTTTTCAAAAGGAGCGGCAGTTAAAACACAGAGCCATAGATCACTGACAAGCTATTGTATATCAGTATTGCATATGAATCACTGAACTCGATACTGCTTGTCAGCTTCTCTGTGTGTTAACTGGCTAGCTGGCTACATCAAATGAGATATGTAAATCTATAAAATACGTCCTGCTTGGACATGTTGAAACAAGACCAGTATATTGAAATTTAAGCATGAGCTGGAGAAGAATAGTTTCAGTTGCAATGAAAATAATATTTTATATTATAAATAATAACCATCATAATACAGTACAGCGTTTCAGTTTACCAGTATCGTAATTTTATAGAAAGATCGTAAATATTTGGATCAGAAATTGGCAGCATACAAGTAAAACACTTGGTAACTGTTGACATGACAGATATAGGCCTAATTTCACAAACAAATAAGCCAGGATTAGATCATAGTTTAATTTAAGCATTTAAGTCAGTTAAACATTTAAGTCATTTTTTTTAGAAACGTGCCTTGCAAAAAGCATTACTGGACTAGACTTAAAACCTCTCTGTGAAACCGGGGGGTTAATGTCATCATTATTATATGTGAGGTGTTTAGTATATCTGAACAGCTCTGTGGCAAAAATATTTTAAATGACCCCTGACTTCTTTAATTTCACAATATTTTAAATATCTTCGCTGTAGCGCAATCACTTCAAGGCCAAAGACACATAATAAACATACCTGAATGTGCAATTTAATAAAATGAGAGTGAAGTATGTAATTTACCAAATCTTTTAGGTAATCGCTTTTTTTTCCAAGTCTTTAGCTCATAACAAGCTGTACTTTGCAGACTCGCATGTGCCGATGGTGGGGCCCACAGGGTGGCAAAATTGGGATAATATACAGCGGAAGCTTGGTGAAGTCCAAATTTAACGCAGAGAGTGGATTATCATCATCATCGTGATAAATATAATTATCTGCTCCAGCAGAAACCAGCTCTCTGTCTTTCTCTTCCATTTCTGAGATGCGTCATATGGCTAGGTCAAATCCATACAAGTGCCAGGAAGCGAAAGAAAGCAAATTAGGAAAATGAGAAAAGAGAAAATGAGAGCGAGAAACAACATAAAGCATTGAGTCATTCTAGCAGTCGAATCCTGTAACTCTAATCGAGGGAGGGCTGAATCTTGCCCTGTGTCCTTTCTGAAGTTTTAAACTGCGCTGTATGAGTGGTCTCAAAAAGTTTGACAAAGCATCTAAACACCAAGCTGCTACTGTTCCTCGAATCTTCACCAGCAAAAGCGCTTCATAGAACGGTGTCTGTACACCCCACCCCTGCTTTTCCCGTCGCCAAACAGACACACGCTATCACTTCTGCTGTAATGGCTCTGACTAACAGAGCAGCATTTCATTATGAACCCGAGATGTGCCTCAGTGCTGCCTGCTTTTGGCGTTAAAACAGAAGTGCAATCTTTCCTGCTAGAAAATCGTGGCACTAATTCCAGCATCCGATATTATCATAAATGTCTTATTACTGATGCATTGTCTGCATTACTGAAGACGCTACACTCATTCATTTGCAAAAACACATACATTGAGAGCAGAATTAAAGATCCTCGTGAATGAAACTCCACCAAGGTCATACGACGCACAGAATGCAATTTAGGCTGACAGAAATTGTTATGTGATCCATTATAGGCATCATCTTTCTATGATTATTAGACAACTGACCATCTGCAGCTTAAACCTATTTTTGGTTTGTACTTGTGCTGCTAAAGGAGAGAGAGAGAGAGGATTACTTTAGAGGCCCTCCAGATCCTCCAAAGAGATAAAGAGTCATAAAGCAATCAATGATCTTATTTTTGACTCAAGGTCAATAACTACACCTGACCTTGAGCCAAATTAATTTCAAGTTGTTTGCAAGAAATTAATGAATTTAAAAATGTGGGCAAGAGAATGCTGACTTTTTTATATTATAACAAAAATGTATTTTATATATACATGTTTAATGTGCTTTCATATTTTAATTTATAAAAAGCACCAGGGTATACATTTTAATTCAATCTAAAAAAAAAAATGCATATACAACATCAGATGTTTTAGTATTTTATTCAGTATTTCCTGATACATACTGAAGAAATCACATATTCTTGTGTTGGGTACACGGGATAATGCACGTTTTCCTCAGCACGCTGGATGCCTCGTGTACTGAATTTCATTCATAAAAGCTTTTCATAAGAGGCCTTCTTTGTGACTGCCTGCTCCGTGGCTGATAGTAAAAGACAAACAATAGAGTGTTTCTCAGACACAGATTATGTCAAATCCAAGATTAAATTTCACTGTCGGTTATAGCAGTCTCTTCTTAGTCCAGGCCTTGGTTTATTCTGCGTGTGGAAAACCGGATAAGCTTCAGTAACTTCTGATTACTTGTTACTGGTAATTTATTTCATTTTAATTAAAATATTTGAATACAATTTAAATGTTTTAATAAGAAAACAATGAAAAATATATTTAAAAAAAATTAAAAACATCAACACTGAGTGCGATTTTGTACAAAATCTTTCCCCAAAAATATGACTGAAATCATTTTAGAAGCGTTCTTAATGCTGAATTCATGTACTTTAATCTCATAGGAAGGAAAAGAATAGTAATTTATCAGAGCAAGTATCTTTCACTAACATTTTCTCCGCTGTGATCCGCTGAATGCCATCCAGTCTGTGCTCTGAAGTGGCAGCTAAGTTGTTAATGACTTAGACAGTGACGCAGTTGTGAAATTATGACTAGGCTTTTTTTTCATATGTTAATAATTCGGTCTCTCACCGTCCATGTTCAAATAAAAAGTATGTTAGAAAAGATTTGACAGTTTTAAATATTTGACATTTACAAATGAGAATAAATACAAATGCATCTAAACAAGTTTTTCATAGCAGCATGCACGTTATACAGTATGCACCGATATTGCAGTGTGAGTGCCCAAGATGTCTCCACTTACTCCTTGCATTTAATGTAGCTGACGGCTGTAATTGTGTGTCTGGATGGGTGTCTTCACGTGTGCTGCTGAAAAGAATGAGGGAGAAGGTGATCTGCTCTGTCATGAGACGCTCTGTAATAAGGTCTGGTACGAGAAACAGATGGACATTATTTGAGAGACAGAACTGGAACTAAATGAGTGTAATGACAAGCCAAGTGCTTCAGGAGAGCAAGAGTGACGTGAAACTAATGGAGGAGGAGAGACGAAAGGACAGAGGTGGAACAGTGAGAGCGATGGAAGGGCTGACTGTGACGGAAAGACATAAATCATGGTTGCAAAGAAAAGAGAGAGTATTACGGAGAAGAAAGAAACAGAACAGCAACAGGAAAGAATGTGATCGAGAAAGAGAGAGAGAGATGAACAACATAGATGGCGAGAGGAGGGGAATCATTTGCTGATGGATAGATTCGCAGCACATCCATTACACTGTTGCCTGTTTCTCAGACGTCACACATTTTCTCCAAGGACTCCTCGTGCGCTTTCCCATCATGAAAGGCAATTACAAAACACCCTGGTGGAAAAATAGGCTGATTTTACACAGTGTTAACCTCCTTTTTTCTTGTCACTTCTGTTACCAGTTGCTGTAATGTACTGTACATACAGTAAAAGTGTAACACTGTGTTTTTGTATTTTTTATAGCAGTGTTATTTAATAAACAGATTATATATATAAACTCAATTCAAATTACACCAAATGAGGCAATGAAAATATACATTTTTCAGCTTCTTCATGCTTGCCTTAAGATAAAGTTTAATTTAAATTTTGTTCACTTCAGTTAAGTTATCTCAAGCAATTCCAATTGCAACCAATTACTAATTGCCGCAGCATTTTAATTTTTTTGTTGACATTTTTTACTTAGCTACACAACCGTTTCAGCACTAATAAAAAGTCCTTCTTTTAATTTAATATGCAAAACACTAAACGCTTAAAATAATCAGTTTGAAGTTCTTTTCATTTCAAACTTTTAATACATAAATCATCCTGTACTCGTGAGGCACGAAGGAACAAGTACATGCTTCATGTTTCTGACATCAGCATCTGTTAAAGTAATGAGTTCATCGAGTTTGTTTCACTGTGCCTTGTTTCACTCACACACAATACAGCTGCACAATATCTTAAACCGATTTAATTTGTCGAACAAATAGTTTGTTTAAACAAAGCTGACAACTCCATTATGGCTAATACAACATCAATCACCAAAAAATTAAACAAGTCTTTCTTTATTGCCGGCGTCTTTTTTCCCCTCTATACCCTCTTTAGATATCATTATAGCTCTTTTCTAAAAACAGCTGCTCCCAGTAATCCCTGAGCTGCTTCACTGTGTCATGGCCCTCACAAAACTGCTTTAAATCTTCCCATAGACTCTGGTGCATATAAACATGAACCAAAACCAAGCCTTGAATCTCACTTTTCACGCTGTTCAGGTGAGCTGTTAGTGCCTTCTTTGCTAAAGAAGTGTCCGTCCCGTACAGGTCGATATTAAAGCGTAGAGAGCCTCCGTTGAAGGGAACAGGATAGGGAGGTGTGTGGAAGCTCATGAAAAGGGGTTTCCCACCGGAACCATCTACAAACCACGTCAGGTTTCGCCTTGCCAAGATATGAAGGTTACTCTCCATGAGTTTCAAGGGCTGCCAGTCCTGGATGATAGCGCCTCCTGGAAGCTGAAGTCTGGAAGACAAATCTGAATCCAAGAGAAGTGTCTTAAGAGCATCCAAGTCCTTTAATGGCACTAAAGGACCGCTCCTTTTAGACTCATCTGACACATCCAATTTTTCCTTCAGACCTGAGACAAAGCTTTCAAAACCTTCAGAATCCCCCCATAGAGAGAGAGCGGCCTGGTTTATTAAGACAGAAAAAGAAAATGACAAATATTCCTGGTAATGTGAGTGATATGACTATTACTGGTCATAGTTTTCATGCGACGTTACACCCTTATAAGAATTCCCACCTGGAGAGCAAAATAATTGCTCCAGTTATTGTTACAGGTGCAGTGAGTAGTAATAGAAGTAGTATACACTTTATTGATGATATACTTTGCATGGATAAGTGTACAAAGTTTCACTATGTTTTCCATAGAAAACCATTATAAAGACAGGACTTAACCATTTAGCACAATGCATATTCCTGGCTTATCTGCTAAAATTATGAACTGCTGATTTAATACTTATTTTAATATCTTATTATTTAATATCCTTGTTTTATTCTTTTGAAAAGTGGTCTAAAAGTAGTTCATTACACATTAAATAAAGTTCATTTATATTAATCACTTCTCCAGTTCTAACTCACCCGTCTGGCCAGAAGCGTGAACTTGCTCAGTTTTTCAGGCCCTGGGTCATCCCCTCTGGTGAGGCGCTTGGCTTTCACATTAGGGTAGACCTTCTTCATGTAGCCATCAACAAATCTCTGGATCACTCCCGCCAGACCACAACCTCTTTCGTTTGGACACACTCTCAATCCCTCGACTACTACAGTTTCACCTCCATCAACCAGCAGGCCTGACTCCAGAGCCACCTAAAGGCACACAGGAATAATTATCGGAAAAGGCTGAAATAACTAGAAATGCAGTGGTTTATTAGCTTGTTTATGATTGTGATCGTAAATTAAATAAGGTGACAACAAATCAAGCAGCACAATACACTCTTTTTGTCCTGGAAGCTGTAGGAATTATATATTAACATTTTAATCCTAGTAGCTTAATGGTGCTTTAGTGTGCAAGTACAATATCATACTATTAAAGAGAGTAAAAAACTATTAAAATGGTGTCGACCACCCTAGACTGATTATATTATGAGCAAAACTGTCCAGTGGTAGAAATGTCACATACTGCTTTCAAGTATATGGGTCATGAGTCAATTGATTCTGTGCACAGCAGAGAACACACGCATTGATGTGGTTCATTTAAACCACAAGTTAAAAATTATGTCTTTCTGAAAACTGCAAGCAAGGCGTTTTTAATAGACACATCATGATTTATTTTACCCATTAACTTTTTCTTGTCATAACAGCTAGTTATTTGAAGTCAATTATCTATAAAACACGTCAGTGTTAAATGTTAATTGTTAACATTTCAAAGGTTGTGCATGTGCCTTGATAACATGCAAGTTTAGATTACCAACTAAACATTAATACTGTTCATTTCTTGGACATCCTATTTTGAGCTTATAATATAATGCAATACACGTTTATGATAAAGCGTGTCTACTTGCTAAAATCAAACGCAACAATGGTGAAATTTAAAAATCTCATAGTTTCTGGCTGAATGTAAAACTAAAAGAAGACTCATGGGGTATATCACACCTTCTTGCTTTAGTATCTCTTACCAGCTTCCTATCTCTCCGTGCTATAATAACCACTCTTCCTGGCTCAGTCATCCAGGAGTGATAGCGATGTGGAAGGTAGTCATTGCCAAAATATATGTCTTGTGATATGGCCATCACGTCATCGTAATCCTCTGGTCTGGCCAGACAGAAGGTCAGTCCATCACTTTCACCCACACAACGCGAGTCCATTGTTACTTCTGAACAGGTTAACTGTGAAGATAGTTTTTTTTTTTTTTTTTTTTTTATCTAATTCCGGTAACAAATAAAAACATACCACGTTATATAGAATACATGATATTATATATAAAAAAATTAAAAACCATAATTAAACAAAAAAGACTAAACTTTTTGGTTTTTTTAAATAATCTATATGCTGTAACAATTATGAGACTATTCATTGCATTCACTGTGAATAACATTAGCTAGCCTATATATCAGCAAAAACTTACATAGTCTTTCGAGAAGCAGTAGTTTGGTCTTGCTATGATCATGTGATCTGGTTACAATAAACACCGCTTAAATGCAACTACAACCATAAATCCTAAAATATGTTTACAGGCGACATTTGACTCGAGTATCTTTATAACCTAAAAACTGCAGGACTTCTTCAAAAATGTGGTGATAGGACTGCAGGACTTACCGCGAGAGTCGTGACAAGACCGTCTAACAAGGACTTTCAACTCCTGCAGGCTTGTAAAAACAGTCTGGACATATTTCTTTTGGTTAGCTAACAAGTAAAGCATGTTTTCTTTAACCAAATGTTAATGATTATTCAGACGCACGTTTGGATACAGCCGTGACAAAGGTCTCTAATGTGTTTCGAAAACATTAAAAAACATTCAAGAGATAGACACGAGGCCATTTCGTAAGAGATTTTCTTTTTAAAAACAGTATCGTAGCCCCACCAAGCGAGTAGAAGGCGACATTGCAGTTTTATATAATAGACTCGTAAAAAAAGCCTAAAAAGCGTTTATACTCGCAGGTTATGGGAACCTGTAGCTACAAGCAGGAAGTATAAACCAGAACCCGAGCTAGATACAGGAAGTGCACAACATTTCCTTCTCCCTTAAAGTAAATAGCATTTCATTTATATTTACATGCAGCCATTCAGCAGATGCTTTTATCCAAAGCTAGTCACAAATGAGGACAATGAAAACAATCAAAATCAAGAAAAGAGCAAAGAGTGCTATAACTCGTTTCAGTCAGCTTAATACAGTAAACATAGCAAGGTTTTATTTTTTTATTGAAAAAGAAAACAATACAAGAAAAATAGAGCAAGTATTAGAGGCTTTTTTGTTAATTGTATAATAAATAAAAAGAAAACTGATAGAAAGAATACAAAATGATTTGAATAGCACTGATCATAAATGTTAAGGTAGGTAGCCTGCAACAGATTTACAAAAATATATAAAAAAAACAGTCTGATATTTTTGTGTGTGTCTGTTTTCTTTATCTCTTACTCTTTCCAATTTGAATAAGGAAACTATGCGAATATCAAATCACTTTTATATATAGCGCTTTTAACAATACAGGTTGTGTCAAAGCACTGAACGGTGTTAAATAGGACAAGAGAGTGATGGTAATGTATAATGACAAGATTAAGCACTTAATTTTTATTAAATGTAGAGACGGTACGTGTAATCAAACTGTATCAAACACATACAATGTGTGGTAATAAATTGCAAAGTGATCATTTTATTTAACCAAAACTTTATATATTCTACTATTACATAAGCATGATTTAATTAACAAGGAGATACTAAGAAATAATAAATCTTTCAATAATAAAACAATAATAAATCAATTAACTTGAACCATATATAGCTATATTAATTATTGTAATTTATTTTCAAATTGGCCTTGAAAGACGTGCCTGCAGAGAAAAGACCTGGGACTTGCATGACTGTTAAATTCTCACATAAAAGTTTATTCAGTGTTTTCAGGATTTATTTATCTTGAAAACAAAACAAAATATTTATTTATTTAAATGTATTCTTTTTCTAATATTACGCATTGCAAACTGCTTTAAGCTATTTTACAGTACACAAATAATTCAAAAATAATGCCGTAACGTAATCATTCTGTTGTTTCTGGCTTCAAGGGGCTGTCCTCCACATTTCTTTGCGGTAAGGGGCTCTGTCCTAACAGGTGATAAACATGTCCGTGATCAGTCACGGTACCTTCTGTCCATGGTTTGGGTTGGCCTTGGTAAGACTTCCACAGCCGGCCATAGAAAAGGTCGTTTTTGATCTTGGCATAAAGTTTTGCGGCGTCAAAGCCATTAGCAGAACTATGAGAAGTTGGTTCATCGACTGATTCTTCAGCAAATGTCTAAAATGAGAGATTTAATGTTTAGAATGGTTTTATTATCATTATTAAAATATGTTAAAACAATATATATAGTATAAATCATGTTGCCACAAACAATGGTCGTGAGAATTGGCAGCGCGCACATTCTAACCACAACCACGCGCGCTCTCATGAAAATAACAGGAAACTGATACTTTAAATGCAATCACTGACTATACTAAGTGCATGTAAGACTGAAAGGAAATAGCCCAGTTAAAAATTCACTATAATGCAGTTCTCACATTTTTCACACCAGCTGCAACTGGTGTTGATGTTTATATGAATTTAGTATGTATAATGATAGAAACCTAAACAGTCATCTTAATGACAGAAGCTTTTAATTGATTCACTGGATTTTATTTTCAGCGTATGCTTTTTAAATGTCTTTTTATAGTTGTGTCTGTTATGTCTTACCTCAGCCGGGGAGTCTGTCAAGTATGTTCGTATTTTAAACGACTTCCTCCTGCAAGTTCAAATTTGCCATGAATTTTCTCTTATAAGTGTTTCGTATTGGCCTTAAATATATAACTATAGAAATATTAGTCTTTTAATTTCTTTGTGCAAATATGTGTAAGATGAGACCTCTACCTTCTACAGCTGTTTTTTCTGCATAAATAGAAAAGGATGGTCAGGATAAAAAGGGAGAGGATAGTTCCAATGATCATTACACCCAGATTTCCAAACAATCCCAGCTTTGGCTCTGGTTCCACATATGTAAAATCTATGAAAAAAACAACAACATAAAATCAAGAGTCCCAAAACAATGGCATGGTATGTAGGTAACTATATGGTTACACTTTACCTTTGATCATAGACGTGTTGATATTGACATCTTTCTTACTGATATCGATACAGTGCTCAAGTTTACCCGAAGGAAATGTTATGAACGCACAACAGATTAGCACACTCTCATTCGGCGCCACTTTAATGAGAAGGGATGATGACGGGTGAGGAGATTTTTTGCTCTGGATCTTTACTTTAGTCTCATATTCTTTCACTATGTAAATTCCAAAAAGAGGATGATACGTTCCCAGTTTGGTGCGATTCGGGCCTCTTAGCATCTCCCAGTTGATTTGTGTCATGTTTTCATCCCCTGAGAGGACACAGGTAATGTTCTGGCCATCTCCATCTCGCCTGTGACTAATAGATACACCATTGTTTGATTTGCCTGTTAAAGAACACAAATTTAATGAGATATTGCATGGATCATTGGGGGGAAATATGAAAAAAATGAATTATGAATGCTTAGTAAAGTTTGTTTAGTGTTGTTACTGATGATGAGAATTTATTAGTAAATATTTATGATTATAAACGTATTTACTAAAAAGTCAACAGCCCGCTTTAAACATCTGAAGCTATTATGAACACTTTTGTTTATATACTTTAGTCTCAGAAGTGGTTGCTGAAATTTATATACTGCCCTCAAAAATGCTTTAGAGAGGACATCTAATGACGCATGTCGAAAGTATAATACAAACTGTTTAGAAGCGAAAAAAGAAACTTGCATTACTGTAAAAATCAAAAAAGGGGAGGAAACAATTTTCACAACATGTCTCAAAATGCTACTGCATTCAATAAACATTTACAAAGAAACAGCAGGTAATAGAATTGGAATTGAAATAGAGAATAAGTAATATTTTTTATCACATGTACTCCAATAATGCACATTTTATGTACAACTTAGAAAAGTCCAAGTTGTTTTGTACGGTGCGTTTAAATGTATTACTCTTTGACAAAAAAAACGATTCGTGCAAATCAGTTGACAAACTAGAATAAATCAATAAAAATTCTAAAAGTGAATCACAGGGTGAAAATGAAATATGCTATAAAGTCTACCCATTAATGAAATGTATGTTATGTGTAATAAGAACAATATATGATAATCAAGTGGTTTGTTAATGTAAGCTGTTATCAGTGTAAGTGCAGTTAGTCAGAGAGCAGTGAGTGGTGCATGTGAAGGCGGTGAGCACAATCAGGCTATCAGTATGAACATACATGATGTCTTTATTTACCATAGAATCATTTTTGTCTGCCCATGACTTTAACCATTTTTTTTCTGATTGCATAAAAGAAATGTAGCATTGTGTGCATAAACTAATAACCACAGACTTTGTGGTCGCCTATACACTTTTTTAAATGCACTCGTATAAAAATGTTTTTAGCTAAGACATATTATATTCACTTACCTGATTCCAGGAAGGCAAGTATGAGAAGAGCGCAAAAAAAGTTGCTGCTCATGGTTGTCGAGCTAAACCAACATAGACGTTCTCTTCCGCCTGTTTCCTGGTTTGTCTTTTTTTTTTTTTTTTTTTTTTATGTGTTCTTATACTGACTTCAAACTAGACCTCTCTGTTACATCAGTCTTACCGTCAGCTAATCTGAATAAGCCTATACTTCATCTTCTTTCTTTTATTGCCAACTCAGTAACATCTTTGATATCTCTAAAAAGGAAATGATGCTTGAACGTGGGCGTTTCCACCAAACATATCTTTCTACTTAGAAATGACTGTCACCTTCAGTTTAACGGTATAAAACGAATGTATTATATGATACTTAAAAATGTATATGCAAAAACTGTAAGCAAAGTCATACTCACTACATTAGCTTGAAAAACATATTAGAACAAGGAAAAAAATATAACGCGTGGTAATTGTTATGTCTCGGGGAAATGGAATCATTTAATGGAAACTGCAAGGGCTGGCTAAATCAGTGGAAACATCCATCAAATATGTTAAGGAAAAATACATTGCCTTTAACTCTAAAAGGAGCTTTAAATCATTAAATAACGATACCTTACTTGAACTGTAAGTTATGTAGTGCTGAGCAGGGAGGTTAAACAATTTCACTACAAGGTGACAACTGAGACGACCAGACACACACACACACACACACACACACACACACACATAAACATCACGCTAGGACTGTGTTGACATTCTAGAACAGTGCTTGCTTATTTTGTCTTACGCTCCCCACAGCTTCATTTGTAAGAGGCCATATATATATATACACACACACACACACACACACACATACTGGTATACTGGTGTTCTCATGATGCTCTGGGTTAGAACAATTAATAAGGTTCAATGTTTTACAGTTTTGGAGTTGTATTTACACTGTTTTATGATTGCGTTTGTTGTTGGGTTTAGCAACTTGTTTTGTGGCATTCATTTTCTACTCAAAAAAACTAAATGATAAAAGGTGTTTTTAAATCTCTCATCCTCTATATTATCACCACCACCATCATCTTGACCGTCAACTTGTTTTCTTTCAGTTCTATCACATGGTTTCTATTTCTTTTTCTTTTTTTTAAAGATGATTGATTGTAGGTGGCTCACTGTGTGATTTAAGACACTTACCTTTTGAAAAAGAAACTGTTAAAAGGAAATGAGAAAAAGTAGATATATGGAAATGACTGGATTAGAAACAGTTAAAACAGTACAATTTTATTTTGTAGCATTACTTTAACACTGAAAATGCTGCATGTATCTGTTAAAAAGTTTTTGATGTCACATTTTTGCTTTTTTAGATAAAGATTGGATTGCGTTTTAGGAGCCATTGATACATTTCTTTTAAGTCTTGTTTGCTTAGAAATTAGTAACTAACTTAGGGTCGACAATGCAAATGTATCTGTATTCCCCCCATTAATATAAAAGTTACAAATATGCAAATGGAGCTTATAAGACAATGTTTAAACCATGCATAGTTTCCAACAAGAAAAGCAGTCCTCTTAGCAGGTCATTTAGTGAGTGTGTAGGTCACTTTGTCCTCTTGCTATATAGCCACCGTCCCTTCTCTCCTATAAATGGCATTGGTCCTAATTTACACTCAGGCCACACCATGTGCTCTGTTGCTCTCTTTATCTCTCTCTCTCTCTCTCTTTTCTGCTTTCTTACACAGACACACATACGCATTTACACACAAACCTGTGCCCTGTTCTGACCCTCAACAAACCCATTTGAGTTATTTATGAGCCATTAACATCTGCTCCTCTTAAAGACTATTCAAAGCCTTTGAAAAAAGCCGATACCATAGGAAGATTTGAAGGTAGAACCTAGGATGCATTTACCCAAACACATTCAGACAGACATTTTGGCAACTCTGATATTGTTGTCATGTCTGTTAACAATGCTTTTAAGATTCACAGCTATGTGATTATGATTCATCTGATCAAGAATTTGTCGTCTTGTAGTGTGCTTAAAATAACATCTAGAATTAACATAGTCGATGTCCCCCTGTAGCTTTGTGCTTTGTTCTTAAATCCTGTCTGCTTGATTATTTTTCTTTCTATTTTTATTAGACATGTGCGTCCTTTTTCTGTATCCTCTGCTTCTTCCTCTGACCCATTTTCTCTCCCAGCGTCTCTCTCTCTCTCTTCTCCACCCCTCCCCCATTCCCATCTGTCAGATGGACAGGTGTACATACAGAGGTTTGAGCATTGTGTGTGGCATGTGATCCTATACTTACACCGTTTATTACGGATATGTTGATGTAAATATAATTTATGCAACGTAACATGCACTGCAATGCAATAACTGACCATTTACTCCCACACAGATGTAGATGCATTACTTCAACTTTAATTGATAGGTTTCAACAGACAATCTAACCACTGTCGGCATAATGTGGTACTAAAAACATCCATGCACTGCATTGGACTGCATCATAAAACGTCATCCGTCTCCATTTTATCTGCAGTTTTACAGTATATAAATGTACTTCAAATACTGGTGTCTCTTATCACACATTTTGTAATATCTAATATACATATTTATACCTTCAAAAACCACAAATACATCCAAAAACATGTATTTGTGTATGTATGCATGACTGATATAGTTGTGTGTGTATATATATATATATATATATATATATATACACACCCCCTCCTCAAGTCTTTCTACGTTGTGTGTGAGTGTGTTTACACTTGTGTGTGTTCATTCAAAGAGGACATGTTGCATAATGCATCCATGTAACACCATATCCATCACCCTCCTTTTCTTCTATATTCTGTGGGTCTGGAATACAATAGCATGTTTTGTATGTACACTGAAGAGAAAGATGAAGCCAGCTTTTGTGCACGATCCAGTTTCCCCCACCTCTTCTCCTTTAAACCCAGACTTACTTCAGTATCCATATGGGGTCTTACACTCTGAACCCCCAACCCCACTTCAACACACATAGCCTGACCTCAGCCCCCATCTACTCTGAATTTTATTACACTGCGATACACTGTGCTTCCCATCCCCCTTTGTAGATTTGCATAGCAAGAAATAGAGTTTGGGTAAATTCCACTCGGATGTTGTCTAGGCCATTGCCATTATATAATTCACAAAGGACTATGTCGTGAACTGATTTTGTTTGTTCATTCATTCATTCATTTATTCTTAATTTTTTGTGAGCACACGCAGTACCATTTCATATCACAATAATGTATTATGAAGGTCAAATGCAATGGTTTTATTTTGAATTAAAGGAATATACATTTAAGGAATAGTTCAAATGGAAATTCTGTCATCATTTACTCACCCTTGAGTAGCTCCAAATCTGTATAGATTTCTTTATTCTGCTGAACACAAAGGAAGATATTTGAAGAAATATTGTTTTGGGTCACCACTGACCTCCATAGTATTTTTTTTCTGGAAGTCAATGGTGATCCAAAACAGCCTGGGTGAACTATTTCTTAAATTTTTTGGATCAAATGTTCAATGTAATTACAATCGTAATAGCAGAAAGGCTTTTCTCTTTTTGTACCGCACTCAGTTTTGGCAGGATTCAACTTCCTCACAATTTTTCTTTCTTTTCTTTTAGAGGGCATACTCAAAAAGCAATTGAAATGTATTGTCTCTCGTCTCTTCGTCATACAATTACAAACATTAATCAAGGTGCTTAAGTAAAAACAAACACACACAGACTTGTTTTGCTATCCTTGTGGGGATTCTCATAGGCGTAATGCTTTTTCTACTGTACAGACCATATTGTCTATCACCCTACACAGACCATACTCCTAAACCTACCCCTTACAGGAAATTTTCTGCATTTTTAAATTTTCAAAAAACGTCTGTGTGATTTATTAGCTTCTTTGCCTATGGGGACCTCATTTTAGGTCCTCACCATGACAGGAATCCCCATGATTCTGTGTGTATTCAGGTTTAAGTCCCCATCAGGGTAGAAAAACAAGCCCACACACAGAGACACATGTCTGGTTAACTATCCTAATGCGGACTCTTTATAGGCGTAATGTTTTTTAAACTGTACAGATCGTATATTCTATTGCCCTGGTCCCCATGAGTCTGTGTGAATTTAGGTTTAGGTCCCCAACAGAATAGAAAAACAGATACACACACGCACAAACATGCTTGTGTGAATTGTGGGGACTTTCCATAGACTTCTATTATTTTTATACTGACCAAATTATATTTTTTATACCCTTACCCTATACCTACCCATTACAGAAAATCTTTTTGTATTGGTCCCCTTTAGAAAAACATAATTTACTGTTTTTAAGAATTTCCTTCCCTAGTACAATATCAAAAAAATGTAAGGTTTTGCTATCCATGTGGGAACATTTGGCCCCCACAATGTAGTAGGAACAAGTACACACACACACACACACACACACACACACACACACACACACACACACAAAGGCAAGTCTCATTATTGCTGATTATTCACTGGTATCTTAAATGTCACACTTCCAAAAAGTAACCATGGAAGACCAAAAATATCATAAAATTAATTGATTGAGTCGTGATGTCAGAATTCTAGACTCATTTTATTTAATCTCACCTCGATTTACTTAACTGTATTAGAGTGCAATGCATTTCTGAAATGTTCATTGTAATCCAAGAACAGGTGGCATGGGTTTAATTCTTCAAACCTATCTTTAGCAGCTGCCCATCTCTCGTTTTCTGTTCAAAGTAAGCTTCCACCATTTTTACCGAACATTTGAGACATTCCCAATGTCCTCTATGTGTTCATTAAGAAATGCTCATCTATAAGACGCTGTATTGTTCTTGTGCAGCAGTAGTAGAATGCTAGAGGTCAGTAATGTGAGGCTGCAGAGACAGCTGCTTCTCATGTCAGCATAGCTCAGCGAAGTATCTCACGTTCTCCATTTGTCATTGCCTGATACATTGACTTTCGTTGGACTGCATCTGATTCACTTATCTTACGCTTTAATGCTCTTCCCTTTAGCTGCATATGTTTGTTGCTTACCAAGCCAAAATGTTTTAAAATGATGTGCTGGCAGCGCTTGGGTTCTCTGTAATATAATTGTGCAATCTTTTTATGGATAATAGTGGGCCTGAGGACACAGCCTTATATTCTGGAATGGTTAATACACTGTCACCGCGCAGCACAAAGGTATATTTTTAGCGAGGGTTGATTTTGGAGTCCATCGATTAAACAACAGCTCATGAAAAAGATCTCAAAACCCCGTCAAACAAAACCAATCACGTTTAAACAGCAGACCTGATTAGTAGCCTCTTACAGAACATCTTGCCTAGAAGTTAAAGCAATTAGTTTTTTTCAACCTGCAGTTGTAGGGATTTTCTTCTTGGTGACTAAGGCCTAGCTTGGCAAGCATTGTGTATTGTCAGCTGCTTGTCCTGGTATTCGTCTGTAACGTGATTTGTGTAATGTGTAGGTCACTTTGAAAGCGTCTGCTGAGCGTTCTGATAATACACTTTGTGATGCACGTTAAAAAAAAACTAATGTATGGCTCTCACTTTTTCAGAATAACATTCACTTCCTTTTCCTTAACACTTTGAATTCATTCTATGCCTTGTTTGTTTAAAGGTTGTTTTGGTTTTTCTTTTTTTTTCTTTCTTTTTTGTTTTTTTTTATTTTTTTCTTTGCTTGTTTGTTTATTGCTAATCGCAGTACAATATACAGTTAGGTAAACACACACACAAATATCTCTAACACTAAGTTTTGATTAACAGCTTGGAAAATAAAACAATTATTCTAATACATCACTTGAAAACATCACTTAGCGCATAACATCTAAACTATGCTATTTAGATACATTTTGTTCATTCTGATACTGCATTGCAACTACAGCAAGTGGCTAAAACCTCACCAGTCCTTTTACAAATTCATTTGATCAACAAAATGTTAGTCACAGGTCTTCATATAAAGCTGTTTGTTCTCTGCCACATTTTCAGTCTTGCAAATGAATTACCGCATTACATCTGTCGCCATTAAAGATAGAGCTCATTACGCTTACGGTGTTACAAAGGTAATGACAAACACTCTGACAACATAAACACTAGTTAAAATGTTAAAAATGTTAAATGATTATGCACAGGGTAAAGTAATACAAAAACACAACAAAAGGTTGACATTAACCAAGAAAATCAAAAAGACTGCAGTGACTCTGTTTGTTTTCCATCACATATCGCAGTCGTTGAAAAAAGGAAAATTCTCCAAAAATTCCAAGGATCTCAATGAAAGATACACAGAATTTCACCATTTTGGGTCTTTTCAACCTATGGTTTTGGGCTTTTTTTTTTTTTTTTTCTTAAATGGCAGAAAGTAAACATGACAGTTGTGTTTTCATGGGCTTCATCTGGATTTCTGACTGCATTTAGCATGTGATCTTTGGGAAACTATAAGTAGAATTTCTCGTCAAACTTGACAGCAGAGACCAAGCTCTGAATTTAGGTGTTATCTAGATTTTACATGAATTATTTACATATTGTTTAAAGTTACAGAAAAACAAACATTTACATGCAGTAAACCTGTCCTATACATACTGAACATACACATGTCGTTGTAATTTAATGTAACAAAATGCAAAAGAGCATGTGCACATAGACTGGCTTCGTAGCCAGTAGCATATCCATTACTTAAATAAGATTACTTCATACCATATGCCTTGTCACACTTTTGAACTGCTTCCCGATCATCCTGGATGATCATTCTTGTTCATCCAATCATTTACAATTTCCTACTAACATTCATTGGTACATTTAACATTTTAGGCAAATTTAAACTGAAATGATTCAATTCAAAGAGTAGGGAATGAGATGAATTTTGCAAATACTTTCTGACTTTCTGAGTTTATCAGCCAGGATTTGTACTCAATTTAACAGTGTAAAAAAAAAAGAAAAAAAAGAAAGAAGTACAAAGTACAAAAAAAAAGCATACATAATGACTGCTGCTGTAATATCGATTTTAAGAAGTGACAGTTTCTAGTTTTGGAACCATTTATAAATATATATTGTATATTAAACTATTCAAGCGGAGTTATTTGTTAAATATACAAAGAAATAGGTATATAGAGATGCACACAATTACAACAAAATACCGCAGGCAAAAACAGAAAAAAAAAAAAAAAAAACATTACCAGTGATTAGATCTTTTTTAAACCTTTTATACAATTAGTGAAGTATAGCCTAAAGTATCTAAAAATGTATATCGTGGCCAAAAAAAAAGAAAAGAAAAAAAATACCTTTAGCCTTTTTAAATATGCTGTCTAGACTTTTTAATTGTTTAATCGTTATTTAATTTGTCAATTATCACCAATTCCAATTAGACAGGTTCTAAATGTAAATTAGTACAAGGTCTTTGTGCTCAGTGTAAATCTAGTCACATGCTCATTGTAAAGCCCTTCCCCACCCACTCACACAACATGCACATTTCAAAAACCTCTCATGGATTATAAGGTTTTTAAAAAATTACTGTATTTAAAATAGTTCTGCATCTCTCACAATCTCTGAAAAAAGGAACAGACAAAGGTAACAAAATATTAAAATACTTTCCATTAGTTGTCACATTACTGCTTGAGAATAAGCAGTCATATTGGGTAATAAAAAAAAAATCTTAAAAAAAAAAAATCGGAAAACAATTTTTTCATATAATCAAAATGCTTTTATAGCATTGAAACTGTATTCACCCTCTTGATTGACAGTTGGCCATGAGTTTTTTTTTTTTTGTTTTTTTCAATCATCACAAGTATTAGTTTCCCATCATAGGAGATTTTCAAATATTCTGCACAAACACACAAAACATGACACCCAGTTTGTATCTAGGGCTAATGGGAAGACTCGAGTGAAAACAAACTCAACAGCCACTGCTGCATCAAGAGAATGGATGACATGGACATTCAAACCACCACCTTCTTGAGGTCTGTAGAAATCATGGTCCCTGCTTTGCTGATAGTGGTATATATGTCCATCAGCGGTTTCAGACAGGTACAGTGTGGTTTTTTCAGACAATGGTCATTAAGTAGGAGCTTTATTAACGTCTATAAAGTCAGGAACACACCAATAAAAATATCCTTGAATTTAAAAACGTTACGTAGGCAGGGTCTTGCTCCTATTCAGATTACAAAAAAATATATAGCGTGATCCACTGAATGACCATGACTGTCACAGCAACCCACACTAATGTTTTATGAAGATCCCCCCTGTGCTTTGGAATATCTACATATCTACAGTATAAAGTGCAGCACATCAGAACAGCTAGATGAATGGTTAATCCAATCGGAGTTGGATGATTCTGACATGGCATGAGATAAAACACAATTTGCACTGGGATCTAGTTGCATTTTACCTCCAAATACTGCATTAGATTTGTAGATTGAATGTAACAAAATAGCTTGGTGCACCACAGGTGAAAATACCTGTGTGATTTAGCCATTTCAGAAGCATCTGTGTATAGACACAATATATGTTTTTTTTCCTATGGAAAACAACATAGGGAGAAGCAGAGTTGAAGCTCTGATAGTGCAAATCAGCAATTTAACTGATATCGCCTGAACAAGGCTTTCAGTTAAGTTTTTTTTTTTTTTTTTTACGTTCGAATAGTGACTTGGAATAAAGAAAACAAATCTCCCTGGTGGTTTTCCCCTCGTTCACAAAACATACAATACACAGCTGGTTCTAATACACATAAAGCCCTTCATAAACATTACAAAGCAGTCAGGAAAATGAAAAACCAAAGATGCCACCATGAAATAACATAAAAACCAGGCGTAGGTACAGAGCAGCGTGGCAAAGGACAGTGTATTCGTATGACAAGGCTGGAACCCAGCCTTCTTATTTTAACCTCTCCTGCTCACTCTTTCCATGTGTCAAGCCGACAGGGATCAGGTGGAAGGTAAAGGGAGTCTGGGGTGAACCCTTGTTCTACGCAAGATGACACTCTCCAGATCCAGTTTCACTTACTCAGAGACGAGCCCTGAAACATTAACTGGCCCACAGTCACACAGGATAACAAGTGTCTGAGTATAATATTTGCTTTCTTATGACTTAGCACTTGAGGTATTACTTTAGCGCTGAGTCCGATAATACAGATATCCTGCTCTGGGTTGGATTATCTATCTACGTTTGTCCTCCTAAATAGTCGGTTGGCGCTTATTACCAATACAAGGCCTCTCTTGCTTAAGACAATTTCCCTTTTTTGTCACAAATACACATCTCCAAATAATTCCAAGTCTAACTGCTGTCGTCTTTACAATATAAAATGTACATTTACTCATATTTAAAACGGTAACACGATCTGGAACACATGTCCTCTCCTCGCCACCTATTCCTAGTGTAGCCCCGGCTTCATCTCTCATCTCCCTCTGCAACCTGTCTTATTTTTCCATTCCAGAAAAAGAAAGTGAAAAGCCACTTCATAATTGAAAGAAATGGGTTTAAAGTTCACTCCTCGTGCGCCAGCGAAACAAGGGGCAACGTATCCTTTACAACTCTCCACCATCAGGTGGTCACATGCCTCTAACCTTTTATAGTCTGGTGGACCTGGCACTAGGACCTGTGTAAAATATAGAGTTACAACCTCCTGCACAATTCACAAATACTCAGAAAGGCAATTAGATATCCAAAGTGCTAAAAGGTGGAGCTGAAAGATAAAAACAATAAATAAAAGAGAAAAGTTCTTAAATGATTACCGGATTATTAAATGTCACACGAAAGAATGTAAGAGTTAAATATAGAGGCTAGTGTACCTATAGGGAACCTTCCACCTTGTAAGTAAACCGATATAATACATAACACTTAAATCTAAATGCACTGCGCTATGTACAACAGAAAACACATACCAAAACACATTGTGGGTCTCTAATCCATCATGTCGCATTTTGACGAGTGCTTTAAAGGCAAATTAAAAATATCATCTCTTGACTCAATTGTAGATGCATTTGTAAATTGAGAAAATGGCATTTTCATGGGAACTGAAGCATTGCTGTTTCTTGTGCTTCAAGATTATCCTCTGAAAGCATGTAGCAGACATGAAGGATTTCGAGATTTCAGTCGTAAAAGAACTTGAACAAAGATTCCCTTTTCAAATCACACCCCTTCCAAACAAACATATAAATTTATATATATGTACACCTATACAAATGCAACAAACTGTCATTGGAATTACAGTTAATAATCTGTAAAATGCCTTGACTTTCAGAATCCAAAAAAGACTGCCTGTATGCCATTTATAAATACTGACCGCAATACAAGTCCCACATGCAGCTGTCCAAATGAAGGAGGAGAGAAGGCCTCCTTTTCTTCAGTGGATGTTGAGAGTTCACACAAGGGCACAAAATAAGTCCACCAAATGAAGTCAAACCAGACACATAATTAGTAAAAAAAATTGGCTTTAGTTTAGTGGATGCCAATTTGCATTAAAATGCATTTCTAACAAATCGTTGGTTGACTCTGTGAGGGCTTAAACCATAAGCTATATTACTGTATATTATATATTATATCATATGTATATATTAAGCTATAAATGAACTGAATTTGAATGTCCTTCTGCCACAGTGCTTCATGGAAAAGCACGCTGCAATCTGGGTTTGGGGCAAAGGAGCTAAATATGCTTCTGAGGATGTCTAAAGGCCTTTTCTGTTCTTCTTTTTCCATGTTGGTAATTCTTCACTTTAATTTCTTCACTTCAGGTCAATAGAAGCAGATGATGTGTTCTATATGATTTTGTCCATTTTTTTCCTCTGATAAATTGTGTCTGTCCTTCGACTTTAAAAAATCAATTGCAAACTTCAAAAACTCTAGAGATGAGCAGTTGTCACTTGTTTTGCTCAGGTTTCCAATTGTCCTCATTTGTTTTCCTGATTCCGTGGGTGAATCACAAGAGCCAGCGTAAGATTTTCAGAGACGATCCTTATTATTATTTATTTATTGTAATTGGAGCACCTAATTTGGACGAATTTCCTTAAGATCATGTTTCTTCTGAATGACAAGTATACGATGTAACAAAATCCCTACATAGTGATGTCTCAATTAAATAAAAAAAAAAATACTTTTAATGAACTACAAGAACATTAATTTAAACATTTATTTATATATAGATTTATTTACACACTTATATTTCCTGTCTTTTGTATTTAGATGTGATCCTGCCAAATGGATTTTAGAACTAAAATGTCAATCAAATGATGACTTTAAAACCATTGTACATGTTTGTTTTATTATTAGTTATTAATCATATCTAACCGAATGTACTTCTAGCAATATTCCAGTGTATTATTCAAATTGCACTTCTACAGTTAGGTACAAGTACTGATAGAACATCATTTTAGCGAATAGGTTCAAGTACTTAAAGCAAAAACTTGAGACTGTAATCTAAATGTATAAGCAGGTTTTTAGCCAGACATTTGTAATTTAATACAGAGTTTAAAGCACTGCAAAGTACCTTTAGAGGAAGAGTTACTAATTTTTCAAGGAGCATGTTAGAAAGGTGTTCAGTCTGAAACTTTTGCATTTTTTTGTGTTTTGAAATTAATTAAAACTGCCTATGAAGACCATATAGATCCCCATAAAGGCAGCCTGTCCCAGAAATGTTGTTTTTCCTCTAAACTCTTTAGCAGCTACAGTGCCACATTCTGAAAAAGCAACAGACACTAAAATGAGATCCCATTTTTTTCTTTTATCATAAAGTGCCCTAAAGATTGTGCAGTTTTTCTTTTCAACTCCGCATGAGTAAATATGCTTTCACTGTCAGTGATGCCAACAGATGAAAGGGCCTGGAAAGAATTTGGGTCCCATTTTATAGAATCTAAAACTGCTCCCCTCTTTTCCAGTCCCTGTCCCATCAGCGCCACCGTTTACAGTACTGCATATGGAAATAAATTAAATCTAAACCTAAACAAGCGTCTACTACATTTATTCTAGTTTGTTCATTTACATGCATTTTATTTGAATTAGTTGTTGTTAAAATAAATTAAATCCTATGAAAGCGTTTTCATTAAGCGGAATAGAACTGAAGTTTTTTTTCGTCCCTTTACAGTAGATATATTAGGTTTGTTTTTTTTTCTTTTAGGTGCCGTATTTGAGGGAGATGTTAAATTTCAATCTCTCGTTTATGTAGGTTTGGTGCCTAATTGTAAGGGAAGGTGTTTCTGAGGCTCCTCGACTAAACGACGTCAGACTCCACCACGCACTGCTCTGTGTACTCCTTCACCAGCTCCACTTTAAGGGTCTCCCTAAAGAAATCGGCCATGGGCTTCCACAGCGCAGGCTCCAGGAACACCTGACACATGACGTAACCCTTCAGAGTGCCAGTGTGGCACCTCAGGTGGCACAGCAGCTGTTGTATGGCCAGCGTCAGGTCTTTACCAAACATATCGATGTTGAGGTAGTACCAGTCGTCACCGATTGGCACACGGAAGGGGAAAGTGCACAAGCTGGCCATGGTTGGGCGCCTGGAATCGTCAACCATCCAATCAATGTCCTTCTTCAGCAGGATGGCCATGTTGCTAGGCAGAGGCTTGAAGGGCTGCCAATCTTGAACGATGGTGGCATTGGGAAGGACAGCCTGCATTAGAACATCGCTTAGGAAGAGCTGTTGCACCTCTGCTGGCTCCAAACGGACCGGGATGTTTGTGGTGGACAGACCCTCCCCCGCTACAGTGATATTAGGCCCGAGATCAGCAAGACGTAATTTAAGGTCTTCAGCACGGAAGCGCACCAGAAGGATTCCCTTCATATTTGAGTTAGGTAACAGAATGAAGACAATGTGGCTTTAGCTGTTTTTATTTCAGATCTGAACCAAACGTAAATATGTGATTGTAAAAGGTTCTTACCTGTTTGGTGATGAGCCGGTACTTCTGGAAGTCTTTTGGCCCAAGTTGGTCATCTCTGGTCAGTCTGCTGACTTTAACGTCGGGGTACTTGGACTTAACCAGCTGGGAGCAAAAGCGAAGAAGTACCCCTGCCACACCTTTCCCCCTCTCTTGTGGGGCAACACGAAGCCCTTCCACCAGCATGGTCTCGCCATCATCGATAACACACACTGACTCCAGGGCAATCTGGAAAACGTAGTTGCATCAAAAGTGAGTTATATCTACAAGACGGTGCTCTTCATTTTGGGATGCACAATAATCAAAATGAGACTGAAACCGTGATATGGCTTAGTGCATTCAGTACATCGCAGAAAGCTGTGATGTAATAAAAAAAAAATCTCCTGCTCTGAGTGTTTTGAGGGTGAAGAATATATATAGAATTGTGTTAATTCATGATGTGATATTTTCGATGTCTCAGAACCACAACAAATGCTGCTTTACATGAACTCTATTATGTGCATCTGGGAACACAACACTCTCAAAAGTTCCAAAATGATTGAAAAAGTTCCAAAATGATCAATAAATTTGAAATCTTTCTCTGCAGTTTTCTGCTAAAAAAACCCCTTCATGATTCACCTTTGACTGTAAAGAAATTAAGACATAAATATTAGTGTGAACGTAAATATAAATTCATAAATAAATTGAAATATTCCTCATAAATAATATTTCTAAATATATAAAAAAATAATATTATAATAATATTTTGTCTATAATCTATAATCTATTTATATCTATCATGAACTATGGCTTTTCCCACAATAAATTTCTTAATAAATTATTAATAGTTAGTAAGGTAGTTGATAAGTTTAAGTATTAGGGATGTAGAATAAGGCATTAATATGTGCCCAATTACTACTAATAAATGGCTAACATTCTAGTAATATGCATGCTAATGAGCAACTACTTAAAAGACCCTAAAATAAAGTGCTACCGAATTATTATTATTATTATATTATATACATGGAGTTTGGTTTATGTAATCAGTGTTCATAAGCCAGTGTGGTGTCTTTGCACTTTTGCATGATGTTTAAGCAGCAAGTGTAATATTTGTAACAGTTTTGGTGAATTGTTTATCATTTTATAATTCCTGTACGTTCATTATATGTTTTGCCCAAAAGAAAGCCACATGGACTTGAATGACATTTGAATGAGTGAATGATTTTCATTTTTGGCAAACTATTCCTTTAAACCACTGAGGATGGAACATGCACTGCAATAAGCTCCTCATATCCGCTTTCTTACCACTTTGCCTTGCTTGCGAGCCAAAATGACAGTGCGGTTGCTCTCTTGCAGCCAGGCTTGATAGCGGGAGGGCAGATAGTCCAGGCCGCCATATATATCCTTGCTCATGGCCATGATGTCATCAAAGTCCTCCTCCGTTGCCACTGTAAAATGCAGGCCGGTCTGAGGAGGGGCCTCAGGGAGCTGAGAGCAGGGCAGGCTGTTTTCAATCTTCATCCTTAGAGCTGCGGACACAGATTTCAACTTCTATGATCCATGACCCAAAAAGAGCTTTAATGCGACATTTCACCTTCTCCCTTTCTAAATGCTGTTTTCATGCTTTTTACATTTCAAGGATGTCAAGATAGCACCTTACAAAACGAATGGTGTGAGGGTCGTTATCAGCTCAGTACAGTGGAAGGTTTGTGCCTATGTCGCAGTGTTTATCTTACCGTGCCAACATGCCAGCAGGTTGGCATCAATAGCGGCAACTTGTAACCGTGCCCAAACGCGAGACAGCCAACGCACATACACAGACATGTCCACCTCCTATTGCCAGAACCCTTAATCCTTTTTTTAATTCTCACTGAGCAGCACTGCCCTGGTTCCCAGTGGAAAATAAACACATTTTTTGAAAGGACTTGGGAAATAATGGTGCGAGACGTCCAGGGGAAGGTGAAGCGGATGGGTAGGCAGATGTGTGCAGGCACGCATACATGGCTAGTGAGTGTCGGGGGATTGAAAGGCTGAAAATCTGTGCAGTGGGAGCAACACCGCGAACAAGTCACAGAGCAAACATTGTTTGCACCCCCTTGGGCCCGTACCGGTTGAGAAAGCCCTGGTACTTTTCCATTGATGCACTTCTGTAATGGGAAAACCCTCAATGTCTGAAAGCTTATTTGGGTTTGGCAAACACACATTGTGAGGCTGTCACAAAATCTATTCATTCATGGTTCATTTGCCAATTGCTATGCAATATTCGATTTCCAAATTTCCATGTGACTGTCTCTTGTAGTCTTTCATTTGTCCTTCAATTTATAATGGGATAGTTCGCTTAAAGTGATATTTCCATTGGGCTGAATCGATGTCTTCCCCTAGTTTCCCTAAAGTCGTGCCCTGTCTATGTCTGGGTAACCCTTATTAACCCCAAATTAATTTAGCTCTCAAAATAAGAGAACAAAATATCAAAGCACCAATTAGCAAATTCCATCAGGTTAGTGCAATCTGTGAGGTTGGATAACAGCCCCTTAATGAGGTCCAAACAATCTTTTTAAAATGTATTTACTTTTTTAGTTTATTTAAAGATGCATGAAAATATATTTAAATCTTATATAACTATATCTCTTTGGGCGTTAGCACCAGTGTGTTAATTAGTGTTTGTGAACATGCAGATATTGTGCATGACATCTTCAAACGAGATGTGTTATATAAATGCCAAAAAAAAAATCCTTCTCTGCTGTTATATCACAGGGCTTGTCATTTCTCGATGGGATAGACTTTAAAGTTGCCTCAGGCGGAGTTATTACAATTACGTCACACTGAAGGAGAGATTGAATGTGAAAACGTTATAACATCAGAGGGTACTTTAAACATGCTTAGGATAAAACAAAATAGGAAGTCAAGAAAATAACCACATCGTTGAGTAGACCATGACAACCCAGGTGATGAAGACTGATACAGTTCTCCGTACTACATGATTTACATCACACACTTCTTCAGAGAACCTGCCCACAATATTTGTGGAATCTTCCCTTTGTATAAATCATTTTGAATTTAACAAACACTTTTATCCAAAGCCACTTGGAATGTATTCAGAGTATACATTGTATCAATACATACCCATGATGTTGGTATCGCTACCACTGCTCTACTACTGTACGTTCTGTGGTTATAGATCTGGGCAAGTTATGTCAAAAGGTTTTAAGTTCAGTCAGTCATTGCAAAGAGTGATATATAGACTGTAGTCAAGCACTTAACCTTGGTTACTCCAGGAGCATTATCTTTTTAATAAATGTACTGAGCATTGCTTGGAGTGTCTGTGAAGTGACTAAATGTTGAGGGTTGTGGGTTTGAGTCCCAGGTCCGGTGAGGATTGTAGGTGGGAAGAGTGAATGGCCAGTGCTCTATCCACCATGAATACTACGACTGAGGTGAGATCCTTAAGCAAGAACCAAGAAAGATACACTGGCTGCCCACTGCTCCGTGTGTGTGCACTAAATACCTGGCCACAAGGCACTTCACGACCAAGAAGTGAACCCCTTTCAAACTGTGATACTGCTGGTCACTGTAAGTGTAGACAACATACTTAACAATCTTTAACACAGACAATGATTTGATGGTGTAGTGTCTGACCTGGCCAGAAATTTGGTGCTTCTAAATACTGGGCTTTTAGGAAAAGAACAGGTTTTGTCCGATTGAGATTGCACTGATTGTAGACTTAGGTTTATTTTTCACTGCACATTGTGTTTTACTCTATGCTCAATGCCTTTGTCAGTTTTTACAAGTCAGGCAAAATGTTATAGCTGTTTTGTATCTTAACGGCATCTTACAAAATAATACTTGCTTCGATATAATATGATAAAATATACTGGACCAAATAAGATAGCAATTAATTATTTTTTATTACTCTGTCTATTCTATTAATTCTTGACTTGTTTTATGTTCCCATCTGTCTCAATCTATCTTTTTCTAGAGGGCAATACATTGCTTTGAAATAGCTTCCCCTCCCATCTATTTGTTTATGTAAGTTCATTAGACCAGATTATGGGAGCTCAGAGGATAACCTTGAAAAATAATGTTGCTTTCATAATATTATCATTTGAAATGCCTTTAATACAATTCAGTGAGAAAGATATTTAACATATAGATTCGGGAGGCAACAGTACATTAAATGCAAATCAGCCTATGCATGATGTACTAATTAAATAAGCTCAATGCTTTGTTCATGCAGACTCAATCTGGTTTATAAACTGTCAATATTTTAATATGGAGTACACATTTAGGTCAGTGGCTAGTTCTGTCCTGTCACATGTGCATGATAACTTAAGTGGAGTCCAAACATGCAGCAACTCTGTGCGGATATATGAAGAGAAAGGTGCATAACAGCATTCTAAAAATGCTCGAGAATTAAATTTAACAGAATAGTTCACCCAAAAAGAAAACATGATTTATTCTCTTTTGTGTCGTTCCAAACCTGTATGTGCTATTTTGTTACGCGGAACACAAAAGGAGTAATTCTGAGCAATTGCAGCTCTTTTTGATACAGTGCCAGTTCATAGTTCACTTGAACCAAAAACAACAGCCCATATGACTCATAAGCTATATACAGAGCCATTTGACTGCTTTGATTTGATTTCCATCCTGCATATTTTAACTGGTGTATTACATGCACTTGAACAAGACATATTAGAATCAACTGCATTTCTGCATCAGTAACGTCCAACCTGCAACATGCGAAGGTTAGGGTTAGGGGTAACCTCACACAAAGCTATCACATGACACAAGGCATATGAACTATTTTTATGGCAGGGTTTTGTCCTTTTTTGGAGCATGACACCCACAGTCACTATGAATGGACGGAAAACAGCTGTGTAAAGATTCTTTTTTTTTTTAAATCGATGGAAAAAACAACAACATTAATACATGACAGGTTTGGAACAACATGAGGGCAAGTAGATTATGCCCCGAATTTTCATTTGTGGGTAAATTATTCCTGTGTTCATCAGTCATTCTTGACAACATCATAATGAACCGAAACAATTTGCATGCCCGAAACATTATTCTTGACAGATAAAAATGGGTTCTTTCAAATTCATACCTCTCCTCTAGACATACTAGACACGCACGCAAGCGTATGTACGCAACAAACTTAAATTAATATTGTTAAATGCAGGATTTGCGGTATGTGGAGCAACATCAAAAACCAAAAGTAGCACCACAAAATGGGCCAAGCTTGACACTGGCACATGCCTTGCACCACTGCAGCATCTTGCCTGCACACCATGTCCATTAATAATAGGGCATGCCATATGTCTCTCCTACTTCTCGCGGTTATGTCATGTACACTGGAGGTATGGTGCGTCAGCATGGGCATTCACGTGCCAGTGGAAAATAACTATGATGGGCCTGGCGAGTGACGACTTCCCACCGGCACGAACGTACAAAATTGGCAAAGAAGGACATAAGCACATTGCATCAGTTAATCAAAAATCACGCATCGGCCCACATTCGACTGCAACACGCACGTAACGTATTGTACAAAGTCAACCATTAACGTTTTTTATTTTAAATATGATATAAATACAGCAGTCACGCGATGATGAAGGGTGCATTCAGCATCTTTAAAAGTCAAAGCTGTAACGTGTTCTCAGCATCACTGCAATACGACCCCTATTGATTCGCCCCGCCCCCACTCGCTCGAAATACAAAATTAAAGCAATAACCTAACACAAAGCCTTGCTGAGGAATCTTATGAGGACGCGGCGCATATACATTCATATAAGGTTTCGTTCAAGTTTAAAATAGATCACCTGTAAATTCCAGTATGAATTTATGAAACATTTTTTATGCACTGTGCATAACGTTTTGGCACGTCAAGCAGGGAGGCAATAGACAGGACTTCTTATCCTCTATTTACAAAACAGTTGCATTGTTATTATTGGATTACGCGCTAAATGTTTCATCGTTCCACAAACGTTGCACACTACCGGCATCCGGCGTAAATTGAAAAACGTCGCACGCACAGAGAGACCAAACGCAAATAGGCTACCCGACATGAATGCCAACATATAACAAAACCTATAATGGGGGTCTCCGGCAGATTCTTTGCATTTCATTCATTGCCTTGTCGTCTCTGAGGGGTGTTAATTCGGCTCGTAAAAAATGGCCGTAAGACGAGAAAGAAGCTGAGAAAGACCATACACAGCAAATGCGTGATGTTCATGACAATTTGAAGACGTGAAAATCCAAGTACAATGGTTGGTTGAAGGCGTCGAGCCCTTGCCATACATAGACTGCTCAAGCGAAATCCTTTCTAACGGACACGGTAGATGATTTCACTTACCTCTGCGTCGCGCGTTGGATTTGTGAAGGATACAGAGGTCAAATTGACAGATGCTGAATAGATGTAAGCTTTCGTTGCACTGCGGTTAGATTAAAGGCAGAATATTTAGTAAATGCCGGTTCAGGCTTACAATATATGAAGTATGAGGTCACTGTGAAGCCCCTCCTAGAATTCCCATCCCCATCCCCATCCCCCAGTAGGGAGAAGAGAGGTATGCCAACCCCTTAAACCATCACCCAATCATGATCAATCTCTCTCTCCTCTCTCTTCGCCTCTCTCTCTCTCTCTCTCTCTCTCTCTCTCTCTCTCTCTTTCTTTCTCTCGGTTCCAGTGTGTTCGAACTCTACTAGGGCTCTTCTGTTGATTCAGTGCATGCTTTGCTTCCCTTGGTTTTTGCAACTTAAATGGAAATTGTACATACACAGCTGAATTGGAGTAAATGTGCTTTGCATATACAAAAGGGATGGAAAACAGGTGCTTACGCAAGTATCGAAATTGATGACTTTTTCCAGGTCAAGGACCCCATGGTGGATAGAAAGAAATATTGTATAAAAATGCATATCACATTTTGAGCCTGGCGTATAGTAGCCTGCATATAGGAAAGTATATAAATATTTATCATATGTAGTTGCAGTATACGTTAAAGTATATATTTAAGACAATATCGGTGTGTTTATTTAAAGTCTTGTACTTGTAAATTAATATATTTTCATTAAATTACTTAAAAGCAGGAGGGACAATGACGCATTTGAGCTTTCTTCATCAGCACAGATTCTGAGAAATGCAGCATTACGTCACTCGAACAATGGATCCACTGCAGTGAATGGATACCGTCAGAAAGAGAGTTTAAACTGCCGATTAAAGCATTACAATAATCCACAAGTAACCCATGTGACTTCAGTCCATCAGTTAACGTATTGTGAAGTGAAACAATGTATACAGAATACAGAAATCTATTATTAAGCAGTTTTAACTTTGATCCAGGAGTGTCCAACTCAGTTCCTGGAAGGCCACAGCCCTTAGAGTTCTGCAAGTCCCGCTCCGACGCACAAACCATGTCATTTTCAAATAAGCCATGATTAGCTGGATCGGGTGTGTTTCAATTGGGTTGAAGAGAAACTCTGCAGGGACCTGGCCCTCAAGTAACTAAGTTTGACTGCCCTGTTTTAAACCTTGGTTGCTGGCCAAAATACCAGTCCATGATCCATTAACAATTAATCCAATGAAAAACATATTTGCTTTGTACTGTTTTGGCAAATTTTACCGTAGAAAGTGATATCAAAGAGGACTCATATTTTAGCTGGAATCAATAGTTATAAGTTGATAACATCTTAATGATAGAATTGTATTACAAACCTAAAGATTATTGTAATTTTTAACCAGCTGTTTAAACTCTCAGTCTGAGTTGAGCCCATGCGCAGTTTATTGAAGTAAAGAAATAAATAAAGCTAACAACACGATGACTTGACAAGAACCGGAATCTGACCTTGACAAAAACTCACCATAAGCGGGTTACATAAAGCTAGAAAAGGTACAATAGAAACAATAGGGTGATATGTACATGAGGACTAATAAAAAAACCTAAATGTAGTCAAGACAAAGAAACAATGGCAAGACAATCGTTCATGCTGTACTTTGATGTCATACACAGAATAGTTTGCGCAGTGTCGTTTTAAATTAAACACATAAGAACAGCGAAAGGGCATGACTACATCACATGAAGGGCATTGGAATCGCATGCTGTGACAGGAACCATAATTACAACAATACAGCACATCATAATAAAAGACAAGAAAACATGAACAAAACTGAGAATAGACATGGCAGCTCCTGACGAGTAAACAACACACCAGCTTAAAACCAAGGGCCAGGTTCATGAAGAAAAAGTGGGCCTGGATCAGTAGTGGTGGAGACCCGTGCAGATGGTGGAGCCAGTAGAAACGGAAAGCGTAAAGGTGGAGCGGGTGGAGGAAACGGCCACCGTGATGGAGTAGAAAACCAAAGGAAATCGGAAGGCCATGGTAGAGTAGAAACAAGGAAGGCCTTTTTTCACACGCAATAATTAGTGGAATCCATGCAGTACTACCAAGAACCCCTTGACGCACTGTTTGAGGAGCCACTGATGTAGTGCTGCGTTGATGTGAAGACGCATATGGGTTTATTACTTTTACGTTTGGCTAACTACTTTGTTTATAAATGAAACATAAATTAAATATGAACGTCATAACGGTTAACGTCGTGTAACCCTGAAGACAAGAACCGTCACTGACACCAATGAAACAAAATATGTAATACATAATACATTTCAGATTAGACATAACACAGACTGGAAAAGCTGACAGATATCTCTGCAACTTCTAAAACCACGCACACACACAAAACAATGAGACCCTGTTCATGCTGATACTTCATACATTAGTGCCATTAGGGTTTTAATTATGAGTGAGAAGTACAAAAGAGTTCTTTACTGTTTAAATATATATCAAAGGTTTAGTAAGCGATTACAAAAAATTGGTACATTTGGGATTCTAAAAACAGATTTTAACGATTTATCTCAATTCCGTCAAAAGTGGGGAACAGTTTCTCTCCATTTCTTATTTCTGACAGCAATAAAATATACATATTTAAATAAACTTTCGGTTTAACAGAGAGCGGATGCAATGAAAGTGAGCTAAAGTCTATAAAATACAATCTTTATCAATACAGCATGTATGTTCTTCCATTATGAAAAATAGCAAAAAATGAAGTGATATATTTATATGTGCAATACCGAATCAGATTTTAATCTTTAATCTTTGTTACTTCCTTTTTTATGCATGATTGACTGTGTCCCAGTTGAAAAATACAGTACAATGTGAATATTGTCTTGATTTTGTCTTATTATTATTATAAGGCACGTGGAGACGAAACCAGATGAGAATGGCTTCACTGAAGACGAAGAAAAGCATTTTGATATAAGAACAGCATTCAGATAATATGTTGTCTTCTCTCTCTCAAATTAATTAGTAAACGAAAATGTTGATATTATTGTGAATTAATAAAATATGTAGCTTACACATCTTTTACATAGCATTTGGTGGTAATAATAACCACCAAAATCATGTCACCTAATCACCAGTAGAGGTCATACTAATCACAGAATTGATTGCATTCTGCTCCAACGTATCTGTGCCTTATCTCTATTTTCCATGCTTTTTTTGCATAGAATGTATCTTCCAGTTTATATTAAATCTGTTTGCTCTTTATTATGATGCTGGAGCTGGAGTAAAGTTGCTGCAGACCGCGTTCAAACCGAATGTGTACGGTATGCATGTTGATGTGTATAATAATAATAATAGCACGAATACTGTATTCTTGATATGATCTTACAGAGTCATGTTAAACTAATGTTAATTCAAATAAATAACGTTAGACGTTCGCAAAAAAAACGGATTAAACGCCTTCTAAACAGATACAACGGAGGTAATAAGTAAACGTACGTTTAAAAAAAAAAACAATAATAATAAATTAATTAATTAAAAAACGACACTTAATAAAACCGAACGTCCGGATCCATTGAGACGTTGGGAGAACGTTGAATTTGAACGTTTTTTAAATATTGGTTACCAAAGCGTGTTCCATGGGTAGCGTGGCCGAGCGGTCTAAGGCGCTGGATTAAGGCTCCAGTCTCTTCGGGGGCGTGGGTTCGAATCCCACCGCTGCCAGTTCCTTTTAACGTGTGACGATGACTAGGTCAAAAATGGTTATCAGCACTGAACACGTTTTTATGTCGACTGAGAGTTCACAGATCTCGACAGAAATGTCCCATTATACTAACTTACATGCAAAAAAATAAATACATCGACTAATAAAGACTAGCCTAGGTTCCAAATATTTTTTGCAGCTGATTATCTTTTAAACAGTGCAACAGACAAATCGACTGTGTCTTAGTATACGCTTGGAGTGAGAAATTAACTTTTGTGTGAGGTTTGAGCGGTCTGTAGTGGCTCTAGTGTTTCCCAAACGATAATATTAAGTATTAACTTACTACTGTAATATGATTAACTGTACACTGAAAGAGATTGCTATTAACGAACGATTAATCTTATATAACACGATTTGATGCAGTAGATTGTTTTATGTTGAATAAAACAAATGAAAGCGGATCTTTGCCATCGGAATTGTGCAAACGCACTTTAGTCTCGTGGTTTTTGAACCTTACGGTGACTCGTAGCGAGATACGGGTATTACCAGAGTGTTGCGACCAAACTAGTGTTACGGAAGTTTATAATGCGAATTATCATCTACTTTGCTTTAAATAATTCAGTTTGATGGATGTCGCACAATCCTGTCTTAATGAAGCCGTGTAAAAATGGCGCTTTCCTACAGTTTATTTAGTAAGTATCTGTCATACGGTGTGGAGGCTATTGGTGCATTTTTTGAGATAACTGACAGTAGCTTTAAGACATCTCTAAGAAGCAATATCTTTGCTTTTTCGCATTCTTGCTCACCGTGCAGTGAGTTAAAATATGCAGTGCGTTTGTAACCTGTTCATACACATTCTGCAACACTTATAAAAACATGTTTTGCGGTAGTTGCTCAGATATCACCTGCATACCAAATTAGACTTGGGCCAAATTCCTATAATTCACCAGCTCAAAGCATAAACCTTGCTTAGAGAGAATTTAAGGCGATTTTCCACCACTTGTATCTGTACAGCACAAACTGTTTTCGAGTTTTTACTTTTAAAGCTTTGTTGTTACTAAATGCGTATATTTTCTTTTTTATATATACAACAGGCAATATCCAAGTACATGGAATATGACTTTTATGTAATCTGCAACTATGAAACCCCCGTTTCGTCGGAGAGCTGAACCATCACGCTTCGTTCTTAAGGGCACTGCGGAAGAGTCCACCGTAAATAACAGATCGCTCTGCAAAGGATGGAACCGCAAAGATCTTCAGAGCTTTTTACAAGCTTTGAAACAGCAGCAGAATTTTGAAAAGGAATTAGATCTGACTGAGATTCAAAAGAAAGTTCCCCACCGTTCCCTCAAAGAGGTAAACTAATGACACCAAGCTGTGGATGAACATGCCTGTGCCCATGGTAATGCAATTATTACTGTTTGGTTTCAGATCGAAGACCTGATAATGACCCTGAAGTCAAGAGTGCTGCAGAGGGTGTATCTGCAGGTCCAGAGTCAGAAGAGAGAGGAGCGCAAAGCTAAAGTACCCATTGAATTATGGGCAGAGCTGGTCCAGAAAATAACTAGGCCCCATGAGAAGACCATATCTTCTGCCTTTGACCAGGTCTGTATGGGACATTTGAGTAATGCCTAACATCGTTAGAATGACTCTGCTGTACAAGTACCGAACACTGATTGTAATGCTAAACTTCACAAAAACTATAAACTGGTTCTACAAATCCGATTGGTTAATCGCAATGTTGTTCAAAGATGTTGATCCAGGAACACGTCGAACTCCGAAAAATCTGGTTCTGCGTACAGGTTCACCTCAATAACTTCTCAGCCTTAGTCTGACTGCACAAAAATTCGACCTAGTTATGAGTTTGACTGAATCTGAAACAGTCACTACATGGAAGTGGGATGATAATCTTTGTATTTGACACCATAATCACGCAACTGATTATGATGCTAGTTTATGACTTCTATTTATAGTTCTAGAGAACAAAGCACTTGTTAGTCACTTGCACTGTACTTTGTTTTATTGCCTTTATCTTCTTAATTAAAAAAAAAAAACCCTTTGTCATCAGATGCTAGTGATTGCTGCTGTTGAGCCCTGTGGCATGATGCACTCTGAACCTCCACACCCCGTAATCCAAACACCTGCTTTCTCCGGTCCTCACCCTGTCCGGTCTCCTAAAACGCCCTCTCGGCCTTCTGCCTCAGAGATGAGCGCGAATCCCAGCACTTCTGCTCGCTCAGTTGCATCTCTCAATCAGCCTGACTCTAGTTCTAATGCTGTTGAACTTCTCAGCCAGTTGGATAAAGCACCAAGCAGTTCACCTCTAGTGCCTGAAACACCTGAGACACCTGAGACACTTACACCAAGATCCTCACAGATGACAAGAAGCCAGAGCCAACTGCAGTCAGAAGTCGGGCCAACAGTGTCCAGTGCTGTTTTACCGTCCGTTTCCTTAAATAAGGACAGTGAAGTTCAGTCGGGACTGTTAGATCATGATTACCCATGCAACCCAATAACGCTAAAGAGTGTTGTGAATTTTGACAAGATTTATCGGTATTTAAGTGACATTGAATCTAAAACCTGCAAATCAGCTCTTACTTCAATGGGTAAGTATTGTTAAATTATACATTTGCATGTATTTTAAAAAATTACACTCTTCATGAGCATTTTACACATTCTTTCAGGGATGTGTGAAGTTAGAATAACCCAAGGATTATTTATTTACCTGCCATCTTGTTGTATTACGTTCTTTTATTTAGTGTAACAAAAATATATATTTGTCTTTTAAAAGCCTTTTTTTTAAATTAATGTTAATCACTTGTGGTTCTGACTTTGTTTATCTATAAAAAGCATTTGAAACATTTTTCTGTCAATCAAATAGGAATGATATTGGAGTGAGTAAATGACAGTGAACAGCATTTATATTTTCCACATTTCCTCCTCAGAGAGCGCAGTGCTGCTGGATATGTTGATGTGTTTGCCTGAGGAGCTCCACTCACTGGACTGCAAGGAACTTCAACATCATCTTCTCCAGATATACTCACAGCTCACCCAACCTGCAAAAATGCCAGTTTCCTCTTTAAACACCGACAGAGAAATCCAACAGGCCGATGTAGCTGATTCAACTCCATTAACACAGAATCTCAGGACCGCTGTGGGATCCGCTGCAGAGCCCTCCAGTGAGTCCTCTTTCACAGAATCAGCAAAGGACAAAAAAGACTGGGCTACAGCTGGCACCTGTCCTCTCAACCCTTTGTTAGTTCCAGTAGCTTTGCTGAAAAGACAGGCCCTGGATTCTGAGAAATGATATGCTTAGCCCGTCTCAGTTCAGCCTCATTAATGTTCTGTGTGGGTCTTATGTTTCACTTTGCTACAGGTTTAGATGTTATTTTTTTTCTTTTGTTTCGGAAAATGTGTGCATATTAACTATTCATATTCCGAAAATGAACAAGTTAAAATTTCATAATGATAATTCTGTTCAAATAAGTTTGTTGCAATAAAACAAGACTTTAAAGAAAAATGTAAATAAATGTAACTTTAAATATTAAACGCAGTCTCAAAGCTTCAAGCTTCTTGGGGGTATGTAAACCACCTTAGTTTGCAATTTGTACGTTTTTGATATCACCATCTCTGATTAGGGCCCTTGAAATGATTTAAATAAGGTTTCATGTTGATGAGAGATATACGTTCAATTTATATTTGCCATTGTACGTTACATGCCCAACCCACACTTTCACTTCCAGAATATAGCTGGCCGTGCATAATGGAGTCCTGCTGCAACTTGACATCATAGTTGTAAAATTTCATCTACATAAAGCTGCCTCCAAAAATATGTCAGACCATAAAAATATTGTAAAATATATATAATATTGTATATTAAGAAAAGAGAGCCAGAGAGGTTTTTTTTAATTTTTTTTTTTACTGTAAATTTAATTCAGAATGTTACGTTTGGTCAATTTAAACTAATTGTTAAAAACTAATTGTTGGTTGTCAATTTGTCCTGAAAAAATTGCAACATATTGCTGGTTTTGCATTAGCAAGTGGGGGTGGGGATACTTGTTACTGCAGAAAAAAAAACCTGTACGGGCAGAGAAAGGTGTAACATTTCATTTGAAAAAAAAGGTCGATACTGATTGTAAAGCAGCTGATTATAAGTTTCTTTTTCCTGATTATCTGTTCGCTGTGTGGCTACCCACCCAACATGACCTCTGCAACTCACCATCAATCACATTGTTTGACATGCTGTGATAAGATATCTGAGATAAAGCCGCTTGCCTTTGTGACTGGAATACATAAAAACGAAAAAGTACCAATTCAGTTGCGGGTCATTTATGTGTAATGTATTTAAAAGAGGAAGTATCCTAACATAGATGTCTTGATCAGTATACTCTAAATACAAAAATGCCTTACACTACAGTGACAAAAATGACCGTTCCTACTTTCAAATGACTAGTCATCTATTAAATGTTGAGGATTACGTATTTCCAAAGCGATTTAAAGTGTTCTTCTGCAGTTAAAAAAATGCTCACTGTTATACTTTGGAATAACTTGTAATGTAAAAATAATGTAAACAAACGTAATCTGACGAGAATAAATTGAGAGGTAGAATGTACAGTGAGGGAGTCATAAACTGTGGTTTTGTTGTGTGTCTGAGTGAGAGAAAACTAAAAAATACTGTACTGAAAATAACTAATCAAGAGGCATGAAAGTAACTGGGAATGCTGTTTTGTTAAGATACTCTGTCCCTCTCTGAGATCATGATGCTTGATGTTTTTTACAGTGCAACACACAATAGCTCAAGAATATTATTTTGTTGTCCACATATTTTATTGCATTTACAGAGGAAAAAGATAACAAAAATAAACATCTGAGATTAGAATTCATTATAAGGAAGTGTATATAAAGCTAATAAATAATTTGTGGTTAATATATAATTTACAAACAAGTTTAAGTTAACGCAATGTCATTTTGAATAAATGAGAAATGAAACTTAGGTTTCACATAACAGTGAATGATAAGTACATGATATATAATTTTATTACACTGATTGTGTTAACATCTGAAGATAAGCAGGGCATCTCTGAAGTGTTACTGCTCGTCATCATGTGATCAAATGCATTACGGTAGGATGATGTTTGTCACACATCTGAGGTACAGAAAATATGCATAACTGTGCAATTGTACGTTATAAATGCAATGCCCTGGCAACTGATTGACTTCTGATAGATCAAGAATCCATATTTTTAAATATGATCCATTATTTAAAAACTGATATATTCAGTGCGTCATACAAAGCATGCATGCCTTTTCAAACACTTCGATTATTAAATATCAAAAGATGTCCGAATCTGAGGTCTGTCCGTTCTCATCTGTCGAGAGGAAAACAAAGAATGAGGAATTCTGGAAAAAACAATCACAAAGTGCTGTTTGGCTATAAAATCATTGGTTATGAGAGTACTGTGTAATTATGTGTAGATCAGAAATTAAAATGTGACATCTTTATTAATCAGGTAAGATAGTTAATTAAGAAACATAATAACAGAAACTCCTGAATATGCTTAGGTCATCTTTACTTGTGAAATGAACAGATTTCACACAAAGGCTGGTAAAATAAAGTTTTACTGCTGCATGCTTCTTTCATGGTCTCTTGGCGTAGTTTATATTACATCCGAAAAGGTTCACAAAATAATCCATGGTGAAATGTGCTCAATAAAATTTTATGATATGATAAGGGGTTTTAAAATACTGATATTACACGCAGGAACATATTAATGTCCAGCTTTCTTTTTTGTAAGTTCATACATTTTTTTTTGTTTTGTTTGTTTGTTTATTTAGATTATAAAAAGTCTGAACGAACTGCCCTGTATTTTCTATTTTTAACTGTTTTAAATTCATTTTAAATACATTTTTAAATAATTGTAAAATATTACTAAATTCCTTGTTTTGTTGTGATTTCTTTTATTATTATTTTATTTCCTTTTATGCAAAGCACTTTAAATTACCTTTGTGTATTAAATGCACTATATAAATAAACTTAATACCAAGTCTTTTACCACTAATCTACAGTGTTAAAAAACAAACAAACATGTTATTCAGGTTCAACCTGTAGGTGATAATTGTTGAATAATGCAGAATTCTTCTTTTTGTTTTTTTTTTACCTGTGTTTGATGTTTCCCTTTGTGGTGGCCATTCAAAATCATCCTCTAACCATTCTTTCACTAACTCTTGCTTAATGTCCTTATTCCTGTGAGACAGAAATAAAGTTATGGACCGGAAGGCGTAAAAACGTATTTATTCAGAAACCCCCCTCTTTTTCCAATACACGCATCACATGTAAATTAGAGTTTTCTCAGATTTTTAGGAGGACTTTTTGAATTTTTTCAATGTCACATGAACATACTGCAGGCCATCTGTCCGCTAACTGATGATCAACAGATGTCAGGTGATGCCACATGACAACAACCCAAAGCAAAGGAGTAAATTATTCTGCAGAAGAAAATACACCTTCTGGAGTGGCCCAATTAAAATCTTGCAACGTGGCTGAAATGCCTTGGCGTGGCCTCAAGACCACATACATCCCTTGAACATTTTTGAACTGAAGCAATATGATAAAGTGCACGAAATCACTTACCTCTTCACCGTTCTTTTGTTCATTATGAGATAAGCTGTCAGGAATGCTACAGTTATTACTGCTACGACTGCCACCGTTCCCAATCCAGCGTAAAATCCAACTTTGTGCACCTGGAGAGTGCAATACTCTCCCAAGTACCAGACCTCCTCAGTATAGCGGCAACTAGAGCATAAATGCATTGCGAGTCTTTTTCAAATTTCAAAGAAACATCTGCTTTTGCTTTTAAACAATTCCAGCTAATGGAAGTTAATTATATCATCCAGTCAGAATGATTCTAAGTTTGCTATTACTTACACAGTATGTACTCGTTCATACTTCTACATTCAAAATAAAGGTTTAGCAGATACATTTATTTAAACTAAGAGCACAGTATTGATTGGAGCAGGCCTAAAATCTTTAAGCTTCAAGCCCAGATCCTGATCCAGATTAACCATCACACACCCGTATAGAAAGAGGTCACCCTGTCAATGAAGTCTGAAAAATATAAAGTGTATAAATATAACACAAAAGTGAAATAAAAGCGCATACTAGCAGGATGGGCCCTCCGAAGAAACTTCACAGGTGCCGCCATTCTCACAAATGATCCGATCACTGTGAGCTGCATTGCATGGAGTCACACATGTCACTTTGCCTTCCAACAGAGCTGGTTGAAAATAATCTCGGTAATCAGAAGGAAAACCTTCTGCAACCTTGAGACACACATCATTAACTGTGGGAAAAAAATGTTAGAGTCACAATAAATACATTAAAATGTTTATGTTAATTTGGCCGCGTGATTGGGACCAATCAGATGTTGAAACATCTCTTTTTCAACATCCGCTATTTCCTCTCTTTTAACACAATGACCTATCATTAAAGATGAAAGGGGTCATGTGATGCGATTTTGTTTTCCTTAAAACAGTGGTAAAAACAGTTAGTGCATAGATAAGATCCCTCAAAGTCTCAAAACCAAAGAGATATTCTTTATTAAAGTTATGACTTGTCCACACCCCCCTAAAAAGTTTCTTTAGCAACATAATATGACCCCTTTAAAAGCAATCCCACAACACCATACAGCCAACACTGTAATTTGATGTAAATATGGTGTAAATAAGGTGTGACCAGCATCACATTCTCACTTCACAAATTGTTTTGTATTTTAGCGGAGAAGCTATATATTGGCCTTACTGCACAACAGCAAAACTTTTATGCATTTTGTATATACTACAAACATGCTTTCTTACGAATCTATCTCTTCTGTGATGCCCTCCAAAATAAGTCCATAACCTAGTCAACATTTTTTCAGCTTCTTAAAAATTATTAGTCTCTGTAGCTCCCCCTTAGAACTATTACTGAAATCACGCAGTACATTTAAATATACATTAACACAAATATACCTCGTTACACACTAAAAATAATCTTAGTTATTTTAGCAGTTAATGTAGTACTTAAAAGGTAAGAACATATTCGGTGTGGAGTATATAATTAAAAAAATATTTATGTTATACAGAATAACTCGCTATTCTTCTTGCTATTAGCCTAATGAGTTAACTGAAAACTTACCACTGAACACAGTCTCTGTTGCAAAGCCACTGGCAACATTAAATGTTGGGACTGGAATTGAAAAAAAGAATCGGCAAACATGGATTAGTAATGCATCCAATAACAATTTAGATCAGAGGCAGAATTCGTATGATGACCTACCTGAACTGTTTATCAAGTCGGCAATGACACCAATCACATCTCTGACCATATTTTTATAAGTACTGTTGATTTCAATGTTATTTTCGATTGCAAGAACTACATCATGATCAACTTTCAGTCTAAAAAAATTTGGATAAAAAAAGAAGGAAAGAAAAAAATATAACAAGTTTTTATAAACAGTTTTAAATTTGTTTGTATTTTAGTGTTTTAAAGCTGGAATTTGATGATGTTACCTTGCGGTTTCCTTCAAGGACAAGCTTCTTTTTCTTATTTGACTAAGTGGTCTACCAGCACTTGAAACATGTGACATGAAACAAGATTGCATTAATGTTTAATATGGTATAGATATAATTACAAAATAGCTTTTGCTATCAGTGTATGAATTACCTTAGAATTATGTGGGCCACGTGCGAAAACTTGTCTACAGTTTTTTTATAAATGGGTATCACCTATAATTGAATAAAATATTTCTGTAATTTCTGTTATTGTAGTAAATATACAGTAACATCATCTGCCCAATATATTTTAAAAAAATTATAATGACAATAATATTTATTTGATCAAACCATTTAAACAACAATACTTACTGTGTTATTGAATCTTCTAACAAAATCTCTATATTCTGTTGATGATTGGTTTGTGAAATCTTCTTTAAATGGCTCATTCATTTCCATTGTTACACTGGCTATCCTTTCAATAAAATCTAAAATTAAAAATAGAAAATAAAAAAAATGCATACTTTGTACACTTTGAAATTATACAACTTCCAGTGTAAAATTAATTACAATGAAAGAAAATAAAGGTTACAATTAAATAAATCTCAAAATATAAATCTCATGAAGTCAGTTGATTTAAGGTTTTTCGAGCACTTACAAAAAATGGGTCTATACCATTATTAAATCACAACATGCGTGTTTGAAGAAATTTAAATGCAAAACTTTTTAATTAATTAGACAAATATCACAAAAAAAACACCTGCGGTAACTTTAATTGTGGTGAAAATATTTTAAAGGACAGGTCTAAAAATTATTTTGTAACAAAATTAATTCAAAATTGACATGTCAAGTCCATTTACATTTGTGATGTGAAAATGCAGAGAAAATATATATATTTTAATTATAACCAAATATTTGATAGACAAACCTGGTACTATGCTATTTTCAACATTACTGCAGAATCTCCCTGTAAAACCTGTTGGACAAAAACAACCCAGGTTGTTCGGTTGTGGAGTTCCACCATTTTGACATATAATAGCAGTTGTGGTTCCAGCTGTTGATTGAGTAGAGCTTGCAATTGTTGTTATCAAATCTTTTGTAGTTGTGAAATCAGCTGTAGTTGAGGCAGGATTTGATATAGATGTCAAAGGAGTGGAGTCAGATGTAGTTGCAGATGTTTCTCCTGAAGTTGAACCAGAAACCCCTATTGTGCTATGATATGGAGTTGTAGACGTTTTTGTATTTGAAGGTTCACTGGTTGATGTGACGTCAGTAGTTGTTGAAATTGAATCAGTGGAGTCAGCTATAGTTGCAGATGTTTCTCCTGAAGTTGAACCAGAAACCCCTATTGTGCTATGATATGGAGTTGTAGACGTTTTTGTATTTGAAGGTTCACTGGTTGATGTGACGTCAGTAGTTGTTGAAATTGAATCAGTGGAGTCAGCTATAGTTGCAGATGTTTCTCCTGAAGTTGAACCAGAAACCCCTATTGTGCTATGATATGGAGTTGTAGACGTTTTTGTATTTGAAGGTTCACTGGTTGATGTGACGTCAGTAGTTGTTGAAACTGAATCAGTGGAGTCAGCTATAGTTGCAGATGTTTCTCCTGAAGTTGAACCAGAAGTCCCTATTGTGCTATCATCTGGAGTTGTAGACGTTTTTGTATTTGAAGGTTCACTGGTTGATGAGACGTCAGTAGTTGTTGAAACTGAATCAGTGGAGTCAGCTATAGTTGCAGATGTTTCTCCTGAAGTTGAACCAGAAGTCCCTATTGTGCTATCATCTGGAGTTGTAGACGTTTCTGTATATGAAGGTTCACTGGTTGATGTGACGTCAGTTGTTGTTGAAATTGAATCAGTGGAGTCAGCTAGAGTTGCAGATGTTTCTCCTGAAGTTGAACCAGAAGTCCCTATTGTGCTATCATCTGGAGTTGTAGACGTTTCTGTATTTGAAGGTTCGCTGGTTGATGTGACGTCAGTAGTTGATGAAACTGAATCAGTGGAATCAGCTATAGTTGCAGATGTTTCTCCTGAAGTTGAACCAGAAGTCCCTATTGTGCTATCATCTGGAGTTGTAGACGTTTCTGTATTTGAAGGTTCGCTGGTTGATGTGACGTCAGTAGTTGAAGCTATAGTTGCAGATGTTTCTCCTGAAGTTGAACCAGAAGTCCCTATTGTGCTATCATCTGGAGTTGTAGACGTTTCTGTATTTGAAGGTTCGCTGGTTGATGTGACGTCAGTAGTTGTTGAAACTAAATCAGTGGAATCAGCTATAGTTGCAGATGTTTCTCCTGAAGTTGAACCAGAAGTCCCTATTGTGCTATCATCTGGAGTTGTAGACGTTTCTGTATTTGAAGGTTCGCTGGTTGATGTGACGTCAGTAGTTGATGAAACTAAATCAGTGGAATCAGCTATAGTTGCAGATGTTTCTCCTGAAGTTGAACCAGAAGTCCCTATTGTGCTATCATCTGGAGTTGTAGATGTTTCTGTATTTGAAGGTTCACTGGTTGATGTGACGTCAGTAGTTGTTGAAACTGAATCAGTGGAGTCAGCTATAGTTGCAGATGTTTCTCCTGAAGTTGAACCAGAAGTCCCTATTGTGCTATCATCTGGAGTTGTAGATGTTTCTGTATTTGAAGGTTCACTGGTTGATGTGACGTCAGTAGTTGTTGAAAATGAATCAGTGGAGTCAGCTATAGTTGCAGATGTTTCTCCTGAAGTTGAACCAGAAGTCCCTATTGTGCTATCATCTGGAGTTGTAGATGTTTCTGTATTTGAAGGTTCACTGGTTGATGTGACGTCAGTAGTTGTTGAAACTGAATCAGTGGAGTCAGCTATAGTTGCAGATGTTTCTCCTGAAGTTGAACCAGAAGTCCCTATTGTGCTATCATCTGGAGTTGTAGATGTTTCTGTATTTGAAGGTTCACTGGTTGATGTGACGTCAGTAGTTGTTGAAAATGAATCAGTGGAGTCAGCTATAGTTGCAGATGTTTCTCCTGAAGTTGAACCAGAAGTCCCTATTGTGCTATCATCTGGAGTTGTAGATGTTTCTGTATTTGAAGGTTCACTGGTTGATGTGACGTCAGTAGTTGTTGAAACTGAATCAGTGGAATCAGCTATAGTTGCAGATGTTTCTCCTGAAGTTGAACCAGAAGTCCCTATTGTGCTATCATCTGGAGTTGTAGATGTTTCTGTATTTGAAGGTTCACTGGTTGATGTGACGTCAGTAGTTGTTGAAACTGAATCAGTGGAGTCAGCTATAGTTGCAGATGTTTCTCCTGAAGTTGAACCAGAAGTCCCTATTGTGCTATCATCTGGAGTTGTAGATGTTTCTGTATTTGAAGGTTCACTGGTTGATGTGACATCAGTAGTTGTTGAAACTAAATCAGTGGAATCAGCTATAGTTGCAGATGTTTCTCCTGAAGTTGAACCAGAAGTCCCTATTGTGCTATCATCTGGAGTTGTAGATGTTTCTGTATTTGAAGGTTCACTGGTTGATGTGACGTCAGTAGTTGTTGAAACTGAATCAGTGGAATCAGCTATAGTTGCAGATGTTTCTCCTGAAGTTGAACCAGAAGTCCCTATTGTGCTATCATCTGGAGTTGTAGATGTTTCTGTATTTGAAGGTTCACTGGTTGATGTGACGTCAGTAGTTGTTGAAACTAAATCAGTGGAATCAGCTATAGTTGCAGATGTTTCTCCTGAAGTTGAACCAGAAGTCCCTATTGTGCTATCATCTGGAGTTGTAGACGTTTCTGTATTTGAAGGTTCGCTGGTTGATGTGACGTCAGTAGTTGTTGAAACTAAATCAGTGGAATCAGCTATAGTTGCAGATGTTTCTCCTGAAGTTGAACCAGAAGTCCCTATTGTGCTATCATCTGGAGTTGTAGACGTTTCTGTATTTGAAGGTTCGCTGGTTGATGTGACGTCAGTAGTTGTTGAAACTAAATCAGTGGAATCAGCTATAGTTGCAGATGTTTCTCCTGAAGTTGAACCAGAAGTCCCTATTGTGCTATCATCTGGAGTTGTAGATGTTTCTGTATTTGAAGGTTCACTGGTTGATGTGACGTCAGTAGTTGTTGAAACTGAATCAGTGGAGTCAGCTATAGTTGCAGATGTTTCTCCTGAAGTTGAACCAGAAGTCCCTATTGTGCTATCATCTGGAGTTGTAAACGTTTCTGTATTTGAAGGTTTACTGGTTAATGTGACGTCAGTTGTTGTTGAAACTGAATCAGTGGAGTCAGCTATAGTTGCAGATGTTTCTCCTGAAGTTGAACCAGAAGTCCCTATTGTGCTATCATCTGGAGTTGTAGATGTTTCTGTATTTGAAGGTTCACTGGTTGATGTGACATCAGTAGTTGTTGAAACTGAATCAGTGGAGTCAGCTATAGTTGCAGATGTTTCTCCTGAAGTTGAACCAGAAGTCCCTATTGTGCTATCATCTGGAGTTGTAGATGTTTCTGTATTTGAAGGTTCACTGGTTGATGTGACGTCAGTAGTTGTTGTTGAAACTGAATCAGTGGAGTCAGCTATAGTTGCAGATGTTTCTCCTGAAGTTGAACCAGAAGTCCCTATTGTGCTATCATCTGGAGTTGTAGACGTTTCTGTATTTGAAGGTTCGCTGGTTGATGTGACGTCAGTAGTTGTTGAAACTAAATCAGTGGAATCAGCTATAGTTGCAGATGTTTCTCCTGAAGTTGAACCAGAAGTCCCTATTGTGCTATCATCTGGAGTTGTAGACGTTTCTGTATTTGAAGGTTCGCTGGTTGATGTGACGTCAGTAGTTGTTGAAACTAAATCAGTGGAGTCAGCTATAGTTGCAGATGTTTCTCCTGAAGTTGAACCAGAAGTCCCTATTGTGCTATCATCTGGAGTTGTAGACGTTTCTGTATTTGAAGGTTCAGCTGGTTGATGTGACGTCAGTAGTTGTTGAAACTAAATCAGTGGAGTCAGCTATAGTTGCAGATGTTTCTCCTGAAGTTGAACCAGAAGTCCCTATTGTGCTATCATCTGGAGTTGTAGACGTTTCTGTATTTGAAGGTTCGCTGGTTGATGTGACGTCAGTAGTTGTTGTTGAAACTGAATCAGTGGAATCAGCTATAGTTGCAGATGTTTCTCCTGAAGTTGAACCAGAAGTCCCTATTGTGCTATCATCTGGAGTTGTAGACGTTTCTGTATTTGAAGGTTCACTGGTTGATGTGACATCAGTAGTTGTTGAAACTAAATCAGTGGAATCAGCTATAGTTGCAGATGTTTCTCCTGAAGTTGAACCAGAAGTCCCTATTGTGCTATCATCTGGAGTTGTAGATGTTTCTGTATTTGAAGGTTCACTGGTTTGTGACGTCAGTAGTTGTTGAAACTGAATCAGTGGATTTATAGTTGCAGATGTTTCTCCTGTTGAACCAGAAGTCCCTGTGCTTGATTGTAGATGTTTCTGTATTTGAAGTTTAGTTGATGTGAAAGTAGTTGAATCAGTGGAGTCAGCTATAGTTGCAGATGTTTCTCCTGAAGTTGAACCAGAAGTCCCTATTGTGCTATCATCTGGAGTTGTAGATGTTTCTGTATTTGAAGGTTCACTGGTTGATGTGACGTCAGTAGTTGTTGAAACTGAATCAGTGGAGTCAGCTATAGTTGCAGATGTTTCTCCTGAAGTTGAACCAGAAGTCCCTATTGTGCTATCATCTGGAGTTGTAGATGTTTCTGTATTTGAAGGTTCACTGGTTGATGTGACGTCAGTAGTTGTTGAAACTAAATCAGTGGAATCAGCTATAGTTGCAGATGTTTCTCCTGAAGTTGAACCAGAAGTCCCTATTGTGCTATCATCTGGAGTTGTAGATGTTTCTGTATTTGAAGGTTCACTGGTTGATGTGACGTCAGTAGTTGTTGAAACTGAATCAGTGGAGTCAGCTATAGTTGCAGATGTTTCTCCTGAAGTTGAACCAGAAGTCCCTATTGTGCTATCATCTGGAGTTGTAGATGTTTCTGTATTTGAAGGTTCACTGGTTGATGTGACATCAGTAGTTGTTGAAACTAAATCAGTGGAATCAGCTATAGTTGCAGATGTTTCTCCTGAAGTTGAACCAGAAGTCCCTATTGTGCTATCATCTGGAGTTGTAGATGTTTCTGTATTTGAAGGTTCACTGGTTGATGTGACGTCAGTAGTTGTTGAAACTGAATCAGTGGAAGCTATAGTTGCAGATGTTTCTCCTGAAGTTGAACCAGAAGTCCCTATTGTGCTATCATCTGGAGTTGTAGATGTTTCTGTATTTGAAGGTTCACTGGTTGATGTGACGTCAGTAGTTGTTGAAACTGAATCAGTGGAATCAGCTATAGTTGCAGATGTTTCTCCTGAAGTTGAACCAGAAGTCCCTATTGTGCTATCATCTGGAGTTGTAGACGTTTCTGTATTTGAAGGTTCGCTGGTTGATGTGACGTCAGTAGTTGTTGAAACTAAATCAGTGGAATCAGCTATAGTTGCAGATGTTTCTCCTGAAGTTGAACCAGAAGTCCCTATTGTGCTATCATCTGGAGTTGTAGACGTTTCTGTATTTGAAGGTTCGCTGGTTGATGTGTCAGTAGTTGTTGAAACGTCAGTAGTTGTTTTCTCCTGAAAACTAAATCAGTGGAATCAGCTATAGTTTGCAGATGTGGAATCAGCTTTCTCTCTGAAGTTGAACCAGAAGTCCCTATTGTGCTATCATCTGGAGTTGTAGATGTTTCTGTATTTGAAGGTTCACTGGTTGATGTGACGTCAGTAGTTGTTGAAAATGAATCAGTGGAGTCAGCTATAGTTGCAGATGTTTCTCCTGAAGTTGAACCAGAAGTCCCTATTGTGCTATCATCTGGAGTTGTAAACGTTTCTGTATTTGAAGGTTTACTGGTTAATGTGACGTCAGTTGTTGTTGAAACTGAATCAGTGGAGTCAGCTATAGTTGCAGATGTTTCTCCTGAAGTTGAACCAGAAGTCCCTATTGTGCTATCATCTGGAGTTGTAGATGTTTCTGTATTTGAAGGTTCACTGGTTGATGTGACATCAGTAGTTGTTGAAACTAAATCAGTGGAGTCAGCTATAGTTGCAGATGTTTCTCCTGAAGTTGAACCAGAAGTCCCTATTGTGCTATCATCTGGAGTTGTAGATGTTTCTGTATTTGAAGGTTCACTGGTTGATGTGACGTCAGTAGTTGTTGTTGAAACTGAATCAGTGGAGTCAGCTATAGTTGCAGATGTTTCTCCTGAAGTTGAACCAGAAGTCCCTATTGTGCTATCATCTGGAGTTGTAGACGTTTCTGTATTTGAAGGTTCGCTGGTTGATGTGACGTCAGTAGTTGTTGAAACTAAATCAGTGGAATCAGCTATAGTTGCAGATGTTTCTCCTGAAGTTGAACCAGAAGTCCCTATTGTGCTATCATCTGGAGTTGTAGACGTTTCTGTATTTGAAGGTTCGCTGGTTGATGTGACATCAGTAGTTGTTGAAACAAAATCAGTGGAATCAGCTATAGTTGCAGATGTTTCTCCTGAAGTTGAACCAGAAGTCCCTATTGTGCTATCATCTGGAGTTGTAGACGTTTCTGTATTTGAAGGTTCGCTGGTTGATGTGACGTCAGTAGTTGTTGAAACTAAATCAGTGGAGTCAGCTATAGTTGCAGATGTTTCTCCTGAAGTTGAACCAGAAGTCCCTATTGTGCTATCATCTGGAGTTGTAAACGTTTCTGTATTTGAAGGTTTACTGGTTGATGTGACGTCAGTAGTTGTTGTTGAAACTGAATCAGTGGAGTCAGCTATAGTTGCAGATGTTTCTCCTGAAGTTGAACCAGAAGTCCCTATTGTGCTATCATCTGGAGTTGTAGATGTTTCTGTATTTGAAGGTTCACTGGTTGATGTGACATCAGTAGTTGTTGAAACTAAATCAGTGGAATCAGCTATAGTTGCAGATGTTTCTCCTGAAGTTGAACCAGAAGTCCCTATTGTGCTATCATCTGGAGTTGTAGATGTTTCTGTATTTGAAGGTTCACTGGTTGATGTGACGTCAGTAGTTGTTGAAAATGAATCAGTGGAGTCAGCTATAGTTGCAGATGTTTCTCCTGAAGTTGAACCAGAAGTCCCTATTGTGCTATCATCTGGAGTTGTAGATGTTTCTGTATATGAAGGTTCACTGGTTGATGTGACGTCAGTAGTTGTTGAAACTGAATCAGTGGAGTCAGCTATAGTTGCAGATGTTTCTCCTGAAGTTGAACCAGAAGTCCCTATTGTGCTATCATCTGGAGTTGTAGACGTTTCTGTATTTGAAGGTTCGCTGGTTGATGTGACGTCAGTAGTTGTTGAAACTAAATCAGTGGAATCAGCTATAGTTGCAGATGTTTCTCCTGAAGTTGAACCAGAAGTCCCTATTGTGCTATCATCTGGAGTTGTAGACGTTTCTGTATTTGAAGGTTCGCTGGTTGATGTGACATCAGTAGTTGTTGAAACAAAATCAGTGGAATCAGCTATAGTTGCAGATGTTTCTCCTGAAGTTGAACCAGAAGTCCCTATTGTGCTATCATCTGGAGTTGTAGACGTTTCTGTATTTGAAGGTTCGCTGGTTGATGTGACGTCAGTAGTTGTTGAAACTAAATCAGTGGAATCAGCTATAGTTGCAGATGTTTCTCCTGAAGTTGAACCAGAAGTCCCTATTGTGCTATCATCTGGAGTTGTAAACGTTTCTGTATTTGAAGGTTCACTGTTTGATGTGACATCAGAAATTGATGAAATATCTGATGCATAAAAGGAAGCAGCTGAATCAGCATTAACAGAACTTGAAGTGAGGTCTGTTGTGGAAATAGAAACAGTCGTTGTTATTGGTATAGCACTATATAGACAATTTTTCTTTATTCAGTTGAACATTTGTTGAAAATGCTCTATACACATTTTTTCAGTTTATATATCCTGTTTCTGTTGTGTAAACTGTTGAAGAAGTTATATCTTTAGTTATATTAGAAATCTCTGTCGTTCCACTATGTTCTGTAGGCAATGTTTGTTCTGTCATCTAATGTGACTGTTTATGTGCGTGTGTGTGTTTGCTTGCTTGCACACTGTACACTGTCCCCCACTTTCTTGAAAACCAAGCTTAAATGAGGGTAAAATAAAGTAAAAGGGGCAAATCTTTGTAGAAAATTAATAGCAAATTTTGGAAACCCAGTTATTAAAAAAAGTACTTATTTATGACTTGTATAATCATGTATTTGTATTCTTGAGGCTAACATTCGAAAATATTAACATTTTGTTACAATTATGGTTTAAGATTGGGAATTTGAATCCAAAATATTCCAGGTGAAGGTTTTTTTAAATCCTCACATGCAAACTGTGTTGTGTTTTTATGCTTATGTTTTTAACTTATTTATAATCATTTATTTACATAATCATTTTAGAATTTTTTTGTGACGACTGTTAAGCACTCTTTTTTGGTATCAAAAATGGTTACATACATCTCCAGGCTGCGTATGCAACCATGTTTCCTCAAAGGAACAAGACGCCCCGTCGATGATGCTATTGGGAACGCCTTTAGCGTGATCTCTGTCATGAAGCAAGCACAGGCAGGGATGACAGAAGTGTGGCTACGAGACACAGTGTCTCGTTCCTACGTAACATACATAACCCGGAGACATTCCTCTTCAGGAACTCGAGCTGCATCGATGACGCTATGGGGAACGAGATGCCCACACCACAAGAAGAGCCCAAAGTGGCTCTCAAGTCCAATCCATACCAACGGATAAACGTATGGGGCAGTGTCACAGTCCTCGACCATTGAGACCCCAGATAACAGGGCCTCGGAGGCCTCCACACCTTGTGTCAAGTGCGCTCTGACTTCTAGTCACAGTGGGAGCCCAGAGGACTCAAAAGCAGTATTGATGGCATCCAGTTAAGCATCTGCTGGCCAGCTCCAGAAAGGGAGGAAGATTGAGAGTCTGGAGTATGTTCGAGAGGAGGTCCCTCCTAACTGGAATCTCCTGTGGAGAGCCGTCTAAGAAGGCCCTCAGGTCCAAGAACCATACTCGACCTAGCCAGAATAGTGCTACAAGTAGTAAACCGACTGTGTCCTGGTGCACTCTCTCCAGAACTCTGGGAAGCAGAGCAATCGAAGGAAAGTCAGTACTATGGCATCCAGCCTGAGTTGAGCTGGATGAGCTAAAGAGAACCAGAGCGGACATTGCGCATTCAAGTCGCGAAGAGGTCCACCTCTGCCTGATGAAACACTCTCCAGATCTGCTTGACCCACAGGGAGCATCCATTTCCCAGGCTTTGACCCTTGCCTCAACAGAATGTCTGCTTTCACATTAACCTGCCTGGGAATATACACAGCTCTCAGTGGGAGGAGTCTGTCCAGTGCCCACACAAGGATCTGGTGCACCAGCTTGTATAAGCGACACGAACATAGACTTCCTTGGTGATTTATGAAAGAGACCACAGATGTGTTGTTAGTGTGCACCAACACGTCGATGCACCAACATGTCGATCCCTACCGCGGGCCGAGTGGCCACTCATGCTTTCCAAGCATTGGTACAAACCTCAGGAACTTCCTGTGAGAAGGATGGATAGACACATCTTTTAGATCTAACATGACAAACCAGTCCTTGGACTTGATTTCAGACACGCCCTGTTTGACAGTGAGCATCTTGAACTTTAGCTTCATCACTGAGCGGTTCAGGAGCCTGAGATCTAAAATAAGCCTCAGCCCAACTATGAAGTACTGGCTGTAGAACCCAAAACCTCTTACGTGAAGAGAGACCACCTCGATGGCCTCCTTCCTCCAGAGAGTATCTACTTCCTGTTCTATCATGAGAGCCTGCTCTGTGCCCATGAATGTGGGCAGAACGCCTGCGAATGTGGTGGAGGCAATCCAAACTGGATTCTGTAGCCTTTTTCTACAGTCTGCAGGACCCAACGAGAAACATTTGGTAGCCCCAAGTTGCAAAATCACTAGATCTGGTGAGAAAGGAAGAGGATAGGAGATCGTCATCCTCATTGCCTTCACAAAATCCTGCCGCAAATCCCTGAGCACAGCTGCCAAATGCACCTCGGTGAAAGCAGGGCTGGCACCATGAGGAATTCCGTAACGCACACGCTTCCGCTGTGCCTCAACAAAAGTGGGCGAGAACCTGGGTGAAAGTGAGGCCGGCAGCATGAGTAACGCCGGTAAAGAGTGTCTCCTTAAAGAGAGCCCTCTGAGAGCTAAGCATATGCAGTGCTTGCTCTTGAGCAGATAACATCTAGACTGTGTGTATTCCCACCCATAAAGTAGTTTGGGAGGGGAACAACACAGCCCGAAATGCTGCAAGCTCATGTCCTCGTCTTCACTTGTAAATGGTAATTAGGAAGACAGCTTACCAAAAGACAGAGCGCATCGCTGAATGACAATAAGCTGAAGCCAGCTGCACTCCACATGCTTATATCCTTCCTGGCTAATGACATCATCAGCCCATGACGTCTCGCAGATCATTTGGACTGATTACACATACTATTCAGAGCATAGTCACACTGGAGGTGTTCCCCATGGCGTCATTGACACGGCTCGAGTTCCTGAACTGATATTTTCGGACAGGATCTGGCATTGTCATGAACTCGGTCCACAAACTTCCATTCACCAATAGATGTTATTCTCTCACTGCATTGACTCTTGCACAACACCACTGCTGTATTTCACTCTGGACTTCAATTCCCAACATCTATAGCACTGTCATCCTGATCACCAATCACTCTCACACCATAAGTAGTAGTTCCTAACTCTGTCCAACACAGTGTATTGTTTATCATTTATCCCTCTCCTAAAGATAACTATTTTACTAATGCTATTCTCCAGTTCCTAGTTTGTTCATAGTTTTTTCTCATTAGATTCTCCCATGTTCTGAACTCTGCCTTCTTTCTGGATTTACTTTTTGCCTGTCATCTTGGACAATGTTTGTACTTAGTTTGGATTATTGCTCACTCCCCTGGATTTTTGCTTTGGATTATGTTTGCCGTGGACTGACCTTCGCTTGATTCTCGGACTGCTCTCTGGCTTCCTCCTATATACCTGTCTGCCATTGTACTGGCCCTGCCTGTTTTTAACCATATTATTGAAAAAAGCTTTGCACTTAGATTCACCCGGCTCTCACTTTGTCTCCAAAAGTAAGAAAAGATGGTAGAAAATCATAGGCAGGTACAAATTAAAATAAATATAATCCAATGGTATATATTAGGGATGTAATTACTAACAACTAAAATAGTTAATAAACTGGACTGATGTCGGATATAATGTAGAAATCACTATCTTCTGTATAAAGTTTTATAAAGATGAAGTATGGTTCTAAAAATTCGACAGTGAATTTCCTTGGTGACAATGATGCCTCAGTACGGCAAAAAAATAAATTTCTATGGCAATCGCAAAGACCAAGACCGCAACCCAAGTTATAAAATTATGCAAGCAATAGATGTTTTATTATTACATGAAAATTTTTAACATTTCATTTACATTTTTTAACATTAACATTTAAATTTAAACAAAATGCAAGTTCAGTGGTTTTAAAATGATTTGCCAAGTTTCGTATACTTCCACTTACAATTTTGTGTATTGTATTATAGCTTTCATTTTATTTCATCTAAATATTTGCATTTTTTTTTATTCTGTAATTTTTATTCTGGGTGTATATAAAAATTTTGTGTAATTTCATATTCTTAAAGTAAAACTTCTTAAATTAATTTTAGTTGGTTGTGATTTAAATAAAAAATTGCCTGTTATAGTTGTGGAAGCAGTGTCTGCTGTAGGTGTAGGAGAAGTGACTGTTGGATAATGGTATGAGGTTTACACTGGCAACAGACAAATAATGCACAAATAATTATTTTCCATGTAATGATGCAGTCTTTTGTGCTGGGTCAGTTTATGCCCCATCTGAAAATATCTGGCATCGCAAATTGTTGGGTTTTTTTAAAATGACTACAGTTTTATTATTGTTTACAACTATTAAACAATGTAATTCTGCACATTATGTACATGTTTATCCCGCCATAATATTTTCATATGCAACAATGAACATTTTATGTATATTTTTTACCCTACCTGAAATGAGAGAAAGACCCAAGATCAGAATGAATGAAGAAGTGTAGCTTATCCTAGTCATTTCCCAGAACGATGCCAGAGCTCAAACACATGAAAAATAATACACCGGAGCCTCAGTCCTGTACTGGTGTAGCTTCTAACAGATCTCAGCATCTGTAACAGTTCAGACCTGAGCACAAGGCACACATATTAGAACACATTCTGAAAATCATAATCATGTATCAAAGTCCACTGTGAGAGAGGTTTGTACATCCCTTATAAAGATAAAGACTCATTCCTTCTGAATCATTTCTATTTAATTCCAACATTTCATTTTACAACACACTATTTTTAAACAAATGTGGATGTTTCCTCACATTATTTTATTGAACTGAGCACACCTATTCAGGACATCATAACACTTACGATACACAGCTGTTACGTAACACATCACAATAAATATTTGTTATTTTAAATAATAACATACTGTATGTAATGAATATATTTCTTGTCACAATAATGTATTAAAGTATAAAGGCAAATGTGCAATTATAATGGATTTTTAGGCCAGAAAAGAAAAGGCCAGCCAGAATTTTATAACGTTTCTGTCACGTGTGTGGTAAGCACGAGCGCACACAACTACCGTAAATGAAAATAAAGAGATTTAATCCAGGTAGGGATGAAATAAACAATATAAATACAGGCAGGCAGAACAAAAACCAGGTAGGGACATCGACGATCGGACAACGTGAACTCAAAACACTCAGGACTAAATACACGAGGAAATTGACTACACTGACGAGACACGGCTGCAGACAATAATACAATTAACACGAACTAAAGGCAGGGCACACAGAGCACATGACACGAGACAAAAACAATAACAAAAAGAGTCCAGAGATGTGACAGTTTCGAAATCTATGCATGCAGTGAATATGTGAGTATGTCATGTATTAGTGTTCACTTGCCATTTGTGCCTTATGACTGAGAACGTAACATTACTGTGTAAGTTAGCATTGTCTGAATATCTAACTTTCTCCATTATAGTCCTCAAAACGTATGTGTTACTAGATAGATAGATGCTAAAGTTTATACCATTGCTACCAAGCTTTTATTTTTTTTACACACATTTAATGTTTTAGTACAAATGTCATCCGGGTAAATTGGCTGTGACAATTTAGTGTTTCCAGTTCCACTAGCCTCCATTTGTTTGAATTATGGTGGAAGCCAGAGAAAACATGAAAGCTTCACATAGAAATGATTTCCATGTCTTTGTCTTAGGTTTTGGTAAATTCAAGCTCACTCAATGCATGTGTTTTTTAGAACATAATATATATACTGAAAAATAATAATAATAAAAAAAGATGTGCCATATGAATTGTTAGTGTTTTAAGAATACATTCTCATTTCATATAATCCCTGTCTGATGTAATGGGCCAGCTATTTTTTTTTAATTACTGGTTAATGGGTTAGGCATACAGTGGTGACAAAAATATTTAGAACACGAGTATTTTCACCAGCCAAAAAGATAGATTCAAGTCAGTTATTTCTATTTGCTGTAGTGTGTCAATAAAAAATGCCAGTTTAAATTTCCAAACATTCACTTTGCCATTAATTGTAATAATTAGATTTTTGTCTCAATGCTACATAAAGATGGCATCTTGGAGATGTTGCCACAGTTTATTCTGGATTTAGTCTTTCTCAGTTTGTTCTGCTTCTTCATGTCATTCCAAACAAACCAGATGATGATGAGATCTGCTGTTGTCAGACTACTTGCACAAACAAGAGTCTCACTGGCAAAATGAATGTTTGTAACTGATATTTGCTACTGACATAAACAGCAAAAGATGGATATTACTCACAGTCATTTTTAGCTGGTGAAAATATTAGTGTTCTAATCATTTTGGCCACCACTCAAAGATGTATTACACAATAGTGTGACTACATGCATTTTATCGTTCACTGGTTATGTGAAGATGGAAAGATTAGCTTTTTGTTTGATTTGCTGCTATGGTTTCAAATGCAAAATTTACAACCACAATCTAGGTTTGCTGTGATACCTTGAGTATGGTTGGTGTACTCTGTACTTTGTTCTAATAAAATGTAACCACACCAAACATCACCTGAAAAATATCTGGGTAACTGACCAACATTTCAAAAACATCTGCATTGTTCTTTAGGCTAAAATAAGAAATAGACATCATGATATGAAAAACTATCAAAAATGACAATTGTTACAGTTTAAAAACATGATATCGCAAAATCTTAAATGCTGCAGTCCTGTTTTATTTAATGTATTCCAAAGTTTTTATCAGTATTATTGAATCAGTATTTATCATTATTATACGGATATTTTCCATTAACATATTGCAGATAGCAAACCATTCAGTATCCTGATATAAAGATTCTTAAAGATATCAAATTAGTCTGTTGATATCTCCAGTGATGGTGGAAATAAAAGTTATTATGGACTTTGGTTCATACAAATATATATAAACAGGATTCTTTAATATCTACACGATACACATGAATATCACAGTTCTGTCCATTAATCATGTAGATGAGAAGGGGTTAGGGGGACACCCAGGCCTCATACCATGGCTCTGTAAAAGCAAGTCATTTACTCTTACTATAGTAATTACACACTTTTACATCTCTATTGGCTAATATATACGGCATTACTACTTAAATCAAGATAATGGGAGAATTAATATCAATATTAATATGAAGGATATGGCAGCATGGCAGCTGTCACCAAGCCAGCAGAGGGAGCCCTGACCTCTGGGTGATCTGCATCCACTCCCTCTGCGTTAACTTCCTGTTCCTGGACTATAAAGACTGCAGCAAGCCACTCACCTGCAGGTTGCATTGTTTCGCCTGTCTCATAGTTAGATCGTTCGTGGATTATAGTTTCTGGTTTTGACCCTGTCTGTTCTCTGATTCTCTGATCGTTTGCCGCCTGACCTGACCTTCTGCCTGTCTCTGGATTTCGTTATTGCCTCGCCTCCTATATATCTGTTAGCCCTGTTTGACGCCTGCCTGTTATGACCATGCCTTTGTTTAATAAAAGCCTGCACATGGATCCGCACGCCTCAGACCGCTCATTCGTGACAGCAGCACTCCATTCCCTCCTTCAATGCAAATTCATTTTTCAACCACCCAACTGTCAACTAACCTTGACTTATTTTTTGTGAGGTCAGAACAGTTTTATGAGATTTCGGTCTTTTACATGATTTTTTAAAGATTACCTGGGTAGTCATGTCAGTTAAAGATTATTGAATTTGTTAATAAAATGAGCTCACGTCGTCTCCATATTATATTTGATGGTTATATGCTGCGTTTACACCAAAGTCATAATACTGTAACTTTGAGACAACAACAGATAACATGCTACTAACATGCTACTGTGAGATGTTGCTCAAGTACTTGGTACAGACATAGGGCCGTGGCGACGTAGTACAAGTCGTAGCTTTTAGAAAAGGTTGTAAAAAATGTAACATAAATTCAAGATAAAGAGGCAAAGAGCTTTATTGACAGGTGACCTGACCAATGATAACATAAAATTTGGCCCAACAGTCATAACGTAACATTTTGTCTAAAAAAGAAAGGAGACAGGAGAGTAGATTAACTTTCGAAGATTTGGATGAACTTTTGTGTGCAAAAGTTGTGTGCATTTACGCATTAAATAAAATATGTTACGATGTTCATTAATGTTTATTTAAGATTTAGAATGCAACCAATTCTGTGATCACTTACTCAGCCTCAGGTAGTTTTGAATGGGAGAAACTGCAATGTGCAATTTGGCAGAACATACCCAGTTTCTAAATGAAAGAGCCAAACGCTGATTGGTGAAGTTCTCAGCAGCGGTCTTTAGAAGCTCCGGTCCTCATAGAAACTGGAGGCTTGAACGGCCAATGTGCATGCATAGTCTTAAGCATGTTATGACAAATACACTTTTTAAATCCTATTTGAGCATTAGAAAAAACATTTATGGAGCAGTTCATTTGAAATATGTAATTTAATTGTGAGTTCAGTAAGCAGTTTTTCAGATTCAGGATTCCCTTATTCATTTTTAGTAGCACTTGGTGAACAGATTTTCCTTTAAATAGACTTTGTCTCTTTGAAGTGAAACATCAGCTTCAGTGTGATCTATGTGATTCAATGATTATCGATTGAGCCTTGTAAAACGATATTAAATGTGTTGCATTAATTTCAACACAGTGTTTCATTCATGAAGGAATCAGTGCTTTTTCTTTTAAAGGAACCATTGAAAGAATGTTCAATCCATTGCCTCCCCTGCTGACATAATGACTGACAGCCCAGCACTGACACTGCTGAAATATCACTGTATACTCAGTGGCATTAAATGGTCTTAAAATTACAATAATATTGTTTCTGAGGCAGAATATATTCAAATTAAAGAATATTTATTGAGACTGCTCTATGGACAGGTGGTGTAAAAAACTTTGACCTGACACCAAAACAGCTAATTAAAATGGACAACATAAAAACACGTCACTAGCAGTGTTGTGTTGGGTGGGGATGGGAAGCGTTTGGGGACAACAAAGATACAGATCATTAGTTTATGGATGTTGCAATCTACCCCACCTTAAAGTTGATTCATCAGCTCATCTAGATCAAGTGGGCTTCCCACCAGGAGGAGCTCTAGAGTACCTTGCTTAGTGTCACACATGAAAAACAAAGTCAGAGTGAGAAAAAAGTGAGCAGTGGGTTCTTTATTCTGAGCATATTTAAAGCAACTGTTATCAATTATGTCTTAAGCGGAAAGCTATGCAATTGCAAAAACAAAACAAACAAAAAAACTAATTCATTAAACCATTTTAATTTAAAATGTCACTTCAAACCAAAATAACATAATAACATCCTGCAATAAAAAGGTCCATTAATTTTGTCCTCTTACATTAAAATCCATTGACAATTTTGTTCAGAACTGTTTTTGAAACACTTATACAGTGTTTGATTTGTGCATGTTTCCTAATTCAGACTCTTGATTCACATGAAGAATGCAATATTAAGGATAGAGACCCCAGCAGTTTGAAGACGAAAACACATTTATGATGGATTTGTTTATTACTAACAAGCAGCTTTTGACTTCATTGTACGAAAACTGATTTACTGGACACTTGTGGGTTGATGTTTTTATCAGCTATTTTATCAACTTTCATTCTGACGCCACCTATTCACTGCAGAGAATACATCAGTGAGCAAGTGATATACAGTTGCGTGCATGGGTTTCCACTCTTTGGCCTTGTGGGGGAGCAGTTTGCTGAAATAGTCCCTCTCCATGATACATTGGACTGTCTGGGTACAGTGGCAGAGAAAAGAATGTTGGCGAACCTGGAACAATTCTGAATATCAGCTCTCTGTGTTAGTTTGTCTGTTTTTTATTTCACCATTAAGCACAACTAATCTTCTGTGCCTTATTATTAATCTCAGTTATCGTTGATAATCTCAGTCAGGACTGATTTAGTGCAGGGTTCCTCATATCTTGCACTGCAGAGTTTAGCACCAGCCTTGATAAAACTCACCTCCCCTTGATTTTCTAGTGATGTGTGTTTGGTTAGTGTTAGAGCTAAACTCTGCAGGAAGGTGGATCTCGTGGGCCAGATTCGAGGATCCCTGATTTAGTGCATGCATTTTTGCACAGCTTCATTTCACATAATCTGCACAATTTGCATGTACATGTTTTAAATAAATGCACTTCCTAATTTCTGCATAAAAACTCATTTCTTAATTAGTTGATTAGTTAATGGTGTAACATTTGAGTATCTTTGCAAGCATAATCAGCATTTTGTCTACAAATTGCTGAAACTTAAAGCAGTCAATTATGAGGCCAGAATTATTAGGGGTACATCGAGGGAGGGAATGAGAGCAGGACAGAGAGATTAATGTGTCCATGCAATCACCAGTAGGCCAGCAATTAGATAATAGGTTGAGCTCAGCAAACAGATGCTTTTAACTGCCCTTATTGATTGCTCTGACAAGGCTCTTTTTTTCCCATCCACCCTCTCTGCGTTTTTCTGTCTGCAGTTTTTTCCCTCTCTACTTGGCTTGGAAATACATGGATGCCATGGCTGCTGCTGATTTGGCAGGAATCACAGAATGCAGAACCAACAGAGAGGAAGATGGATTTACACTGTATTAGCATTTGAAATGGTGCACTTTAATTCTCCATTTAAAGGCTAGAATGTGCCCTGGGGTAATACACTAATAGCAATAGGACTCAGACATGTATTTATCACACGTGTTTTATTCAATAAAAACATTTTGTCTATGCACATTTTTTAAATACAATATTTATACATTGACAGGATTGCAAATGGTTTTGTCCCCCACACTTTTAATGTCAAACAGTCCCCCGTGCTCAGGTGGACCTGCTGACTTTATGTACTGTATGTTGACAAGTACACACGTTTGCTGAGCTCCAAAAGAGATTTGCTCCAACACTCAGATAAAATCAAAGCTAATTTAAGATCTGGAAGTGTTCTCCTAATTCAGTAGACCCAGAAGCAATCTGATTTTTTTTTTTTCTGTAGATGAGAAGATATGACAATTTTTCCTCTGCCTCCTCTGTCAGAGCATTGTAGCAATGGAAATAAAATAACCGCTACGTACTTTATCTTGCCATTCTCTATGTTGTTGTGTGAAAAGTTAGTGGCGTCAAGGCAGGAAAATAACCCAAGGAAGATGGATCAGCGCTTATTTGAACCAATGAAGGTATTATTGCTAGGATATGTGTAGTAATAGTTGTACTGGGTCTTTTATGGCAAGGAGAAAAAACAACTTAAATATATATTTTAAAAAATACACCGTGTGATTTGTTTTGCACACTGTGTGTTGATTTAAATGGCGGTACAAAACAAGAAATACAGTGGACCTGACTAGTGCACCTAATGCTGACGACTGTGCAAACGACGTACCCTACATAGCCACTTCAGAGCTGGGTGGCTGAAAAACGAACAGTGGTTCGTCGTCTCGCGAGAACTCTACAGTTTGTTTGTTTTTTTGTTTTTTTAGTCGATTATGCTTATTATAAGGAGTCTCCCCCTACCGACACAGCAGTGCAGTACGGCTCTTCTCCTAGTTTCGTCAAAGGCTTGATCCAGCGTTAAAATCAGACAGGCGAGACTACAATTCACTCCCTTCACGCTACCCCCAGCCCAGTTGTCCTGCTTTTGCTTATCGCCCTACAGCACGGTAACAATTCTGGCTTTCTTCATTCAAGGACAGGCAGAGGAGGGGAAGAGCCTGGGGGAGAGGCGCTGAAGCAAAGCCGGCTTGTGAACTGGAATCGCCAGGTACAATTTAGGCATCTTTGCGGCTTCTGTGGGGTTTTACTCGCGCGCTTCATATGTTCTTCAGCCGAATGGTTCAACAGGCAACACTGTAAAAAATAATAATACATGCAGATGATGGGATGAGAATGCGTGAATTTGGCGTCAGTGTTGGAGCGCATCTACTCCGGGCATATTTACGTTTCGTTTCATGTACAACCAATGAAGGCAGCTGATTATATTAAATTGTGTTATGGTTTATATATACAGTACGTTGCTGATGCTTTTGTAATACACGAATACTTAAGTGTTTGTAGCGTTAGAATATGATAAACATTAGCGGTTTTGTGTAATTGTACAGGCCGAACCGATTTTTGTTGCATAATTGTAATAAGAATCACTGCATTAATTTTCTGTTTTTATAGTCCGTCGAGACGCATGACGTTAGAAACATGACAAAGGCCGAAATTATGTGCATTGTAAAGAAACAGATATATAAACAAGCATGCAAGACATGATGCTCGTGCCTTTAATGGTCATATTTGTGGAGCTAAAGAATGGATGTAATTAGACGTGCTGGAGAAATATACCGGCGCACGCGCACTCGGTGGCCCTGGTTCCCTAAAATTAAATCTTGTTTACCTTCAGCACCTGTCTACTTGTAACCTTCCTGTCTCCTCTGGTTTTTTACCTCTTCGTTCGAGTCGGTCGGCCGCTCGTTTGCTTTGAATCCCGCTGGTGCGTAGCGCTCAAATTGTGCGCGTCTCTGATCTCTGTTTATTGAAGTTCACCGCAAAGCACGGTGATTTGAAGTATAAGATTTTGTCAGGTTTCCCTCGCATAGCCTTTATCATATTTGATCATATTAGTCATATCAGACTAGATGAATGGGACCGTTGCGTTTGTTCGTCGCGGGTATTTGTCTTATTTATACACTTATTGTGTCATTCGTGCTGTGCATGTCCTCATAATAGCCCGTTTTTAAAAATACAGTATTATACTAACCGAGCTGTAACGATAACTCAGTGTCACATTTATGGGAACTTAGAAGTGGATTTTAGATCATTTCAAAGCTAGCCTTTTTTATATTTGCACTGGCAGTTTATTAAGAGAGCAAAATGAAATATACCTGGAATCTACATTTTTATTAGCTATATTTATTATTAGTATTGTTTTTATCCTTAGTATCACTTTCCATCTGTTAGTCTTTTGCTGGTACCCTTCATCTATATAACCAAAGCTGAGATGATATCATCCTCCAGGCAGTGACAGTGACAAATTGATGTCACATTTAGCTTAAAAAAAGGGTAAAAAAAACATAATTATGCCCCTCTCACTAAGAAATGACTTAACTATACCTTTGCCATTATGTAAATAGGTAACCTACAATTAATCAGTGCTTATGCTTAGTTGCAACAACCCCCTTTAGATAAACCTTTACAACTGTAAGAGTGTAGTACAGAAGGCTTTCTCAAACTTAACCGGAGCATATTTCTGGAAGTCTGTCTGACATATTTACAATACAACACAGGCATATTGATTTAAGTTAGACAGCTCAAAATATACAGCATAACAAGAATGACCCACTTGGTCTCACAATTACGTAGAGACTTCTGACTCAGATGTTGATGCAGTTATGATAAGCTTTTAGACTTCAGAAGCTGTGCTCCGCTGGGAAAAGTTAATTATAGTCGTACAACTGCCTCAGAGAAGAGCAATTAACGTTAACATTCTATTGTAGCATGCACACTACCTCATCAACTGGGGGATTGTTTGAGCGCTTAAAATATTGTGGTTGTAATTGTAATAATAGCATCTCTAACGCTGGCTTCAAGACAGCATGAGCACAAGTGTGTATGTGTTGGCACGTGCTCGCTACTGAGCACTCTCATATGAAATATTAGACGGACAGACCACGAAACGGAAAATTCCATCGTTCTCAGTGGCGCTCATCAAACTGTCAGTTTTGAAATGTTTTGGCCTGTTGGTCATGTCATGCTGAGAGTGCTAAGAAATGACAGCATGAACAGAACGTCATTTAGGTTTGCTAGTAGCATTAATTTGCTCAAAATCTTTGCTTTCACTGCTAGAGAGATGGAAATTCTGACTAATCTAAAGTAACTGTGTTTACACTAGGCTTTCTGCATTTTTTGGAACCGCTTGTGGTCATTACTAAACAAAACATTACTGAATTGCAAATATATATATATTTCAAAGGATTAATTAATTAACGCGAAAAGTAAGCAACAGTCTTAGAGATAGGGAAAAAAAATTGTGAAATCAAGTACAGACCAATGGTACAAATAAGACAGGATGCAATAGGTAGTGTAGGCTCTTAATTTCCATGGCAACAGAGTTTAACCTAAGATAGAATAAGGTTGGCTGGCAATAATTGTAGCAAATAAAGAACGAGAGGGACATAATATATGCATTATGGTTTAGCATGTTTGCCATTAAATTGAAAAAGCCAGGCTATCATCCTACCTCATAGTGGAAAGTTAGACAAAGAGAAAGCTGTGTGTTTAATGACATGATGGTGTGCACAACAACGTGTAATCCCAAGCTGAAAGCAAACCCCCCAGTGAACTTCATACATGGATTCCAGAATCTAATTTGAGTCTGGCCAGCCTCTCCCCCTCTGCCTATCCCCGATCCCCACTTACAGCTACCCTTGCCCCCCATTTCCGGCATGCAGCTGTCTTTTAAGATATTAATAAATCCATTGAGATGCTGTGACTGATGAATTGCATTGCAGTCCCTCAAGCCTTTTTTCACTATTGAGTCCAATATAATCTTGCTTGTTATTTTAAGATCTGTTTCTCTGAAACAGCCAATAGATTATGTAATGAGCAGTCTAGGTTAATGCATTTGGCACCAATTCCTTATTAAAAGAACTTAATAATCCATGGATGGTGCCTTGAAGAGCCTGTATTTCATTACAATATCTGTGAACTGTTTTTCCATACAATGATGGCCAAAGTTCGCTATATGGTCAAAAAGATTAATATTTGGTGATGCAAAGAAGAAACAAAGTCATACTGGCTTGTCATTTTTAACTGTGTAAAGGTGGATTGCCAAGATCACTTAAGTGATGCTTTGTGTAGCATATGCATAGCAGATAAAGGGCTGGATGGACAGAGAGGCAGATTGACTGGTAGAGAGAAGTGACACCCTCAAAAATAGAACCCCACACAGGCAAAGGAGGCAGGGGGAACAGAAATAGCCATGTTTAGACAGACACTCACACAGCTGCAGTCAAATTCATGTGCTCCTATCCCTAACTGTGCCCCCAGAACTAATCCAGTCAGCATAGCAACCAGACAACATGTAAAACATAAACATCCACCTCACAGGTGTGTTTGTGGGTCTTACAAATTGAGCATTAATCTAACAACCTACAGCTGTTTCTCTATGCATCAGTCCCTTTTTGGTTGGCCACATAGTTATATCCTGTTTGGCCTCGAAATCTGTGTTATTGTTCTTTCAGTCACACTAAGTTATTATAAATTACTTACATATTATTTAAATGTGTGAATCACAAATGTATTTTGTTGCATTATTTTTTTGTCTTTGATCTATAGGTCATACTGAGCTTGGCTCAGAACATTGAGATCGCAGTAGTTTCCCATCCAACAAAGGAAAAGACACCATGAAGACCTCAGATATTTTCCTTCTGCCTGCTGTGCTCCTCATGTTCTTCTTCCACTGCTGTCTTGCACAGAGTGAAACTGACCTAGTAGTAGCAACAAGGTTGGGCCGTGTGCAGGGTGTTCGCTTGCCTGTTCCAGACCGAAGTCATGTGACCGCTTTCTTGGGTATCCCATACGCTGAACCTCCTATTGGGAAGAGACGTTTCAAGAAAGCAGAGCCCAAAAAACCTTGGAATGGCATCTTTGAGGCTAGAGACTACCCAAATGCCTGCTATCAGTTTGTAGACACCTCTTACCCAGGTTTTCCAGGTATCGAGATGTGGAACCCCAACAGAATGATGAATGAGGACTGCCTTTACCTTAATGTTTGGGTACCTCCTACCCCTAGGCCCCAGAACCTCACGGTAATGGTCTGGATATATGGTGGTGGCTTCTATAGTGGCTCTTCCTCTCTTGATGTCTATGATGGCCGGTTCTTGGCTTACACCGAAAAGGTAGTGGTTGTGTCTATGAACTATCGTGTTGGAGCTTTTGGATTCCTCGCCCTCAATGGCTCATCCGAAGCACCAGGCAACGTAGGTCTCCTTGATCAGAGATTGGCCCTCCAATGGGTCCAAGAAAACATCCACTTCTTCGGCGGTAACCCAAAACAGGTCACCATTTTTGGAGAAAGTGCTGGGGGAGCATCAGTTGGGATGCACGTTCTGTCACCAGATAGCCGCCCTTTCTTCACTCGTGCCATAATGCAGAGTGGTGTTCCTAATACCCCCTGGGCTACTGTTAGCTTTGATGAGGCCCGTCGGAGGGCCACCTTGTTGGGCAAACTTGTTGGCTGCAGCGAGGGTAATGATACAGAGCTGGTTGATTGCCTGAGGAACAAGCATCCACAGGAACTAATTGATCAGGAGTGGCAGGTTCTCCCCTATAGCAGCCTGTTTCGCTTTTCCTTTGTTCCTGTCATAGATGGTGTTTTCTTTCCTGACACCCCAGAAGCCATGATTAACTCTGGTAACTTCAAATACACTCAGATAATGTTGGGTGTGAATCAGGACGAGGGATCTTACTTCTTGCTGTATGGTGCGCCGGGATTCAGTAAAGACAATGAGAGTTTGATATCTCGAGAAGACTTCCTTGAAGGTGTGAAGATGGGTGTTCCTCATGCTAACGAGATTGGCTTGGAGGCAGTTATCCTTCAGTACACTGACTGGATGGATGAGAACAACCCCCAGAAGAACCGAGATGCAATGGACGATATTGTAGGAGATCAAAATGTCATCTGTCCTCTGCAGCACTTTGCAAGGTCATACGCTCAGCACACTAGCCTCCATTCCCAGCCAGGAGCTGCAGCTCCTGGAACACTAGGCTGGACAAACTCAGGACCAACAAACTACAACAGTGGCAACTCACATGGTAAGTTCATTATAATGTTAAAGGATAAAGGAGGGTCACTAGGATGAAGAAGAGAGGAACTTGTTAAATAGTTAATGTTAAATAGCTCAAGGTATCTTAATCTGTACCTCCCCCTATTCATCTTTAGGTGCTGTGTACCTTTACCTGTTTGATCATCGAGCCTCAAACTTGGCCTGGCCTGAGTGGATGGGAGTAATCCATGGTTATGAGATTGAGTTTGTATTTGGCCTGCCATTAGATAAAAGACTCAATTACACTGCAGAAGAAGAGAAACTCAGCCGGCGAATGATGAGATACTGGGCCAATTTTGCCCGTACCGGGTAAGAGAACTAGCAAACAAGCCCTAATAACATACTGAACATATTGCATTTTTTATATAAAGCTTCAGTTCATCTATTAGCTCAATGAATGTTTTAGTTATGCCTGGAAATTTAACTTCAAGTCTTCTTTTTTTTCTGTCTACATGTAGTAATCCCAACATTAACACAGATGGCACCATGGACAGTCGAAGACGCTGGCCTCAATATACAGCTACTGACCAAAAGCATGTGGGATTAAACACAGAGCCACTTAAGGTGCACAAGGGTCTAAGAACACAGGTTTGTGCTCTGTGGAACCGCTTCCTGCCTCGCCTGCTTAACATTACAGGTAATGAACCCAACTGGTATATCCCATTGTAATGCAAATATATTTTTTATATTTATTAACATGGACAACTATAGAGGAACTGTGGGTGATTTTTTTTTCTTTAGAATTTAGTCTGAAGTTGAGAAACTGCAGGCTTGTGTTTTATGGATGGGTCAGAGGAATTTATGATTGTTTTGTATAGGGAGTCTACATAACAGAAGATTAAATCATCTTAAAAAAATATATATATATATATATATATATATATATATATATATATATATATATATATATATATATATTATTACTACTATGTGATTTTTTTTAGTTTTTGTTTCCCCTTTGTGGGCAAGAAGTTCAAAGAACTTACAGTAATAGTTATAATATAAACCATTTGCTGTTCTCTCAAGGAAATGCCTCGTCTGTGCAAATGTCTTGTGTGCTCCAAATCTAAACAAGTGTTTTTTGCCAACTATTACTCTGGACGTGAACCAGAATTTGAAGCAATTAAACACTTGATCTTTTAGGTGGGGGCAGGGAGGGTTGTGCGGGCCTGTCTATTGTGACTTAGATTCGTAAATTGTAGATTCTCCTGTGGGGGCTGTTGGCAGCTGTTTTCTTAAATGGGTGGTGACTTTATAGTGATGTGTCTGAGTAGTTACAGCTCCCTGTACAGAATATAGATCATTAATTTTTTTTTAAATCATCCTTAGCCATCTACTTTTGACTTGCCTTTCTCTCAAACTTCTTGCTGTTTTGTTCCTTATGTATTTTCGTATTTCTTCCCCAGACAACATTGATGATGTTGAGAGGCAGTGGAAAGTGGAGTTCCATCGCTGGAGCTCCTACATGATGCACTGGAAGAGCCAGTTCGACCATTACAGCAAGCAGGAGCGCTGCACAGATTTCTAGATAAATCTGACGTAATTATATGAAAGCATTGAACAAAGAAAGAGAAAACTGATGACCATAACCCTTAATAGTCTCTTTTTCAGAACAGCAAAGGTTGCCAAAGCTTTTTCTTTGATTGCTGTCTCAAGGCAGGCATGAGAATGAATTTGTGAATGTTGCACTTTTGTTCCTCCCTGTGTCAGATATTATTTTCTTATCAACCAATTATGCTATATGATAAAAATATATAAGTGGTATCTTCCAATATATAAGTAGAGGAGGTGAGTTAAAGCTGCTATTAGAGATTATCAAGTGCTACGGTCATCAAATGTATGTACCAGAAAAAAAAGTTATAGATATATTACCTCTAAACAGTTGAGCGTGCATGTCTGTTCCACTGGAACCTAGAAACCCTCATTTACACTGGTCCTCAGGATCCCACTTTTTTTATTCTTTTTTTGTTTGTTTCGTTTATATCCTGTTTTCTTATAGGCTTAAATTTATAAAGGCTGCTTTACAGTACATGTATCCTCACTCTGTATCTACCGCAGCTACTCAATATTTCATGTGCTAGTTTATCCCAGTTATCGTGTGAACTTGTCTGCTGTCTTTGCTTTGTGACTGTGGTCCAACTCAATATACTAATACATCATGCAGGAATCAGGAGCCATTTAATTTCATGTATGTTGTCTAACTGTTCTGGATTGTTTGTGTGTGGGCAAATCTATGTGTGTGTGTGTGTGTGTGTGTGTGTGTGTGTGTCAGTGTACTAATATGAAAACAATTTTTTTAATTTGATTGCTACTTACATTGCATGCATTCTAGTGCCCACAGCATGACTCTTCTTGTGTGTATGTATGAGAGAGAAAGTCTGTGCTTACCATATACCAACTACTTGGGTCAATATATGCATTTATATGTGGAATATCGCTTGTGAATTCACCTCTTCTTAGATCAAATTGAATATGGGCATTGTACATTTGAGTGTTTAGAAAGTGAGCTTGGTGAGCAAGACTAATGTTGTCTGTGTGCCAACGGGTCAGTATCATTTTTTCCCCTTGCTGTCTCCCTCTCTCGATGGGAAAGGCTTCTCATTAGGATAATGGAGGGAGAGTAATTTACTTAGTGCTCATTTGAAATGACTGCCTGCTGTGTCAGCCATCTTAACTCCAGCCCTACCTTCACCCTTTTGATGCAGTGGGAGGATGATGAAGGAAAACACAGGCAAGGGGAAGCTGTGAGGACAAACAATAATACAGGGTTTTAAAAGCCACCTCCTATTATGTTCTATATTTATTGTAATATTTGTTGTATTTTTTTTTATTATTAAATTATTTGCATGATTGCATCAAGTATCAAAAGAACTTGTGGAGTGTTTTTAGTTAGCTTTAAAAAAAAAAAAAAAATATTTTATTTTTGTGTATTTATTCATTATGCGTGTGGAATTGCATACATATATATATTTGCATTTTGCCTGTGAATCTGGATCAAACATTATTTTGTATTTTACTATCAATCATTCTCTCATATACACTGTCACTGTCCCGAATTTGTGAATGCTACTCTATGCCTGTCTCATTAACTTCCTGTCAGCCTGTTTTACTAAATCTAGTGTACTTGTCTAGTACCATTCATATAACATTCTGTTAACACTGTGGAAGGGATTTGACTCAGTGCTGTTAAGACAGAAGGTCTTCCAGCACAAAACAATTGGTCTGCGCTAAGCATTTAACCTCTGAATATGACTGGAAACAATATAGATTAGCTTTAAACAATGTCATAATATATTGTACTGGCTAGACAAGTGGGTACAGTATGATAATGCGTGTTTGTCTATGGGTCTGAATGACAGCTGCTTTTCCTTCCACTCCATGAGATGCCCTTGTGCATGCCCTTAACACCCCCTCCTCTGCATTATGTGCTTTAAAATCGACTGTTACCCTCTCTGACAATATTAGTGCTGATGTCTGTTATTAATAAACATTTATGGCTATAAAAACATTAGAATAGCCCCAGTATAGATTTTAATGTTAGCAATAACAAGATACACTGACAATGTAATATTTATTTGAATGCATTGATGCTCATGTAATGTCACTGACTTGATTGATCAAAACAGTGGTCATGAATTGACAGCAATGATCATAGGTATTGTAACTGTCTATAAATCATTTCTTCCAAGCAATATAGAGTGCCATACGCTATTTAATATATTTGTTTTCTTCGTTTTTTCATTTTGCTGTTCATCAACTTTAGCATAGGCTTTATAGGTTTCTTAATTTTTGACATTTAGGCAAGTAAATTAGTTGCCATTGGGGATAACTTAAGTTTATCACAAAGATAAAATGTTATAAATCTATAAATATTATATTGTAAAGCCACATTATTCTACCCCAAATGTATGTAGAACATTGCACATGGCTAAACAAGCATATTATGTTCTGCATTTGTTGCACTTTGACAACATACTTATAATAATAGCAATCACTGTTATTGTTGTTCTTGTTGTTCTTTTATTAATTATTATTAATTTGGTCTAGATATTGCCCGCTGTGTCAAATTAGTGCCAAACATGTAAAGTGACAGCATCGTGCAAATCCTCCGCATGGTGTTATTTGTCATATCCGCCCTCTCTGGGCACCATATCAGAAGCTTTCCAACGCAACCTCAATAAACAGTTATTGACTTAAAGGAAAGCTGTTTTGATTGTGTGGTGGTTCTCTCATTCAAAATACATCTGAGCATGGATCCTAGTTGATGGTTTTGTTCACCAGAGGGCAGTATACGCCCATCTAACATTTCTTTTTTAAATATTTCTATTTATACACACACACACACACACACACACCGGGGAGTGGAAATCAACGTCTAGATGGTTAGATGGTGCTGACAAATATCAGGTGTATTTGTATATGAATCAGTGAGCAGAATTCAAACCGAGCAAAGCGTATGAAGAGAAAGACTGAACCCACTGCGCAGTTTTAACGCAGCTTTGAATTTATTGAATACATCTTTGGGGTTGACCAATAACGACCGAGGGATGTAATTTAGACCAATAGGCACCACTGATTCACAGTGTCATCTTTATGGCGCACTTATGCTACCCGTTTAGTTAAGAATGCTTTTATAATTATTTCATAATGTAAATAGTTGAAGAATAAGTGTCGCGATTGCTTAAAGTCAATCATTGGTCCCCAAGCTGTCCGCTAACATTTCTAAAGCGCATCCTTTGTTACTCAGTTGTAAATCAAAACAATGACTTCAGCCTCTACCAAGGTAAATGTGTTAATAAATACGGTATCTAAAACCAGATTAAATGTTTACCTTGATAGTGAACTTCCATGCTAATTGCCTTCGTACCGGCCACGCTATGTTTTATTAATAAAGCTATTAGCTAGCATGCTAACTATCAACCTATACCAGGGTAAAACATGTTTTCGGATACACTCGTTGCTGTATTTGTTTCCTGTTTTACGTCTTTAGGTTGGGGAGATCTTTTCTGCAGCTGGAGCTGCATTCACAAAATTGGGAGAACTGACCATGCAGCTGCATCCAGTGGCAGATATTAGTCCAGCAGGGTGAGACATTGTCTATTTTCCGTTATGTCTTTTAACGTACACACTGCATCAGGCTTTTTCTTACAAATCTGAAGCGCGTGTATTACACACAGGCACATGGTGCACATACACATTTCCATCACATGGAAAATATTTGCATTCGTGGTTTTTGTTTTTCTTTGCTTTGGATTATAATAGATTAAGTTCAATGGTTTAGAAATACATGAACAAATTACTGAGACATTTTTACGTGAACCTATTAATATGATCCCACTTAGTTTGCACTTGAAATTGCTCCACGATGTCATTGACAGGATATTCTTTTCAATTTAATTTTGTGGGCCTTGTAACTTCAATTACTGTTTACATGCAGGGTCTGCGATTACTTCCAACACATTTAAGATTACTCTACCCAAAGAAAAAGAGTGTAAGAAGACTGTCAGAGTCTGTCAATTTCAATAATGCCGTCTTCCTCGAGTGTAAGCGATATCTAAAAAAAAAAAAAAATGTGATGCAGTTATAATACTTTAAATCTAGAAAGGAATGTCGGTTTCTTGATTGCCATTCCTTGTGTATATTCAGAAGCCAAAAAAAAAAAAAAAGTTTTTAAAGTTTGCTTTTGTAGGCCATAAAACATAATTGACTGTGTAGCTTGTCAGCAACTAATTAGACATTTCTTAAACATTAGAGCACAAATGAAAACAACAGTCAAGAGGAAGATTTATGAAGATGGTGGAGCTCCTTTATCCACTGATTCACCAAAGAAGAGTACCAAAAAAGTGCCGGTTTCTATGGCTCCCCCAGCCCCACCTAAAGTCATCACTGTGCCAACATCTCAGGTCGTGGTGACTGCGGGCTTACAGCGGTCAACCACAGGTCCATCTAGCATCAAGTCATCAAAGACAGCAGGTAAGTGTTTCTCAATGGATTCATTTGCATATATTTAACTTTTTCAGAAACAACTTACTGCTTTATCTCATTCAACCTCAACTTTTTTCAGCATTTTGAAAATGTAATTACTGCATTACTATAACTTTTCCTCAGATGTCACTCTCAGTGCACTGAATGACTCTGACGTCAACAGCGATCTGGTAGATATTGAGGGCTTGGGTGATAGTTCCACATCTAAAAAGCTTAATTTTGATCAAGGTAAGAAACTCTCTTTTTTTTTCCTCTCTAATTTTTTTTTCTACTTGTTCCCATTCTTTGAGGGAAAACCAATATCTGTATTTATTTCTTCCCAGCAGATAGTCTAAATCTTGACTCCAGTCTCATCATGAATTCCAGTGACTTGCCATTGTTATCCCGTTGAAATCTTCTTCACCATACAATCAGGAAAAGGAGCTAATGTCACTTCAATGCGGGGTTCAAGAAACTTGAGTTTTTTTAATCTGGAGACAGTTCTCTTTTTTTTCCAGGAAAAGGCTTATTTAAGTTAATAGTGAAGCTAGGCAAATTTTACCCATGAAGGACACGGTTTTAAAAGAGGCTGGCAAATTTTGCTTAACACGTATTTCTGTTCTGGGTCCAAAATGCTAAATTTTAAAATAAGTGTAAATTAATTGTGTACATTTTTTTTCAACCGTTATCAATAAACAATCATGACCGTTACTTTGTTTTTGGGGGTAAATTGTGCAAAAACCTTGAAATGCATTGAGTGTCAAAAGCTTTGCTTGGTACATTGTTTAAAAAAGGAGGAGGAGGGTTGATAGATTTTTTTTTCCTTTGACATTTTGTAATATCTTTGGCATATTTACCTCATAATACACTTTTTATTCTTTACACATCAAAAATGGGGATTAACTCAAGCTGATCTTCATCCAGGTTTTTTCTGGCAACCTGGAATGTGGCATCTTCCACTATATAAATGCAGCTTAAGAAAGTTGTTTTATGTTTTAATCAAAAATGGATTTTTATAAAAATCTAACTTAGTGGGTTCATAGATCTGATCTGAAAGAGTCTGTGGGCAGGGTCTAATAACTTTTGCATGATTGGGCTGTTAGGAAAATTGGTCATATAATATTAGCCCTATCAATGTTTTAACATTAAAAACAGCTCAACTCAATGTTAAATTAAAAAAAATAAAAATAAAATGCAGTCCATCCGATCTCCTCAAACAATCCCACAGCACAATGACACATTTCCTGCCCATATCTGTTCTTCCTCATTGGTTATAAAATGCTGTGGTGTAAAATCAGATCTGTATCTGAGTTCTAAAAGCAGGAGAGTGAAGATGGCACAGTTTGGCTTTTACGGAGACAGACCACAATTACCTGCTTTTTTTTCCAGAACTGTAAATAAAATAATTTCACTCAAATACAGTTTTTTTGTTTGTTATTTTTAATGTGAAGCTTTTCTCAGACATTTTCAGGCAAAACTGAACAAGAGGGGCTTTCGATTTAATTTTCGACACTGTCGAGGTAAAATACATACAGCATTTAATTTCTGGACAGGTGGTTTCCATATTGCTCCAAATACTGGAGAATCGCTGAGTGTGTCTGTCTGACGGGAGCAGCACAAACCATACTGGCAACCCAGGGAGAGGGCAGCTGCCAATATTGATGTGCTGCTACTGTCAGGCACACTGAGACATCAAGTGGTCCAGGGGAGAAAAGAGGACGAAAAGAACATGCAAATTATGCAGATTAATTCAACAGCTTGAATGGTTATACTATCACAGTAAAAAAGCAATGTTGATCTCCTAAAATATAGACCAACAAATACAGGATGTGAATTCCCAGCTGTCTGGGTATAATTCCCTGAACAGGCCACCTAAGCCACACCTGGTGATTCAGTCATGAATCATTTATTGTGTGTCTGGTCATTTGTAAAAATATCATTGGAGTGGGAAAAAAAAACCCTATGCTTTTGTCACATTTTTTTTCACAAGCCTGAAAGATAATTTTAACCCATTTTTCAAACAATTCGGACCGCATCTCACTCCACTTCTTACTGTATTTAAAAAATAGAGGATACCTCTGATGCATTTATAACACTGTGATTTATGGTATAAGCGCAGCATTAGGTGTTTTAATACTACCATGTTAATGGAGAAACTCCCAGGCTCCCGGTGACAGCACATCATGATTTGGAATTTGCCCTTAGAACTTACAAACCATGATGTGCTGCTACAGGGCACTCTGGGCTAAATAAAAAGATGACGACAGACTCCACTGGTCCTCACTAGAATAAGATTAGGCGAAATGAATGATGTAATATAGAAATGTCTTATGGATATTTAGTGGCAAGTTATAAAAAAAAATAAAAAAAAGGTTTAATGAGAATGCAATGGAAACAGATTGTAATAATATGTAATAAAAGTTGTTTGACAGCAAAGAGTGACAGCATTACTGCTATTTCTTTAGCACAGACAATTATGAGGAAGCTCGTGGTCACCCACATCTTTTCATGCCATTCTAATAATGCCCTGTGAGACTTAATAAGTGAGTTATTGTGCACACACTGTCCTAAAATGGATGTTGAGGATGAAGACAAAATGGAGGATAATAACAAAGGGGGGAGATGAGGAGAAAAAAAGTAGCGCCTGTCAAAATGGTTTTATTACCATGGGAATAATTTACTGTGAGTGAAAAGAAAAGGGAAAAAAAAAAAAACATCTAAAAATTATTTATTTTCAGTCACCCCCCCAACCACCACCACCAAAAAAACACTACAACACTACATCTCTATTTTTTTAAATTATGTACTTTTAGTATCATTATAATAAAATTAATATATTTATGTTACACATACAGAATTATGAAATTGCATATTTTACATTATCCAATAGAATAATTTTTGCAAAGAAAAATGTTACAATAAAGCATTCCTGGGATTAGGAGTCAAAATTGTTAAAAAATAATAAAAACACTGGAAGAAAAGAATGCTTGTACAATTTATAAAGAATAGTTTCCACAACCTATAAAAAAAGATAATACATCAGCAAAAGTGGCAATTATACATTAACATAAAATAGGAAGTTAAAAAAGTACCAACTTTAAGGTCAGCATATATTCCAGAACATATAAGAGCTATAAGAAGATGATAATAGAGAGAGACAGTTAAGGAAAAAGAGAAATATCTGATTTTTTTTTTAAAAATGTGACTATCAGATCTATATTATTGTATTATTGATCTGTGAAAAGCCAGTGGTGTTTTAAAAGATGAGGGCACATGACAGATCAGTTGTTGTAGTGTGTAAAAGATAAATGGCAGAAAGATTTTGTCCCATCACTACATTTGACTGTGTTCTGTGTTTCCTTTATTTTTTGTTGTTATTTTGCTTGTAAAATGTTTTTCTTTTTCCTTTCTTTTCTTTTTTTTTTTTTTTTTTGAAAAGGGAAACATCACTACACCAACATAAATGTGGCATCAATTAAGTAGTAAAACCACCATAATGGTTGTTTTATTAAAAAACCAATAACATTTTTAATCTGCTCAAGACTAATAACTGACAAAAGTTGAAAATACTAAAAATGTATTTGATATTTATAATATCAGCTGTTGTGGTAAAGAAAAAGAAACACCAAGTATTTTTGAAGGGCTTGAATTTTTTTCTTTTGAGTACACCACACCCTATGTTGTGTGATGAAGTTCTAATGTCAGCAGAAAATCAAGATTTAATTGCAAAATAATTAATTCTGACCGTTGTTACACCCCAAAACACGATCTTTAATTTTTGCTTAAAGATATTTAAGCCTTTATTCTGAAGCTGAGGTCCACATTAAAAAAGAAGTTTATCAAAAGCAAACTGCATGCTAAGGTGTGACTAAAATGGTGCTGCACAAAAACCCAACGTTTTTCCAAAACGTATGACAGCGAATATTTTACATTGAATCCTTTTATTACTAATCAACCCTGACAAACACACTTCCATCTCATAAAGGGCAGCCTATTTAAGGTCTGAGTCAAATGATCACGTCAGCACAGTTGCAGAAGGCATTTGCTTCTGTCTACTTCTGCCCGTCGTTCATCGAGAGGGAGAGAAAGGGGGGTGAGGGGTGTTAGCAAAAGAGAGGGAGAGAGAGAAAATGAGAAAAGGATAGACAGCAAATGGGTGGGAGAGGGAGACCTAAAAGAGAAGCTCACACACACTTACACAGACACATACACACCCTGGCCTAACTTTGCTCACCCATTCAAACCAGGGGCCGTTTTGGTTAAGCTTTAAAACGGACACAGGAAAGATTTCACTTACCCTCGATCTCCGTTCTCCAGCATGTTAGGCAACGGGGGAGAGGAAAAGGTGCCTGGTATTCCCAAAGTAACCCGCCGGACTCCCCTCTTCCAGTGTAGTCTGTCTCCTGCACCTGGGTAGGAAAAAAAAAAGAAAAAAAAAAAAAAAAAAGAAAAAAGTAAAAAGTAATTCCCCAACTTAATTCAATGAAGTTGTTTTGTATTCAAAAAAGCCAAGCAAAGTACTTGAAAAAGACTTTTTCATTCTTTCAGAAAACTCGATTAAAGTCACAAAAGTAGTTCGCCCATCTCAAATATTTTAATTCTTCGCAAATCTAAAGCTAAATCTACACCTAAAACAGTATGGCTGCTTTCAAAAAAATTGTAGAAAGAGAATTAAAAAGGAAAACAAACCCACACATGCACTTATCAATGGGAATCCCAAGTCTTAATTTCAGGTCAAAAATACACCCATTCGTCTGAGCTTGGGGCTCCCATTCCAGATTGGGGGGTGGGGTTCCAAGAGTCAAATAAGTGCCTAAACCTTTTGTCCACCAGCACCTATTTTCAGCCCTTAAACCCCTTTCTCTCCCTATTCACCTTCAGACCAGCAGTCCAGTGCAGTGTGCAGCCTCTGCTTAGCTGTAGCTAGTGAGGCTGCCTGAGGAACTTGGTAGGCATAAAAAGCAGGGGTTGTAGCCTTTTTCCCGGGGCATCAGTTTCTACAATTAAAATGAACATTTTCGGGGGACAGGAAAAATCCAAAAAAAAATCAGGGCATCGCCCTGGGCTCCCCTTAGAAGAGTGTGAAGTTTGAGGACCGTCGACGCTACCGTTTCAGAGGAAAAAATTAATTTCTAGGGCTTAGTGTCTGGGGCGCGTCAGTGCTAGCAGCTCTCGCTTGCTTGATTTCTTGTAGCCTTGCCAAAGCATTTACACAGCCAACGGAGAGAAAGGGAGGGAGGGGGGAACAAAAGAGGGAGAAGGCTCGACTGCAAAGACGCACAGAAAGGGGGATATGAAACTAGGAAAAGTGTTATGCGCTCGTGGTGTACTTTTGCGTTAAACTGCGGGCTAGTGTTCACCACAAACTCCAAACTCCAGCGACCGCACAGGGGGTGTTTCGAGTCCAAACGCATTGTCCAAAATTAAAGAAAAAAACCCAACATGAATTTATACTCTCGCCGTTAGTTCATTAACCACTGAAAAAAAAAAAAAAACTAAACAAAGGAGGAACAGCAAAAACAGATGTCAACAGTTTGGAGTGCTCAAACAAAGCAAAGTTTTTACACTTTCATACTCTTTTTGCTCTCAGTGTGTCCGCGTTTTATGCAGGGTCTCTGTGGGTTTTCTGTGTAGTACAAGGCTGGCTACAAAGAGTGGAGAATATGTTGATCTGGTTCTACAGATAGTTTTACTGAGTAGCACAACCATGGTCCAACAGTACACACAAACCACACACACACACACACACACACACACACACACAGAGAGAGCCAGACAAGACAAAGACCTCTGTGATAATTCAAGTCAAATAAGCAGAATTAAAAGAGAAATGAATGTGCAGTAATCAATACATTTTCAGAAGAAAATATTACCATGGAAAGTTCGATTAAAATACAACCTAACATTTCACAAAATGTCTTTTACAGGCTAATGCATCCAACCAAGTTGAAAAGCAAATTAGCTTCAAAATATTTACTTAAAATAAACGGCTAATGCTAGATAACACATTTTTTTTAAAAATCACGATCTTTAAAAAAAATCTTAAACATTAACCTAACAGAGCATATTTATATTGTACTCTGTGTGAAGATCATTTCTGTACCAAAAGTATACAGTTCCTTGTCTTTTACCTTTTAATCCTACCAGTATCATCTTGTACAACCAAAGACAAAAGCACTAAGCTTCAGGAACCACACACCAAAACAGGAAGACTAAAAATACCCCAACTAAAAACGTAAAAGCCCAGCACTAAAGATTTTTTTCTTGACATCTGCACATAAAGAGGCTTGAATTAAACAATGAGGTGGAAAAAAAACGTACAATACTACAAACATGTACAACAGCTTTATAATATAATCATGTAAATCATACGGCAGTATGTGGTTAATCACAGGGTTTTTTCCCCCCGGAAAAACATTTAACTACTTATTTTAAACTTTTTTTTTTCAGTTCCAAACAGTCCATCCCATGCTATGCCCAGCCTCTCCCTTACATTACTCTCAGCAGATGTGTAGCAAAATCAAGGAATATTGTTAAATATGACATATAGGAACAGGTGCAGAGCTTTCATGGCATACCCAAGACCTCATCCTTACTCTGCCATTTATATTTGTTCAAAAAAGCCCAATGCCAATGAAGTACTAGCACACTACATACTTACTACATACATTCACAAAAAATGTCAATATGTCACGACTTTCCAAATCTTTACCACAACATTTAAAATGTTACAATTGTTCATGAAGAAAATCTTGTAAGGCCAGAAAAAACGAAAAGACAAGTAAATTACAGAAATTAATAAGTTAACGATAAAGCAAAATCAATGCCAAAACTAATATAAAACCATCAGTGACCGGGTCACTGTAAAGGCCATTACATTACTTTTGATAATAACTGTAATAGTTTAGGGCAACCTTTTAAAACAGCAGCAAAGTCAAGCATCGTTCTATAACACTACTCGAATATCTGTGTTTATTTGCAGATTAATAGGTTTTACACTCATTTTAACTGGTTTAAAAATATATACACTAGACGAACGGTAAAGCACGAAAATAGATTTGGATCATTACAAACCGGAATATTTATTGCGTGGCATAATAATTATTGTTTTGCCCAACTACGAGAAACACGATAAAAATCAGAGCTGTTATACGCGGTCATACGAATCGATGTAAAATGGACGTATGATTCAAAACAGACAATTCGTCGGTTATCGTGTTATTATCGTTACATTTATTTTATGGGCAAGTAAAAAAATAGTTGCGAAAACTGCATACTTGGAAACTTTTGATTCATCGCCAAACAATTCTCTCGTGGTTTTGAATGTCACCTCAAAAGCGCGCATTTAACTAACGTTACGTTCGAAGAAATGTCGTTATTCTTCTGCAGGGTTCCATTTCGTCACAGTCACCTAAAGATGTCATTTGACGAACCGACTTTCTGATTTTAAAACGGCTTACAATTAACACCTTTAACTGTCATTTCAAAGTTATGCCACGTTTTTTCATCCCCGTCTCCACTCTTTCGCCTAAAGAAATCGCTGTGAAAATATCTAACGTCGAAATCCCTTATTTTTATGGAGCGAATTAAAAGAAGGAGAAAGTATTGCTTGAAGCTTAGTTGTGGGTGAGGGGACACAGCAAAAGAGGGGAGTGGTTCAGAACATTAGAAGCACCGAGAAGTCATTGTCTTTAAAAGCTAACATATGACAAAGACTACAAGACTACTTTATTCAGTTTGCTTTATGCCGTTAATATATTCAAAGTATCGCTTAAGTTGCAATAAGTTGTTTGAACGTTCCCCCGAGAGGTTCCAACTCGTTTTGGAGGTAGTCTGCGTAACTATAGTAAGGAAGTATGTTTGTTTTTTTTTCTAATTTAAAACAGAAAAGAAAAGCTAATCATAAACAACAAATATAAAATTACAAACGCCTCGTAATTCTTTGAAACGTGTTTTACATATTTTGGTAAAGTAGCATTACTTTGTATTCACAGCCACTTTATTTAAAAAAATAAAAATAAAATCGCAATCAGTAAACGATAAAGGGGACACTTTTTGTCGAAGCTTGTGAAAAAAACGTCGATTGCAAAAACCTTATAATTTATACAAATAAAGATGTGATAACTGCTTACCTTTTATGAAAATCCTCTTCCAGTTCCTGATGTTTGTAAAAAGGAATAAATAAATAAAGTAATTAAGGGTCCTGGGGAAAGAATTTGCGGGAAAAAAATCATAATGAGGAATAATGTAGCTGTTACAAGAGTTCCAGTCACTGAGGCTCTGAAGTTTGAAAATGGCGCCAATGTTCCACTGCAGCAGCTCTACCACTGTGATGACACGGGACAGATAAAAAAATAAATATAAATTTTTCTCAGTGAAAAATATTTTTTTCAACAAAAGGACTTATTGCATATTGGTTAACATAAGCTATTCTGGTTGTTTGTTGTTGAATTGTTTGTTTCAATAATTTATAATTATTTTTTGATAATTTTTAATAACCGTCAGGTCGTGTCTTAGCCGCGGTGCAGGTCGGGAAGGTTTTCTTTTAAATTTCCAAACTAAAATCTTGAATGGCCGAAATGTCGCCCCCTGTTGCATTATATGTGCATTTTCTGGCATCATACAGTCGATTTCAAGAGCTTTTTTTGTTTTACATTATCGATCGAAAACACTGCCTAGTTTTACTACATTTTGCAAATATAGCAACATATTATCGCGAGAAGAGTGCACAGAGCCTGATATATAATGTCGAGGACAGGGCCAGAAACCATTGGCACATTGCACATTTAAGTGACAAAAATGCACCAGATGTTTACTAGGGTCCAATAATAACTACATAAATCAAACCCTACTCACTTTCTTTATCCCTGTGTAGTTATGAGTTTAGTAGGTATGCGAAACAAACGAAGCATTCTGTGTTTTATATAATAAAATCTAGTAAAAATGAACACTGCAATTATATTAATAAGCTATTGTACAGTTATTACAGTAAGAAATATCTAATTTATGACAACAATCTTTTAGATATTAAAATCTAGATACTTAATATACATGATCTGTTCATCAATACTATCATGTCCATATCATATACAGTATATTATCATTTACTGCAAAAGCCAATTGTACTGAGATCTTACAAAAACATAAATAATTGCATTATTATGCCAACAAGTTATTTCATCTATAACATGCATTACTACCATAATGTTCATGTTACTATACTACAATAAATGTTTACATTTAGACAGGTTCCATTGGGTCAGAAAATCTTGCAACAGGACTGCTGATCATTAACCAATGTAAAACCAAGTGGTAATAACAGTCTATGAAGCTGAGGTCTTTCGTGGATCACCTGTTTTTAACTTATTTTAGAGGGACGAAAGGACAAAGGGTACGCTGCTTGTGCTGTATACTGAAGCACTCATGTCTAGCGTAATTAGAAAAAGACTTTATGACAACTATGGGAAAAGATAATTCCAAGCATGTTAAATTAATGAATAATATAGGCATGTAGAAATGATCAGCATTTTCTAATATGTATAATTTTCCTTTACCTTGTACTTGTTAAGAAATATAACGCAAACGAGATCCCTAAACTGACCCCTTCAATTTTAAGTTGTATATTCTATAACAAATTTAGATGCTGGACTCACACAAAGACATACCAATCTGGAATAGTGCTTATTATTCAATAGTGACTTCGAAAGATCACAGCCATAATTAGATTTTCAGTTAAACAGGTTCAGAAAATGTTTATTAGAACAGTTTAATTATTTACAACATGATATATTAATCCATGACAGCGCTAAACATAGTTCCTGCACAAAATGTGTCCACCCTGAGGTATGCCGACAACTGCAAACATAAGACACCTTATAAATTAGTTTATTATTCTATATATGTGTGTGTGTTTTTTGCAGTTAATATACATCAGTAATCAATATTCAACTTGATATAACTAATTAACCGTTCAAGCAATCAAAAAGTAAAACAATCTTTAACAATCTTTTTTTTCTGAAAAGACAAAACAACAAGATCCTCCATGTTTAATGTGAACACACAGAGTTATACAAATACAGGGAATATAAAAAATCAGTTTGTTTAAAAACGAATCCCATATGAAAGCAGGTCCACCAGGTTTACTTGTCGATGTCCTACATCGTCAGGTTTACATGCTCGTTCCTTAAGGCAGGCCTCTGTGTGTATTGTTTTCATTTGTTGGCCCATTGTCCTTGTGGTTCCTCATCTCTTCGACTTCATTCTCCTCTTCCTCTCCTTTTCCCAGCATTCTAAGTGGCCATAGCAGGCCATGCTGAGCATGCTCGGGTTTTTGACAACAGGGCACATTTTTCTCTTTAGTAAGAAAGTAAAGCAGTGCATTCAGCCAGGCGTTGAACGAGGCCAGCGGCCGAGTGATTTTATAACAGATGGAAACCATGCGCATGGTGTGACACTGCACCTTACTCGTCACTTTCAGCAGTAGGAAAATAGTGCGAGTGACATGGAAGGGGAAGAAGCAAAGGGCAAAGAGGAGAGTGATGGTAATGATGGTCTTGATGGACTTGCGCCTTCTGTTAACGTAAGGCGATTGAGCCCCCAAGATGATTGACATGCCCTCTCCCCCAATTCCTGCAACGCTTTCACAGCCCGTCCCACTTCTGACTCTTTGAGGAGGAGGTTGAGAGTGCAGCGTCCTAAATATTGTTAACACTACACGTGAATAGCACCAGGCAATGATGCTGAACGGCACAAAAAAGCCCAAGAAATGAAGCGTGACACCGTAAGGAATGTAATCATGGAACTCTTTATCAATTGCATCATCCCAGCAATTAATGAACATCTCCTCCCTCGAGCCCTTACCTTCACGTGGAAGATTCTGTGTCTTTGCAAAACGAAAAATTGGGCACGTCAGTGCAAAAACGGCAATCCACACCAAAACACAAGTCCCTTTTACTGCTCGCTTGGTCTCCAAAGTAATGGTCTTCATTGGGTGGCAGATGCCCAGGTAGCGGTGCACTGAGATGCAAGTGAGGAAGAAGATGCTGCAGTAGAGGTTGAAGTAGAAGAGGAAACGCACTAGACGGCACATGAAGTCTCCAAACACCCAGTCGTCCCGCATGACATAACTGGCCACCAGAAAGGGCAGGGATAAACCATACATGAAGTCTGTCGTGGCCAGGTTCACCATGTAAATCAGGGATGCGTTCCAGTGCCTGGTGTGTCGAAAGGAACGGTAGAGAACCACAAAGTTAAGGGTTATGCTAAAGACAAAAGTAAAGGAGTAGCAAATGGGCAGGAAGATGTACTTGTAGGACTCGTCAATATTGCAGGAGCCAGCAACTGAAGAGTTGTGTGAGGAGGAAAGCTGGACGTCTGCCCCCTTCTCTGTTTCAAACAAAACAGTAGGCACACTTGTCGTCATTGTCGGCTAGTTCTTAATCGGATTTTTAGGGAGCGTCCTGGTTTCATCCTCCCATTTCTATGCTTCTGAAACCACGTCTTCTCCAGCGAACAAGTTTGAGTTTCCAGCGATCCCCTCTAGTTTAACATCTATGAGAGACACATTGGTGTTAGGATGCACAAAAAAGTACCAGTTTGCCAAAACCTTTAAAAGCAGTCGTCATCCCACACAAGCCCTCCCCGCATCCCCCTTTCTCTTTCACAACCCCTGGTACTGTTTGCGCATAGGTATATATGCTGCTGATTCAGACCCTTTTCACTTCATTAACCCATCAAACAGTAACCACACTTCCCCTCTATGTTCTATTCTATCTTACCCACCCCTCACCCCGTTCCTCACACCAGAACTCTCTACCCCATCCCTCTTCCTCGAAACAAATATAAATGATATGTAATTGCCAGCTTTAGAAACTTTCAGCCTTTGTTAAACTGCGCCTAGACTCCCTCTGGCTCCATTTGCACATTAAACATCCTTTGGGATTCTATGGATGTCATGGCTATCCCCACCTCCCGGTAAAGTTAGCACACGGCTGACTGAGCTCGTGGTGAATTGCTTATTGCCTACCACTTCTCAGACATATAAGACACTATGTAAATAAATCAGTGAGTACCTGAAGGTCACTAAATGACATTAAGGTAGTCTGCTTTGGCTAAATAAATAACAAGGTCCTTACTTGGGGAATCAGACAACACCATAAACAGTGCAAACAACCCTTCACATTACCCACATATTGCAAGAGTTCACTGCCCTGCATAGCTGTAAACTTATTTAATACTGAGACTAAAAAGACAAGAATATTTATAAACAAGATACACATTAACATTTTTCTGGGTAAGCAAAATATGAGTTTTGAAACCGTAAAAAAACCATTGACATACACAAGGACAGAAAAAAACACCTATCACATATGGTAATGAGCGGTTAAAAAATCATTTGCTTACCTATTCAGCAGAAGTCCTTTTTAGAAAAAACTCAGTATAAGTAAAACCTGAGGAGCACCTCTATTCCAACAGAGTTACAGCTAATTCAACTATATAATGGAAGATCTGGATGCAGCGACAGCTTCGTCTAATCATTCAGCTCTGAATCTTTCCCTTTCACATCAGTTCCTTGAATTATTTTGACCATTCTCTCAATCCAACCCTCCTTGGTCATCTCTTGCTCCATGATCTGTCCCTCCCTTTTTCTTCTTTCCTCTATTAGTGCTGAGTTGGCCTTTTGACAACACAAACTCTGGCTAGGCAAAATACACACAGGCACACAAAACAGCGGAGCAATATTATACCATTGCAACAAAACAGAACGCATATACAATTTTACTGAATTCCCTTTTATTTCACAAAATAATATTTAAGCATTTCACAAACAGTGACACAAACAATCCAGTTATGAGTTGCTTGGCAATGTATGTACACACACATACTTTGTAGCATTTAATGAGCCATGTCTTAACACGTGAGGCTTGGCATAATTGGCTTTGGCACTAAACAAATTAGAGTAATATTCAGCAAAAGAGCATGTCATGACATATATTGTCTTTTACCACTTTGTTGCTTTATCGGTTAGATCTTGCAACTGTAAAAGTGTAAACTGCAGCTTTAAATCCTCGTCTGTGCCTTAAAGATGTCAAGAAAAACGCTGTAAAGTCTTTTGAAGTGATGATGGAGTGCTGTAGCTTTTCACAGTAAAGTCAATTAGTTCAGGCAGCTCAATGACAGTCTTGAAAAAGGAAGGATCCCGTCATTTTGTTCCTTAGTGGAATTATTATTTTTGACTGTGCATCAGAGTGATGTCATATCTTGTACCTCCAGCAGCATGGCATCTTGCTCTGTTCTCAGCTGGTCCCTTGTGAGAAGTCGACCCACCAGCTCTGAACTGAGGTCTGCACACACACACACAGCGTGTAAATAGTTCAAACAGGCAACATCGATTTAAATATATGCAATACGTCAAATAACAGATAGGCTTACCATGAATGTCTTTGCTTAGTGAGGTCCTCAGCGCTTTCAACTCCTTCAAGCTGAAATTCTTCAAGTCGTTTCGTTCATAGTGCTTCCTTTCTCTGACAGCCTCACTGGGAGGTATAGTCTGTGATTGGGGTCAGTGAAGTACAATTATGACATTGAATTTATGCACTGCAATTCTAAAGTGTAGCCCTGGTACTCTCAGCTTTTAAATCGTGTAATAAAAAAACTATAACTATAAATAATGTTTTGTGGCTCTTTAATGTGTCGTGACAGATTTCTGCATTGCCTCATTTCAACAACATATAAACCGGTCTTTTCATATTTACATGAAGCACAAAATAAAAATGAACATCAATACGTATTTTATATTCAGTCCATTTTAAGATTAAGTCCACCGATGTTTATCTACTCTTCTGTCTGATTTGTGGTATCACTAGAAGGGATAAGGCTAATGGGCATGTGTGCATTTACATAATTTCTGAGCCAACAATATAACATGAAACCAATGAAAATGGCTTTAAATAGCACATGGTGTCGTAGTTTACTCCAGAGTGTCGCAGAGACTGTCTTTTTGCAGTAAAGGACCTGTCATAGTTTCATAAGGGAGAAGTTGACATGAAGCGATGTGAGGTTAGCTGCACTGAAAACAGATGAGCGCACATCTGCATAAACAGCTCCAGATCGGGGGGAAGTTCATGTGATTTTGTTTTTGTTTTTGTTTTCACAGAATGTTTTCTTACTCAACACTGAGTAATTATCTTTAGCGCTTAAATCCATGCATACGGTACTTTAAAGGAATTACTGTGGGAGCCGGGAACAGCACAGCCTGACCATCTGTATACATTTTTATATTTACTTATATTGAAAAAGTTTCAATTCAGTGGTTCTTTTTTACCCTGTTTTAACATGGTTTCTATAGAGACTGGCTGTAGATGTCGGGCAAGGAATGGCAGCAATATGCGTTCTGATTGGTCAGATCCCCTATCAATCAAGCTCTTTGCGAAGGTCAATTGTCACATGATCCTTCAGAATTCTGAATTGGTGCACAAAAAACATTATATAATTATGATATAATTATAATACTATGATTTTTTTTCTGTATTCTTTGATAAATATAATATTCAAAATAACAATTTATTGGAAAATGGTTTTTGGAAAAATGCAAGTCTTTACTGACAGCTTTGATCAATTTAATCTTGCGTAATAAAAGTATATTTCATTTACAAATTTTACCGACTTAAAAAATCTGATGGTTGTAAAGAACATAGCTTTTGCATAACTAACAGAAAATAGTGGCTGACTATTTAAATAGGTGTATTTCTGGAACTCACCAAACGTATACAATAATATACACACTTAAGATATTACACCATGAGTATGTGCTCTTTTCTAACCTGTTTGTGCTCCAATCTCAATTTATGTCTGAGTACACTCAGTGCAGCTCTGACATCATTCTTGAACCCTCTTGATTTGGTTTTCTTAGTTGATCCAGAGCTCGAACCATGATCTTTCTCTAACCTCTGATTGGTGCCACTCTTACCGGATTGTTTTGCCACCTAAAATGAGAGCATGAAGATAACAATTATTAATCTTACCAAGTAAATCTCATCGATATCAAAGGTGAACAAAAATATGTCTTAAACATCTTGATCTTCACATAGTTCACATTACAGTTTGTTGCCAATCGTGCCAATTTATTTTACCTTGTTCTTTGCCTCCATTTCATCTTCTTCCTCTTCACTTTCACTGTTGTTGATAAAGCAAAGCTGTAGATTCATCTGGCTCTGAAGCCTATGATAATAAAGCATGATCGCTGAAATTCTGAAGAAGTGAAAAGAAAAGTAGCTGAGATTTATGAAATCTGTGTGACCTTGTTGTCAGAGCAGTCAGACGACTGTTGCAATCATCCTCCATGTCCTCATAGGTTTCTCTGTGACTGCTCAGCCCTCTGATTTCTGGCCAGTCTACTGTCAGCCTGTCAAAGTCCTGCAGAAAAACATCCCAGTATAAATTCATGGTACTAGTAAAAACAAATGTAGCGATCCAAATCATAAAGTGTCATTTGTTTTTTAAACTCTCATTCAGACCTTTTCCCTCTGTCTTCGTTCTTCTTGCTGCTTCTCAAGTTCAGCAATACGGAGATTCAGATCCTCCCAGTGCATGATGGGTAAGCCCAGGTCATCATCAGGGTATCCCTCTTGCCACGATAAGGCTGCCCCCTCTGCATCCTCCTCTGTCTCATCACTCTCTTTTTCATCCCCTCGCTCCCTCTCTTTTTCCTTTTCTCCATCCATTCTCAAGGTCCCTAACAGAATAAGAGTGAGGATCAACAAGACAACACATTTGAGCGAAAAACTTTAAAGATAAAATAACATAAATAAATGAAATAAATAATTCTACAACTCCAAATATATATGGAGATAGTAAGATAGAAGCTGCCTCTCATAGTTCTTTAATAAAGTTACCAGATCAGACTATATGGCAACCGGTTTTAACATGTAAACTTTAAAAGTATCCTTGTTCATAGTACTCTGTACAATAAAGTACTTTTTAACCACTAGAAAATAATCCAAATAATCTAGTACCATTTTCAGTTTCAATAATATTATTCAGTGAGACGCTAGTATATACTGGTATTATTCGTTTGCTACTAGTAGCCTAGTGACTAGTAATTATTTCGTTGTTAACAAATTGCACATTCATATTCAATTCCCAAAAAAATCTACATGATTCTATTAGATTACATTGTGGTGAATTCTATATCTTTGGTTTTAACTCTATATTCTGGTACATATTTTTAGCAAACGTCTAACAATTCAAAATAAATACTAAAATCTACAATTGCTTAGTTTTAACTTAACAGACACTATACTTGAATATTAAACACTATCGTATATTTTAATTCAAGTAACATTTTGCTTAGTAAAACAGCTTGTCTCGCAACATCCGTGTTTTGTTTATCTTTCACAGAATACCGACGAAACATTTCAGCATTTTTTTCCTAGAAACGTTACAACATCCAGAACACAAGGAGCCATCTACCGCATTACCACAGAAACTGCATTGTCCCAAGATACCATAAAAAATACTCATTTGCAAATTAGGTTTAAATCATAACCAGGAACATATTTCCATATTTTACGTAATTTATGCATTCAAATTATTAAAATGCTTTTTAATGTAGCCGTATGCTATCACGTTTGGCCACGTACCGCAGTAACACAATGTATCCTCAAAACTGCTGTGTTGCTTAATTTGACTTTTATACTTACTTTTTTGGTAGAATGTGTTTGCAAATTCTGCTTGGCTGCCCAACAAGTCAAAAACCAGACATTTCCACAGTTTCCTTGGTTCTTAAAACTAGTTTTCCTCCGTGCTGTCCCGTTACGCGCCCTCCTCCTCGTCTTATCCTTTTCACTCGTTTTCATCCATCGAGATGAATTTTCTTCCTATTTCACGCTCCTCACACTTCGTTCTTTAAATGGTTTAAACGGCTATTGTTTTTCCCGTTTAGTCAATACGACATTATGTTCCTTAAAAATGCCTCAACGCAGCGAGCCAAAAAAACTAAAGGAATTTGGCGTCGTTTTGTTATGGGGAGAGAACGTGAAGGGAGGAGAATGAGTGAAGAGTCATAAAAGTAACCACTTCAGGTGTCCAGTTTCAGCATTCGCAATCATTACGAAAGATTGGCGAATACATCCTCAAAGTCCCAGAAAACTGCAGCCTGGGACACCCAATAAAAAGTTGCACGAAAAGTTTGTTTCTAAGATTAAAAGTGAACCGTTTGGGTTTAGGTGTCGAATGTTAACAAGTCTAAACATGTCTAATTTACGAAGGCAAAATTTTAACCACCAGTCAACTGCTGGGTTTGGATTGTGCTTACAGAACATTTATATAAACCCTCGATTGAGAATAAAACATCCTTTAAGACTTTAAGCCATTAAACTTTAAATGCTTAAAAGCAATTAAAAGTGGCTGATTTTTTGTATTTCTTCTTCTTAATCGGTATAATAAAGCGAGTAAAAGGTAGCTGATGTGGATAGTCTAAACAGACAGCTCTGAATATATACGACGTGCTTAAAGTTAGTTTTAAACTCTTTATGACGTTGCACTCGGCAGTCATTCTACTTCCGCTTCCTCTAAAGTCAGCTGATTTAATCGGGTGACTGTTGACACCAGGCTTGCCGAGGCTAGGGAACTTAAACAAAAGTAACTTTTAAAGTTGAAATGACAGTCGTATAAATAAACTTTTTTTTTGGAAACGGTCCGGTGGCATCTCCGAGTAACTGAAAACTTACAAAGTGCTATTTAGAATGGCTTCTTTGCTTTTCTGCGGTCCTAAACTGGCAGCATGTGGACTGGTCCTGAGCATTTGGGGTGTTATTATGCTGGTAAGTTAAATGCTTTTTTTCTTATGGGTAGTATTTATACATTCTGAAAGGTCATTAAAATGCATTGAGCATATTTTACTTTTCTGAGTACTGTAGTAAGTAACTATCCTTCACACATAATGTCAACAAACAATGCAGGGTTTCTTTTTCTTTTCTTAGTTTGATTTGCAGGGCTGGAAATAAAGTTTACTTTTAGTAATTTTAGCTAATGTAACTTAACTAGGAATTGCTCATTGTGAGGTCTATAATGCTAAAAATATGTATATTGAAAATTCCCAGCCACTACTATAAATTATTTGAAAACTGTGGGGAAATCCTGTTCTGAATATGAAAACTAGCTAGACAGTGCAGTAAAGGGAAAAATACAGCATACACCATAATTAACATCTTATTCCTCTTAGGCAATGCTGGGGATTTTTTTTTCTACACACTCAGCTGTGCTCATAGAGGATGTACCTTTCACAGAGAAAGACATGGAGGACGGGTGAGTTGCTTCTGTCGCTTACTCATTTAATCACACTGGAAAATAAGTCTGTATAACATAGGAAATGCCTCACGTTCTCAAGACTTCATCGGAAGCTCTGACAGTTTGTTTTTTTTTTTTCTCCCTGGTAGTCTTCTCGAATTTAGTCTGCTTTTCTTACACGTTTTTCTTTTCTCTCGTTTCAGGTCGACGGCACTGCAAAACATCTATAAATTGTACAACCAAGTCGGATACAATTGCTTCATTGCAGCAGCGATCTATGTTGGCATTGGATTCCTGTCTTTTTGTCAAGTTCGCCTGAACAAGCGCAAGGAATATCTAGTGCATTAGTACCACCTAGTGATTGGAGTGTAACTCTACCTCTACCTTCCTTTGTGTCTGTGTGTTTGTATTCTGTATTTGCCTTAAAATGAAGCCTTAAATGGGTGTAGATATTTAAGTTTAAACAAGATTGATTTGAAAAGATCTATTTTACTGTGCTTTTCTATGTTGCCTTTCTATCTCGAAGCCTATCGTAAATATGTGTGCACTTAACCATGATCTGGTGCCTTCCTAATTTACCTATCATAGTGCTCTCTCGATCAGTAGACCTACTAAACATGAATAAATGATTGTATTTATATTAAGCACCTATCATATACGCAGTCTCATTATTTAAATGTTGAATGGAATTTTACATGTGCGCACTGGCTCTGTTGTCACAATAAATGATTCAAGATTTTGTCTATGCAGTTTGTCACTGTAGGAATTAAGTGTAGACCTTGTCTTTCAGTCGACACGGTTCTACAATTTTAGAAGAGTAACTTACTGTAAGTTTGTTGAATGGGTTTATATTGAATATGAAATAGCAAAACAGACTTTATTAGCTATGAAAAATATCTGCACAATGCATGTTAGTTTTTTTAATACAGCTATAGGTATAAAGTATAGTAGTAATGCTGGTATCATTTTGCACATCTGGAAAAAGAATGGGCTATATATGCAATACATATGCCCCCGGTTTCACAGAAAACTACTAATAGCACGTTTAATAGGTTATGGCTTAAATCTAGTCCCAGATTAAAATGTAAATCTGAGCTGTTTAACTAAAAGAAACTTAAGATATATCAGTGCTACTGTTTTGCCTCGAGATGCACACCCAGTAATGCCTTTCTTCTAAGATGATTTCCTGAAAATTACGTAAATGTCATAATTGAACTATGACTTAATCCTGAAACTGGACAATGAAGAGCACATTACAAGGCTGATGACGTGTATTAAACAATACCGCAATGAGTAGAATCGCCAACATTTTTTTTTTTCATTTAACTATTTTCAAAAATAAAAATAAATACTGTTCACGACATTGAATGTAAAAAAACAACAACAAAAAATGCAGTAGTGCAAACTAAACAAATTACATAATTATGTCACAGTATTTCATAGATACCATTCCTGAAAAAGGCATTGGTCTCAGCTGTAGCTAGGAAAGGTACCTTTGGTGTAATCTGAATGTATGATGAGTAAGATTTAGCTGACCTACTCGAAACAATTCTGACTTGCATATACGCATACATTTTGGAGAAGAGTTTTAAATGGTGATGCTATTTTCCATGCGGCTTGGGCACAGATAGAGGTACTGCAGTTCCAGCCCCTCATTCTGAGTTATTATCTGCTCCTCCAGTTCCTTCAGCTCCTTTCTGAATTTATCAATCACTTTTAAAGCCGCAGGCTCCGTGAAGTACTGTTCCACATATTGGCCCATCGGGATCTGAGAAAAGGGAGGAAACAAAGAACTGTTAAAGACATCATTATGATAATCTGTTAAAGGCTAATTAATTTTTTAATGCTTCATGGAAAGAAATTTCTTTTGGATGGGTATAATCTGACTTATTATGAATTATATTGTACGTATATGGGCATAAATAATATAAAAGCAAAGTGCTGTTGACGCACCGCATCTGGCTGAGCTCTGCCCAAGTGCCATGTGATGGCCATCTGCACACAGGACTGGCTGATATCAGGGAGTGTGTCCATGATCATGTCCATGGTGACGGCGTCCTTGTCTGTCGGTGGAGGGTGCCGCATGGTGCAGGGTGTATTGGGAACCCATGCGCACCAATCAAACTACAGTATAGAGAGGAATATCGACAGTGAGCGGCATAAAGCTTGGTTAAGGCTCGAAAAAATTTTTTGGGTAACACTTCGTGTCTGGAAACCTGCATTCAGTGTGGTGAAAAATAAGCAGGTCTTTGAAGCGCACTGTCAGATTTGATAAGATGTGATGTATTAGTTACCTGGCCGTTGTTGGTGGCAGCATGTTGTGCTGTGCTTATAAAGATCACCACACTTAACAGTGTGACGAGTTCTTCTTTTGTCTTCAGCTCACTGGCTAGACCTGACATGCAAGAAACATCAATAGTTACCACTAACAGTCCGTTTCAAGCGCCGTTTATTTAGTCCATGCAGTTCTTTTTTCTCTTTATTCAGTTCAATCACACAAAAGCACAAGGCTTATGTACTGTAGTTCATTGTGATAAGGCTCAAACTATAGACATGTGTGTTCCCCAAAGTGGCCACACGGGGGCACTGTATTATTATTCTTTATGTTCTTTATTACTTCCTTTCCTGTAATATTTTGACTGAATAGTGTATCTGACCTGCTACTTGTATATATATATATATATATATATATATATATATATATATATATATATATATATATATATATATATATATATATATATATATAACCGATTGATTCACAGTTGAAAGGACAGCATTTCTTTGAAACGGAGACCATTTGTAACATTATAACTGTCTTTACTGTCACTTTTATTCAATTAAATGCATCCTTTCTAATAGAAGTGTTCATTTCTTGTAAAAACAAGATACCGAACACAACCTTTCGAATATGATATGTATAAGATATGTATTCATATCTTACCAAAAGAGGGCACATCCACAAAGCCCTCCACAGCCACATCATTAATCCACGCCTGAAGTTCTGAGTCCTGTTCAACTTCACTATCACTGTTATAGTACAGGGAAATTATTCCTGAAACAAAACTTGGAGAGAAAAAGGGCATTTAGGTCTGCTGTTTCACATTCAAAATGCCTGAAATTAAAAGCATTGAATAAAGAAATCCTATTTTAAATATTACTTTTGAATGGCATCCCACAGCATCATAGAATTATCCCTGTAGAAATAGCCTTTCAGTTTAGTAACTCCTCTGTCCAAGAAGTCAAATTTGGGCTGGAGGGAGCGATAGGTTAATACTTTATACTCCCTCTGGGCCAGAATCAAGAGTCCATCTCCACCTGTTGATACCACCTGAAAAACACTTTGTTTTTATGTATGACCCAATGAGCGAGTAAAAACACACTGCAGTTACGCTGTTTGTGGTTGACTGGTTTTAGTTGGTGATAAGATCCAAATCCACAAAAATTCAAGTGGTAAAAACTGTATTTTTTGTAGGTTTTACTGGTTACAGATGCTCACCCTTTTGAAAATGCCATCTGGGGAGATGAGCTGTGTTCTTCCACGACAATTAATCTCAAGCGTATACCTCAGATGAGGAGTCAAGAGCTGCAATAGGAGAAAATGTCATAAAATACAGCTATATAATTGCACGAATGAATGACTTTGATGTAAGAATGATTATCTAACTTTAAACATGCAAATGTATCTTTCCTAAAAAGCGCTTCCTCTAACCTTATAGATAGGGTGAACCGCAGGGAGCTGTCGGAGCGTGGACACACAGATCACTTCTACCACCAAGTGTGTGCGCAGCAGATGTGACAATAACTGAAAGACCTGGAACTCGGCGTGCCGAACCCACATTTTAGCCAACAACCAGGCCAGAGGTGGATCACTAGCTAGAAATATGGGTGTGTCCTTATCAGGTTTCTGATCAAGCTGAAAGGAACGGGAGAACGATCAGCACAATTCAGTTGTACATGCTTTTCGTTATGCAACATATTTTCAGGAGATGGAGGCAGGAGAGAAGTTCTGTTTTATATATTTATCCCAGATTATTCTGATTCTAAGCGTAAATGCGAGTCAGCAGGTTCTACCTGTATGGCGATAGGAATGAGACCTTTCTCGGGATGCTCATACAGTAAGCAAAGCGGGGCAGCTATGTGCTGTGTTCTGTCTCTGATTACATTGGCAGGAATCCCATCCACTATCGCGTGATCGACCAGGAATATATTTCCTTTCTGTAGCAGGACAGACAAAGAAGCATTATTAGATCCACTGTTCCAAGAATCATATTGCACTAAAGAAAATAAACACTAAACTCTCACCATGAGTTCCTTTTTTAAAGTGGTTGTAGGTATCAGAGAAGACTGCACCATGTCTCCAGTGACAGGGAAGTTGGAGGGCAGCTCTTTGCACCTGGTAATCATCCGTGGATTTGAGCCATTGAGGAACTGGTAACCAAAAAACCAGTCTTCTTTCCAGTGGTTCATGGTGTATTCTGATCAGAACATTGATCATTTGGGTTTTTATTTCGTAATATTTAGAAACACATTTGTGAGTAGGTTGAATCAACATCGATTATTTAAAAAAAAAAGCCAATGAACAATCGATCAATATTCCACTGCTCCGCTTCATCTCTAACCCCAGGATGGTATTTCTCATTTGCATATTTATGAGGTAAAAAACATCGAGCAAAAGTAGCACGTTGCAAATAGCAATAGCAAAAATGCTCTTTTTTTTTATGTTTTATTGTACAATGTGCAACGAATAACACTGATAATAACAATACTCTCACGAGTAGACTATGAGGTAAGTGTTGTTTCATTTACTATTGGTTTATGTTGTCAAAGCGACTAGAATATTTATACCACCTAATTATTTCACATTTTAGCTTCATTGTGAGTTTTTATAATTCAGAGTTATCTGAACACGGGGCCTTTGTCCATGTTTTTTTGTGAGTGGGAGTAACCGTAAAATTTTGACATGACATTGTGAAATGCCATTCATGTACGAAACATGTTTCACACAAGCGTTACATAAACATATTACAGAATGACATTTTCTGGGAAGAGGGCTTTCCGAGAACGAAGAGATTTGCATGAAATGCATATTTTGTTGTAGCAAAGAGTGAAGGTTTAATGATTGTTACCAGCTATGGGGCTTCTCAGCTTCCAGAAGATCCTCTTGAAGTCGTCCAGGTCATTCCAGGACTTTCCAAACTTGATTGCCAGTTTTTTCAAAGACAGCTCCAAAAGCCTGAGAGGCCAAATGGTGCTCAAATGAATTAGTGATCAGATTAATGTAATAGTAATTAAATGATGCATATACAGGGGAACACACCGGCTTATTCACCTTTAAAGTCGCTTTGCTAAAACAACACTTGCACTGCAAAACCATAGTGCATTTTACTCACGCATAGTGAAGGGATCCCACAAAGTCGCTGCGCTTCTCGTTGTCAAAGCGAGCGTCCTGGGGCAGATCGGCCTCTGACTTGGCATCAATGCATTTCGGAATGCCTGGGGCCCATGCAAGCCATCTGATAGGTGACGCACAGAGTTCAACAGGGAAAAACATTCTTTACAAAGATAGGAATGCGGTGATAAGTTTAGTGCATGCAATCCCTTTGGGTACCTGTATATTTTTTGCCTCTCCTGAAGCTCTGTTTTTCTGTGAGATAATTCCAGTGGCAAGGTGTCATCACTGATCTTTTTGGCTATAAAAGAAAAGGAACCAAAATTAAGGTTTTAATCGCGTGAATTTCTATTGATCTCTGAATGATCTTAGTTGTTATTGCATGCAGTTCAACGTGACTGACCTGTGCCTTCTCTCAGCTCTACTATCACTTTATCTCCCACTAGCCAACGGTAACAGGGAAAAGTGTAGCTGCACCTTTGTCCAGGTACACCGACTTTCACGTAACGGCAGAACCAGTTGTCCTCCACCCAGTACTTCTGCTTCTCCAGTCGCACCAGTATCAGTCGACCCAAATCGGCATCGCTTTTAACTGCGTAATCGTCCACCTGAACAATCATGTGGATATAGCAATGTTAGAGATGTTTTCATTCATTATTATTGCATATTTAGTTACGGTTATTTCACATGTCGTGCATTACCTTCACCCTCATTTAATGCTGACTTATTCTTCATTCTTTTTTACAAATGCGATTTTTTCATAACGTTATGATTACTCGTAACTCGTCAATTAAAGATTGCTACTGCATTAGACAGAGGGAAAAGCAAGAAATAGTATGAATAACCGTGAGCACACAAGCATGTTTCCTCACCGCTCCTCTGCAGAAGTCTAGGCCTGGATTGTCCAGCAAGGTTCTCTCAGTCTCTCCTCTCTCTCCTACTAGAGTCACGTATATATAATTGTTGGTTCCTGAATATTCGGAGGTCCCGGTGGCCACTGTCACTTTGTACTCCATCTGCACGAATGCAAATGTATGTAACTATATTGCCTACTGTTTTGGTCACTGTCAGATGATATATTGATATATTGTGCAATCAGTTTCTGTCTGCACCGGATGATTTCTAAAACAAGCAATGTAAGGTGGAAGTGAAAGCAGAAAACAGCAATGGCTGGATAAGGAATCCTTGCATAAGAACGAGCCTCCTTGGGCTATATCACCTGTTTTTACATAATAATAGATGCAATGAATTTTAAAGACGAAACCAAGACACACCTACAATCAAATCAATTTCCAATTGGTCTAATGAGCTTACGACACAATTCAGCCCATTGTGCGTGTGGTATTTACAGCAGAACAAAAAGACAGTATCGATATTAAGGAATAGAAGGGAACATTTTACAATAAGATTTATTTGTTAGGTATGCATTAGGTATCATGAATATTTTTTAAGCATTTATTAATCTAGGTCAGAGGCGAAGTACATTTACTCAAGTATCGTACTTAAGTACACTTTTTGAGTATCTGCATTTTACATGAGTTTTTTTGTTTTTTTTTGTGGAAACGTATGACTTAACTTCACTTATTGAGTATCTGCATTTCTACAAGGTGAGTTTTTTTTAGCAACTTTTATTTTTTTCTTCTCTAACTAGTCACAGTTGTAATTGAGTAATAAACTTTGACCATAATATTATCTATGCTTTCATTTCTTTATAACTTTCACTTGTAATGGAGTAATATTTGACCAGTATTATCTATGCTCATTTCACTCAAGTAATGGATTTGTATACTTTGTCCGCCTCTGATCTAGGTTAACATTCATTTATTTACATTTACGTCTGTTTATACAACTTAAAACTGTATTATAATAAGGGGTTTTATTAGTTGCTGCCGTTGAAGCAGCTTTTCTCACACTCTAGTTCAGATTAATCAAGCATGTTAATCTTTAACCAACACTTTTATCAGATTGGTTACACAAAGATATTTTAGTGCGAGCTCATTTATCTGTCCGTTGCGTCTGCTAATAAAACTGCACTCTGGACAGGTGCATAAAAATGTTTTGCATGTATAGCACACAGACGCAGCACGTATGCACTGCCCAAAAGCTCAGAAGAATCATCACATTGTGGCCATCGGCAAAGATGCCTCGAAGGTCTAAAAGTAACTTAAAGAAGTGCCTAGACTATAGTTATTCCGGTTGAGGAAGAAACACTAATAGATTTAACTTAAATATATTTTAAATAGGTTCAAATAAATAGTCAGAGATCTGAGGAATAGTTGTGAAAAAAGCATTACCTTTTCTCCGTAGAATGTTGTGGTGGAGAGAATAAGGTTTTTGTGTTGCTCCTTCTCTGCTTTAACTTCTCTTGCTCCTTTTTTCTCAGTTTCCTTCTTTCAGCCTGTCGCAAACCCTTTTGTACACAATAACTGTCTGTGCACTGACCTCCCAGTTTGACTGACTGGATCAGGCAGATATTTGCTTTGAAATGCCCCGTCTCTACTGGTCTCCTCCCTCATACCTCCTTTCCATCCCTTCCCCCCTCTCCAACCTTTTTAGCTTTTTCCGTCATAGTCCTCTATGGGCTGATATTTTTACCTCCTCATTTGTTTATTCTTTTTTTTTCCTCTGCTATTCACTTCAAGGAAGTCGTACAGTTCACAGAAAAACCACAAGGTTATGCATGAGAATATTTTTTTTGGTACCGAACTTGTGAAACCTCCCCGAAGCACATGCGAAACCTTCCCATGAACCTTGTCTAAGTCATCACAATCACATTTAAAGCAGACTTCAAACAGCGCTTCAGTTAAGAGGCCACAGTGTGACAACGTATCACTTGCAAAGAGTTCATTTTTAAAAGAAGGCCATTCTGTGCAGAAGCACAAGCAACGCTTTACCTTCTTCAAAGGGTATTGGCAAATCATAAGATTCTAACTAAGACACTTCACTTATTTTTCCAGTGGTTGTGTCTCAGTTTTGGTCCTGTGTTTTAATATGGAACATGAAGGTTTTACGTAACACTGAAACTTACAATCTCAAATGAAAGGCCTAAATGTATTTGGCGTTGAGGAAGTACATGACGGACATGATGTAGTGTGATGTTAGCACGTTCCTTTGTCAGCTAGTTGTCATCTGGTAAACTGACCAAACATAAACAAGAATGCATGTTACAAAAGATTTCCATTTCAAATAAGTTTTTTTCTTGACTTTATTCATCCATTTATTCCGAGCAAAAACGAATTGCAGGTTTCCTAAAAAAGGTTACGCAGCAAAATAAGTATTACAATCCGATTTCTTATTTGTGACACTTAAAAAAGTGCTAAAATCAGCATCGCCACAGGAATGAATTACATCAATGTATTTTTTATCCAACCGATGCAACGGTCCTATTACAAAATGTTTTAAAAAATATTAACCCCAAACTTTTGAATGGTTGTGCAGAAACTAAAAGCTATGTGTAGCTAAACATTTACTCTCATAAAGTACATACTTTCTTACAGCTAACAACGCTGAGCTAGTTCATTGTTGCATTCCAGAAAAACACTCTCAAGAGCTATACCTTATCACACCATACTTGAAAATGCTATATCTCATATCTCATACGGTAGTACCAAAAAGCAGGACCGGAGTTCAGGAAATGAATTCATATAGGATAATGAATTCATTCCTGTGGCCTTGTTTTGCATGCCATGTCCACAGAGTTCGTCTGTTTAGTAGACGTATCACGCCAAGCTCCTGTTATGCACGATTGTTTTTGAGAACACTCCATATCAGTTCCCCAATACAACATGTTGATTTAATTCAAATTGTGGTTATAATTTACTTGACCTAAAACTTAGAAATAACAGTGTCAAATTTCTACAGAATCCACGAACAAAGTGCCATAACAGAACCTCTTTATTGCATGATTTTTTTTTTCAAACACAACGGCATGTGTGTTACATATACAACTGATAATACAAAAAAAAGACCACAAAACACATCAATCATAGTTTCCAAATGAGAAAAGCACGTTTGAATACTTGTGACTACTGTATCATACTTTTATTAAGCTGCCAGAAAGAAAAAAAACATGACCACCTAAAAGCTTATTATTCTCTTATGAATGGTTTTTGAAATCTTTAATATTATCAATGGCATTGGCGTTTCTTTTAACATGAAAACCTAAAACTCTTACCAAAGAAACAGCGGAGTTTGAGGCAACAGTCAAATGTGACCTTTCAGGTTCTGACTATTCATTGAATTGTCACTCCTTTCATGTGACAACTGAGAGAATGAGAAGTTTGGTCATGTTAGGACTGTGACTGTGAAGCTCCGTGATCGTCATCGTCTGGTGGACAGTCAACAAAGTCAGCCAGCATAGAAGCCATTGCCTCATCATCTATCTGTAAAAGAAATTGAGCGAGTTACAGGAAATGTGCTGGAGAGAAATGCTAAAAAGAAGCAAAATATTGTTTACATACCACCACCAGAATAAGCAGAATAAATCAAGTAGTAACACAAAGGACAAGAAATACAAGGCAATCTCATTTGTTTTGGCTTCTTCAATTGTTTAAATAACTGATCCAAACTGAGGCCAGAAGGTACTTCATGCAGTTATGCACATAAATGCTGATGTAAAGTGAATCCCTGCTGTTGTACATAGCCTATACATGTTCGTGCATTACTGTGCCAGTAACAATTGTTAACATTTAAGTACGTACAGTTACTTGGAAAGGCTAACATTTAACTTGGAGAGGCTAATATTGTCTTTACTGTGGTTGATGTACTTTGCAGTAATGCTAAAAAACACAACATTAGTGTTTCTTAGTGTACCGAGCGGTACTATGGTATCCCAAATACACATTACCGTTCAAAAATTTGGGTTCTGTAAGATGATTATTATTTTTAAATTCAAAAATACAGTAACACTGTGAAAAATACTAACTTTTAAAATCTTTATTTCATCAGCTGTCATCACTCAGCAATTCTGATACGCTAATTTGGTGCTCAAGTACTTAATTTTTTTGCATTTAGAAAAATTAGCAGCAGGGTTAGATATTACTCAGTTACCTTTTTCTTTTCGGTGCCTTGTTCAGAAGCCTCTCCTTCCTCACGATCCTCCATTTTCCTCTTTGTTCCCCTGGTTTCTGAATCCCCCTCTTGTTCATCGCTCTCTTTCTCTACTTCTTCCTCTGCTGTCTCGGCTACACTCTGTAACACCTCTTGCTCAGACATAGATGGGGCGCTCAGATTGGATGTGTCTTCAGGCTGTAATTCTGGTTCTTGCTTTTGAACTTCATCTACAACAGTCGATTCCTGACCCTGATGTGATGGCCCAGCATCTTCAGCAGGATCTTCTGGTCTTGTCCCTTCCTGCTCACATGTTTTCAGTTCAGGTTCAATTGCTTCCACTCTGGTGTCCTCTTCGTGGCCTTCTGCATCTCCACTAATTACAAGACTCTCTATTTGATCCTTGCCAACCACAGATTCATTTCTCTCAACTGCTCCAATGTTCTCAATTTCCTCTACGGTCCCCTTGTCTTTGATTCTTTCATCTGCATAGACACTTCTCACCCCCTCCATCTCCTCGATCCCTGGTTCCACTTCTCGCTCTCTCTCCATGCAGAACATTTCCATCCCTTGCTGCTCCTCTCCCTCGATCATGACCTCGGCCTCTTCCTCGTCCATCATCCCTCTGCCGTTGTCTCCCTCCAACGGCTGGATCTCCTCACTTTCCTCTTCATCCTCATCCTCACCCTCTTCGTCATCATAGTCTTCGTACTCATCCTCACAGTACTCTTCATCAATGAAGTCACTACCTTCATCTTCCTCCTCTTCTTCCTCCAGGCCCTCCTCCTCTTCTTCCTCCTCTCCTAATTCATCCTCCTCCTCCAGCTCCTCTTCCTCCTCTTCCTCATCATCTGAGCTGTTGATGTTAATGAC